>NW_009258789.1:2169182-2211831 GCF_000687185.1 Egretta garzetta
GCAGTTTCTGCTCATAAAACTGGTCAGCCTTGAAGGCCACAGAGCCGAGGCGCAGGTGACGTGAGAGAGAAACGGATCACAGCTGGCACCACGAATGTGAATTCCCTGGTGTTGGTTAGCAAGGGTGGAGCTTTTTTGGGCAGATTGTCAAAAGAGCTGATGTTCCTCAGCAATACCTGCCTGCTGTCCCTGAATGAGGTCCCGGGTGCCACGCTCCTGCTGCCTTGGCGAAATTTAGCTGTATTCGGTAATCTGCAAAAGTCTAGTCCAGCTCTTGGGGTTACCATGGCAACTAGATATTTGCTCGTTTGTATTTCTTGAAAATTATGCTGGGTTGCTGATTGCATCGTTTGTGAAGCTCTTTGTCAGGGGGCCGATAGAACAATGTTTGTCAGGGCTGTACGGGAGTGACTGGCGCTGTGGTTAAGCAGCTTTCCGGATGGGAACTTTGCTGGGGTGTGGTGTGTGTTATAACTGCATCCCTCTGGCAGAAACCCAGGAGCATAACCCCTGGCCTAGGAGGTGTGTGTTTGCTCTGCTCATCCCCTCTGACGTCCGTTTGTACTTGTGCAGTTGCTTGGGATAACGCAAAATCCTTGTGACTCGCCGTGGGAGACCTTGCTAGGGATGGGACAGGGGAAGGCTTGCAGGAGAAGCTTTCTTCTTGTGCCTCCTTAGTGCGGAGATGACTCTAATAACATATTCTCCTTTGGCTGTGCTCAGAAATCTGCCACAGGGTGGGAAGGTGAGGAGGTTTGATTCAAAGGTAGTTGGAGGAATTGCCATCTCCCTTTGTGGTTGGGAGAGGAGGCGAGAGCAGCGCAGCTGGAGGAGCCCTGGGAGCAGCCCCCACCAGCCCTGATGGGAGGGCTGTGGTCCTGCTCCCAGGGGAATAACCATCGTCATCCACTTTCAGAGTGCACAGAGACTCCGAGGTTTGGGAAAATGCCAGCTTAGATTAAATGCTTACTAATTTTTGGTGTTGCAAAATTGGCACTCATTGCGGAGCACCAGGAAAGGATGGTGCTGCAGGGCTGGCTTGAATTTTCAGAGGTGGCTGTAAAAGAAGATAGGGAAGGGTTCTTTTTTTTTTTTTCTTTATTCTGAAGACAAAATTAATTTGAATTGAATGGTGTTTAGACTCAATGGCCACAGGTTCCCGAAAGTCAATTGACCCACAATCCAGCGGTGATTTAAGAGCTCAGCATTAGTTGTCAAGTATTTGTTTAATGGCAAAAATCCACTTGCCACTAATTCCTCTTTTATCTCACTGAGATAATTAAATTAGGAGGCAGGACATTGTGGCAGGTCTGCAGATAGAAGTTGTTTTTTGCAGCTTGTCCGTGTGAGGACATGACGCCTTCATGGGCTCCTGGTCTGCTCATCAGTGCTGGCACCGGTGCCTGCGTGGAGCATGGGCGCTCCTCCGTCATGGCCAACCTCCTCCATCCTCCCACCACTGGCCATGGCTTGCACCCAGCAGACACTGAATGAGAAGGTCACAGGCAGAGGGAGGGGAAGGAAAGTGAATTTTAAAGCAATTAAATGGCATATTATTTAATCCATGTGGAGGGCAAGTGCTCTCAGGAAAGGGCCGTGGCCTTTATTAATCTCCAAAGCATTACATGAAGTCACGGTCCCAAGTAAAAGCTGAATGCAAATGACACACGCATACAACTAATATGGATAGTTACCCTGGATTTAGCTGGGTTGTGAAAGCTATTAGAATTTGGTAATAGCAATAAGATTAACAGCTCTAATGTAATCTTAAATGCCAGCTTTGTAACCTGCCCTTTTTTCTGCATTGGCTCCGTTGAGCGACCTGCCGTAGCTGTCCGAGGGGACTGCATGTTGCTTTGCACGTAATCCCGCATGCACACCTGGCTTGATTGGGATTTTGGCATTATTTATTACCCTGCACCCCATAACTGCACAGGTAACACGGAGTGGCTCCCGCTCTGGCAGTAACGCAGACATGGCGCTGAAAATCCTTGCTTGGATTTGACATTTTTGGGTGTATTCTGCATCTGCAGTAAATTCACTTCATGGCACGTTATCCTGGCCACACGGGTGCTCCCTGCATTCGCACAGATGTCTCTGGTGGGGATGACTGCCAAGGAAACAGCCATCGGGCTCCCAAGCGTCCTGGTGCTGGTGGGTTTGGTCCCTTCAACCCTGGGTACCCCCAGGACGTGACTTTTGGGGAAGGACTGGTGAGTTTGTGGCTTTTGGTGGAGCAGGGCGAGGCAGTGGTGAAGGATGCTCGGAGTTTCTTCTACTCTTGGTTTTAGCATACAACCATACAAGGCACAAAATGCCTGTCAGGGTGGGGCTTTTAACTTTAAAATGCCAGCGCCAACTCTGACTGCTCATATTATCTGGCAGCTACAGCCACCGTGTCCTCTCTTGCATTGCTTTCTCCATTTTTCTGGTTTAAACTGAGCAAACCCCCAAAAAGCTGCTGTTTTGTTCAGACTGCTCAGTGCAGTGAATGACCCGTTTTTCTTCTTGGATGAGTCATGGATCCTCCTCTGAAAGATCTCATTATTAATGTGCCATTTGGGGGATATGTCTGAATTTTCCAGCAGCCTCAGCGGCCTTGTCTGTGCTCACTAAGGGAACCTACACAATTAATGGCGTATGCCAAATGGCTGCACCCTAATGCAACGGATTTAGTATCTATGTATTTTTAAAGGATATATTGCTTTTTTTATGGCCATTTTTAGATACAACATGCTTAACGCTTTTTCCTTATTAGAAATCTGTTGAAATTCTTCTCATAAGCAGGGGAAGGGAATCCCTGCCCAGGTGTTGTGTCTTGCAAAAGAGAAACAGAAGAGAACAGAGGGTATTTTCATGTGCAGGGTGGTCAGGCAGTGGGGCAGCAGCTCCGGGAGAAAGCATCCATCACATCTGTGTCTGGGCTGCCCAGGCAGTGCATCCCGAATCCCTGCTCTTTGTCTGTCACACAGACCTCATTAAGCTGTTGGAGAAAACGAATCCTTCTGACAGATGCCCCCTACAAGGGGAAACGCAGAGTTCTAAGGGAGGAGAATGGAGGCGAGTTTATATTTGGAAGAGGCCAAATGCACTGTCTGGGCTGTCTGAACCCCACCTCGGACGGAGGAAGTGTGCTCGTTTTATTACAGTACCTTTATTTATGAGTTGAAATATGTTTTCCTTTACATTTGTGGAGCTCCTGCCTCCAAAACACCACCTGAAGTGTGACTTTAAACAACACCTTTCTAGTCTAGCAGATATGTTAATTCAAGGGTACCAAATGCAAGCTGAGGGAGGGTTACATTCCTCCTGTTTTCCATTTGCTGGTTTCCCCTGAGCTGCATTTTCAAAACTTGACTTCTCTGGAGCATCCTGCAAATGTTCCATCTCCAGCAAGCCTAGTAAAAATATTTAACCATATATAGATACACATACGTATATATTCATTATATATACAAGTCTAACCGTGTTTTAACATGCATACATATTTACATATTGCATTACTACTATATCACAACCATTTTATGTACAAACACATGCACGCATCCTCTGTCCCCGCCACGTTTTGCTCTCCCTTTCTTCCACCCTGTGCAGAGTAATCAGCACTAAGGTCTCACCCATGGACATTTCTTCTGCAGAAGAGCCCAATTACATAATTTTGAGGTTTTAAGCAACATATTTTGTAAGATTTACACTAAACCCTAATTTCAGGCTGATTATATAGTGTAGGAAGATGCGGTGTGCATCGCCTCATTAGCCTGATGAGCTGGCTGAGTTGAAGGATGAGTGCTCTGGGCTTATAGAAAAAGGGCCAAATAGTCAGTGAGGTTTTTGACAGCACTGAGTATATTTACAGGATTGGGGGTAATTCTGTTTATGGGGATTTGGGGATCAGCCACGCGCTGGGATCAGCCCCGTGGATAAGCGGCTATTTGTGCCACTCAGCTCTGCTGGGAGACCGACACATCCCCCTGATTAGATTAGTTTTGCACACTGAGCTCTGCCTTTTTTTTTGCTTCCCCCTAATCCCATGCCTATTATTGAGGATCTGCTGAAAATAATGAGTCTTTGCTGATTTTGGAGCTGGGCTTGTGTGGGGGCTGAGACCGGCCATGTCTCAGCCCTCCCTTTGTGGCCAAGCATTTGGGAGCGCAGAGGTTTGATGTACATGGGGGTTGTACGCAGGAGCCAGGGCTACGCCATTTAAATTATTTTAACCTGAAGCTCAGCCTCTCAATTTAAAGGATTTTTAATTTTAAGTGGAAGTTTTACACACCTACCTGTGTGCCCCCCAGCGCTCAATGTGTGGTTAAAGCCCCACTGATTTAATGGACAAACATCGATTTAGTGGAGTTAGCGACGGTGTTTGCTCAGGCTCCCTGAAACGGCACCAAAAGCTTGAGCCTGCTGGGGACTCTGACCTGGGGGGAGCTGTGGGATGGCAGCGTTACGTCCGAGTTGGGCAAGAGGAAAAATAAAGAAATAGGTGGCAAGGGAGCCAGGCACATTTACGTCCGAGTTGGGCAAGAGGTTTCTAAAGAAATAGGTGGCAAGGGAGCCAGGCACATTGATCCGGGGGCCAGGGTGGTTGGCACCCACCTGGGAGCGTGCTGGGGTCTGTGGCTTTGCACCTGCCGAGGATGTTGTCCAAGCCACATCCGTTCAGCCCTTCATCGCTTCTGGGAATGCAAGGATCTGCTTTTTGGGGCAGCTCACATTGGTCACTGGTCTCGTGTGTCCCCTGCAGCGTGGTGAAGGTCTGCCCCATGCTCACCCATCCCAGGAAGTAAAGCAGAGGCGATCGCATGTGTAGCTTCACCAAAAAGAAACCGATGTCGGATTTGATTAAAAGATGGGAAAGAGACAGAAATAAATTAACCTCTGTGGCACTCATCGCCCTGGGAAAACCAGCACTAGGAATTTGCATCTCTGGTGCCTCCTGGAGTCCCAGGGGGAGTTGCAGAGCTGGATAGCAGGTTTTACATTGCATGCTGTGGGGATCAGCTCTTGGCCTCACAAATCAGAAACCAAATCTGCCTGATCTCTGGTCGGGCAGTTTCTCTGGGCCTTGCTTTGGATGAGGGCTGTGCTGGGTCAGGGTGGCCGCTCGCTCTGCGGGGGCTCGGCTGTCGCAAGGCTGAAGCGCCTTCTCGGAAAGGCTGCGACGGCTGTAGGCTATTGCATTGCAAGTTATCATCATGCAGATGGGGCAGCACACCTCTGCTGCATCCTTGACAGTCGCTGGCATCGCTATGATTTCCCCTGGCTGCTTTTTGAATACGATTTTGAACGATCAGTGTGTGACTCCACAATAAGAATGCTAATTAAGTGCCACTTCCACAACCGCAAGGTTAAATTAGTTTCAGTCGTCACTGATGATTTATTAAACGTTTGTACTCCTGGATACCTTCTGTGATTTTTCTTTAAATGATTTAGTCCCAAGTCCAGTGTGGTTCCATTTAAATGGGATTTGCCCCAGCCTGATGGGCTTTTGTTGGTGTTGGATTGGAGCTCACCTGGGTGCTGCAGTGGTGACCTGGAGCGATGTGTGCTGTAAACGCGATCCCCAGAAGAAGCTGCTAAGATGTGTAACAAGGGCAGGTAGTTCTTGAATTGCTTCAAAAAAAGAGGAGGAGAAGGCAGATGCAACGATATATTGATAATTCATCTGTCCCCACCTGTGTCCTGGGCCAGGTTCTCATTTCTAGAGTGCTGGAATGAACCCAGAACAACACCGTTAATGACAGTGGAATTGCTTCTAGACTTACATTTCTGTGGTTGAAACTAAAATCTGTTTGTAGTTTGGATTAAATCTGCCTCTCAGCTTCTCAGGAGAAGGAGCCGCACAAATGCTTTTTGCAAGGTGGAATCTGATCTCTTTTGATTTGCCAAAAGATAGGCAGTTTGCTGTGGGTATCTTCTGGCTTGGATTCACCATTAAAAAAAAACCCAAAACAAACAGACTGAGCATTAGTAGCGCAGATCATGTGAGTGAGGCAGCAGGAGGGTGGGATGCTGGGGTGGAGAGCAGCCGCGGTGGCTTTCCTGGGGGCCACGTGTCTCCCCCAGGCACAGAGGGAGGCAGGAGCCGCTCTGCCGCCATGTGCCGACTTTCTTACCAGACGGATGCCTTGCCTCGCTCCCTGGTTTGGCGCACGCCGTCTCTCCCTCTCTTCATCCCGGATTTCTAAAAAAGCATTGCCATATGCTTCATGAGGGCCCCCTCTCCCGCCATGTGCCGACTTTCTTACCAGACGGATGCCTTGCCTCGCTCCCTGGTTTGGCGCACGCCGTCTCTCCCTCTCTTCATCCCGGATTTCTAAAAAAGCATTGCCATATGCTTCATGAGCTACAGGCCGTAGGGGATGAATCACATCTCCCACTGCTGAAATGAGGCTGTCTCCAGCCTGCATCTTGTTGTCATCAATAATACACAACCATTTAGGGTGATGATGTGGCGCTCAGACCAGTGCTGTGAGGTTGGGAAGGTAACCCTGAAAGAGCAGGGTTGGACTCAGAGCATCCCTGGTCCTGTGCAAGGTCTGGCCCAATGGCAGTCGAAATCCCATGGGCTTTCCTGGGGTTTGAGCCAGACTGCAGGGCTGGGGTGTCCTTCAGCTGGGTGGAAATCCAGCTACTGCCCCTATGCCATGGGTTTTCATAGTTTCGGAGAGAAAAATCCTACTTGGGCGGCAAGCTCGCCTCTGTAAAAGCCTCAGCTCTCAAAACTTTGCTAAGCCTTTCGATGCAAAACTGACTCTGAAATGTCCTAATTCAGGGCTATGTGGATTGTGGCAGTTTTGATGAAATCTGCTTCCCCTGCCTGGTCTCCATGGATCTAAGGAATCAAGTTTGGTGCTAAAGCTGATCCTGAATTTTACACCAAAATTGATATGTTTCTTTTTGTTTGTTTGTTTCGGGGTTTTGTAGGGGTTGGGTTTGGTTTGTTCTTTTTTTAAAGTAAAGGGTGGGTTGGTTGGTTTTTTCCTATTGTTGCCTCCAACCAGCCCTTCAGGGCCAGGAAACAAGGTAGGGCTGATTTACTTTCCAATTCCTTTGCCATCATCCAAATAGTTATGTGATCTGAATTTGGCCCAGTGGCATCTTTTCGCTAAGTGAAGGCTCCAAGATAAAATAAAATCAGACGCTGTAGCTGGATGCTACAAAGAGGAGACGCGGGCAGGACCAGGGCAATCGCCTGCCCTGCACTTGCCAGCCGGTGCAGCGCTGCCTTGGCAGCGAGGGTGCAGAAAGCTGATTTACAGCAAGGGCTTCCTGAGTGGCAGAGATGATAATGACTCACCATTTATTAGCATTTTCTTCCTTTCATACAAGGATTAGTTGCTGGTGAGGGACTAGTTTTCTGGCTGGAGTAAAACAAATAGTAATGCTTTGGATAAGGTGCCCCAGGTGAGAAATTGCAGCCAGAGGCACAAAAAAATCAGGAGTTGCGGCAGAGCAGGGATGGGGAAAACAAACCTAAAAATAATGCCTGACCAGGATCTTTACAGAAGAGAGAGGTAAGTACATGCAAAATAAAAACCATCAGTCATTCTGCACAAGGAAATGCCCAAAGTGAATAACCCCTGTGAGACAGAGAGTACAGCGAGCCAGCCCAGGACGATGCAGTCCGATTGTCAGTGTGGAACTGGCGACTGAAGAACAAAAGCAGTTTCCTCTCCAGTTCTTGGGATTGCCCTTGCAGTGATTTATTTTAGTTAAATGGTTTGTCCCTGCTAGCTGATTTGGGGAACTGGATCCACTGCTAATGACAGATTTTTCATGGTGCCAAATTCTGCACTGATTTACTTTGTGCCCCTTCACTGACTTCCCTGGCAATGCCTGGGGTGTAAAACAGCACAGCTCCCGTATGCCAGACTGAGAAAGATCCCTGCTTTCATCATAAAATGCCTTCTGCAATACTAAATAAGCACTTCAGAAACAAAGCTTAAAATCACTGTTATTAAGCCATGACTGCTGCTGGCCTCCGCCTTTTCTTGAAGGTTATTGATTGCCACCATGGATAATAATTTTTCCTGCTTGGGTTTTCTTTCTGCCTGGGCAGCTGAGTTCCCGGGGAGCCTGTAGTTATCCGCGGTGTCCTCATGCCCAGGGCAGGGTGCTCATCACTGGGCTGACGTATGGGGCGTGCTGGGGAGGACGTGGTGGCTCCCATGATGGCCGGTTTGCCCAGCGCCCCTTGCGTCCCCGCAGAGAGCTACTCTGCAAAGCCTGAACACTGCTCGACGCCTGGGGTTGCAGCAATGCTGCTCTGTGATCCGAGGGAGGCAGTTACCATTGCTTATAAACACCCTGCAGAGGTTAGATCTGTTGGTTCTTTTTCCTAGGAAAGCAGCTCGGCTCTCTGCTTTGTTTGAACACTTCAGCACAGGCTGGGTGTCGGAGGAGCCCCTAGGATGAGTTACGGGCAGGTAGCGATAACGCTCACTCTGCTCCTCTCAGCACATCTGCAAATACACAAACAATATTGTGCTCATATTTTTCTATTATGCTCATTTTGAACACATAATTTCCAAATGGCTCTGGGTGTTTGGTTTTTCCATTAACCCAGACAAGGCATCCTCAAGTACCACCAGAAACCAAATGAAATGCCTGCCAGCGTAAGCAAATCTAGGAGACATTATGCTCTGCGTTTTGCAAGACAGAAGATAAAGATCCTATTTCCCTGGCAGGTCACTGTAATGTTTGTTGCGGCTTGTCCCCTAGCAATGCTGCTGAGGTCACGCCGGGGCTGTGGGCCAAATTTGGCCTGGGTGGAAGCACTGGGCTCTCCTTGACTTTGCAGAGGGTAAGGCAGTGCCTGCTGCATCCTTGTCTATCTTGCCAGTGCTGGACCAGTGCAGACACCAGTGCAAAAATCAGCAGGGCTGAGGCATTTCACGTGCTGCCAAAAGCAGCTTCCAGATGTCACAGAAGCTGCCCTGCTGCTGGAGATGTTTTTCTTCCCAGCTGGTGGGTCCTCTTCATTGCACTGGGGTTACACCAGGATTACCCCAAGGTAACCCCACGGTGAGGCTTGCCCAGCTGGCACAGGGATGACCTGGCTGTGCATCCCTGCGGGCTCTGGCTGGGGAACCTGAAAGGGGAGCATCAGCTCTGCTCACCCCGAGGGGGACAGCAGCACCCGCAAGGACAGGCACAGGCGCTGGCCCCTGGGCAGGGTCCAACCCCAGGAGCTGCTTGGGCAGCAGAGAAAATACCAAAAAAAACTAGAGGGGAAAGGATGTGTCTGCATGGGAGCTGCAGACAGGGCGTCTTCCCCTGCAGCCTGGGGACCACTGTAATGGAAATTCATCGCATATGAAGGAAATCAAGGAGAAAACACTAAACCAAAAATGCTCAGTAAGTTTTTTGTCAGTTTTTATTTACAGTTGGTCCAAATACCAGATTCCTTGTTTTGTAAAGCCTGGACCCGGGCTTTTAGCATGCCTTGCTCTGGGTACTTGTGCCGGAGAGCGGCAGCTGGAGCAGCAATGCCCTCGCAGAGCAGAGGACAGAAAGTAGTCGGGCTTAATGAGCAGCTGGCATGTGGCAAGTTTTCCATGCTAAGGAAAACATTTGGTGCATTTTCTTTAAGCAAAGAGCCCCGAGGAAACGTTTCCCATTGAAGCTGACTCCTGTGGGCTGCCAGAGGCGGTGGGTGCCCTGTGGGGAGGTGCTGCCAGCTCAGGGCTCCCTTCCTGTGGCAGGCGAGGAGGCTGTGGCATAGTGGTGTTTGCAGGTGAGGCCACCTTGCTGCTTCTAATGAATGCTGTCACTAATTAGTTTTGTCCCTAATTCTCTGCCCAGATTTCCCATATTGGTGGCGGTGGGGAAACCTGAGCCAGAGGCTCCCTGAGGTGATGGAGTGGAGCTGTGGGTTCTGCCAAAACCCAAGGGTGAAGGAGCATCTCTGGTTGCTGCTCCCACCTGAGCAGACATGGCTTGCCTCAGAGGCTCTTCTTCGTAAAAATTTGTCATAATTAGAAATTATTATTTTCCCTTCCCAGCTCTCAGCGTGACATTTCACTGTTGTTACTTCTGATGTGACAGCGTTAGGCAGAGAGGGCTGAGGTCACGCTCATGTTCCACACTAAATCTGCCTGCAGTTATGGTCAGAGTGAGTGGAGATAAAGGGTCTGTCCCTCTCCAAAAGCAGTGACCGAGGGCGCTGCCCAGCTCCTGGGAGACCACACTTTGGGCCAGACATCCCCAAAGACGGGAGTCCCAGAAGCATCCCCAAGGGGGTTTATGCCCCTGAAGTTAAAATCCAAGTAATGTTTTAACCAAAACACCAGGAATTGGGGCAGGGTTGTGGTTGGGAAGCAGGGTGTGCACAAGGGATTTGGCTGGAAGTGCCCAGGGAGGGTCAGGTTGGAGCCCCCCAGCTGCCTCAATGGCCTGGCAAACACTGGCCAGGGCCCCGTGGGAGGGAGAAGCTCAGCAGGGAGCTGGGCACGAGGCTGCAGCGGGGGCCCCTGTTAGAGCCGGCAGCACCGAGCAGTAGCAGCATTTCCCCCTCTTCCCATGTTTCCACCTGCCCTGAAAGTGGCATTGCATGTTGGGCTCATCACACCCAGAGAAATGAAGCTTTTCTTCCTTAATTTGGCACAATTTGACTCATGGAGCCAGGGTAGCTTCCTTGCCATGGGCTCTCCAGATCTGCTGGACGGGCCCCTGGAGGGCTGGAAACGCTCAGCCCTGGCTTTGACCTTAATGCACCGAAGATGTGATTATCCTAACGCAGCACAGCTCCTGTTGCGCCATTACACCCCGTTGCCGATGGGCTTCTTGATACAAAGCAGCTCCCTCTGGGCGAAGACACCCATGTCAGCCACAGTGGGGAGGGACTGTCACCTCCAGCTTTTCCCCACCTGCAAATGCCATGATCTATGCTGCAAATCTGAATTTTCCTACAGCTCCCCATCCTTAGTTCCTTCTGTTTTCATAGGAATTATAAAGCAAATCTTCACGTCAGAATTGCTGAAAGCAAACCTCAGGTTCTTCCATTTGCAAAGTTCTGAGAATGAAGGAGGGGATGGCTGTGACCCTAGGCAGCGGCAGCAGCCTGGCGGGGTCCCACGGGAACTGAGCCTTTGCAGGGGATGGCGAGTCCTGGGGGTGCACGGAAACGAGCTCAGCAAAGTCAGAGAAGAAATAGGTGCAGGTAGGAAAAAAGAAAAGCAAGTGGATGGAATCACATGGTGAATTTAGCATGTTGGGAAAGGCAAAAATCAAGACTGAATGTTTTCTCTGAATTTCTCTGCTTGAGCTCTTCTGGTACACTTGAAGTGGAAGAGGGTATGCACGGGTGGCAGCTGGGTGCTGCACCGCGTGGGGCGGCAAGGGAAGGAAGAGTCATTCCAGATGCAAAATTTGGCACAGGATGCCATTAACTTTTCTTCTTTTCCTCCCCCAAGCAACTCTCAGAAGATGAAGAACAAGCCCTCCACAGACGAGCAAGCCTGGCTGGGCAGGTCAGCATCTGCGCAGCGCTGACGGGGATGAGCAGACGTGTGTGAAATGATTGCTGCCGTTTCTTCTGCGCGTGGCCACGCTTGGCAGGGGGCGGTTTGTCTGGCTGTGTGCTACAGGGACATGATGTCCCTCTGCTGTGCATTGCTACTAGATTGGTTACACACACGTGTGTGTAGGGAGATAGGGAGCTTTTCCAGCAGCACATATGTGAGAGAGTGCTGCCATCTTTTGGCTATGCAAATCAGGAGAGGTATAGAGGAGTTATAGAGGGGTCCTATGGCAACTTGTGTTGGCTGGGAAAATGTTGCTTGTGCACCACTTTATTTTGTTCTGTGTGTTTTTACCATTATTCCCATTACCATGCACTATTCCTGTTACTGTGTGAAGTGACCCTGGGTGTGAGGGCTTTGCCCTGACTTATGCTCAGCACTGGCCCAGGGGACACCGGGGTGGCTCCTGGCAGCCCAAGCTGAGTGTCCAAGCAAGTGTACTGTGTTGTGGGGCACAAGCAGCCTGCTCTTCCAAACAAAATGCTTAATCAAGTATCTATTTTTAGTGTTTCAACCCAACATAGATGAAGATTTTCTGTAAATTTGAGAATTATTGAATGATGGAAAGGCCTTAGGCTTACCTATTTGCTTCAGTGGCGCACTGCAATATCTGGAGCCATGTAATTAGCACTTTCCTGGGTTTAAAAACAGAATTTACAATCAGCAAACAAGTGAGCACTCTGTGTGTGTGTGTTGCCCATGATTGAAGGGTAACTACTACCACAACAGGTTTCAGAAATTAATTTAGAAAATAGGCTATCTATCTGGTCCCTCTCTGGTGAGCACCACCCAGAGCTAAGCATGACTCCATCTGTGCGTCCATCCATCCATCACCACAAAATTCACCGGTGTGATTCCTCTCAAAGAAAATGGGTTATGCTTTAACAGCTCCAGGGCACCATCAGCTGTAGGGGTTATTTGTCAGGACAACAGCCTTTCTTTTTCATTTGTGTGGGTCCAAACAGCTCATCCATGGTCCTTTGCCTTTGAAAAGGAAAAGAAAATGGAAATTATTGGAAAGACACAAGTGAATGCTCGTGGCTGCCATGGCTGGACGTAGGAACCGTGACACAAGGACTTGCTTCCCATGCTAGGCTGGAGCCGAGCTGCCTCCCGCGCTGCAGTGGCGTGTCCTGAACCCTATGGGGCTGCTTTGTGCTGTGTGATCCCTTCCCCAGCTGGGAAGCGCTGGCCATTTGTCTCCATCGTGGCCATGGTCCTGCCTGATGGTTTGTCTGCAGCTGCGTGGTGCTGGGCTGAAATACCTCCCTGGGGGCTCACCCTGATTTAAACATCTCATTTAGGGTGAATGCTCTGGGGAGAACAGCCCCATGGAAATAGCCCTGAAAAGCTATCATGAGCATTTGCTCTACAGGTCACTCCTACCCTTCCCATGGCGATAAAGCCAATATTTGAGCAGCCTTGAAAAAAGAAAGAAAAATTGCCTGGGCAGATGAGAGGGTCAAACTGTGCCAGGTATTTTGTTGATGCAGATGTGATCTGTTTGGATGTGACATCTCTGGCAGTGACATAAGCTGCTTTCCCAAATATAAGGCTGTCAATATATCACTTTGCCAATATAGAAAAAATTAATTTCAGTGATGCTGCACTGAAAGAAAGTGAGGGGGTGGGGGGACGGGGACCTGCTCTGAGCTAATAGCCCTCGCTGAGAACATGAGTGTTGAACTGGCTCATTTCAGGCTGTTTTTCTTGTCTCTGCCCAAATCAACAGCGGTGAGTCATCACGGCAGACGGTATCAGCTGCCACGGCCTTCGCAGCAGTTCATAGCGCAGGCTGCCGAAACCTGCTGCTTTCCTCTGCTGCTGACAGGAGCGGGACTCTGATCCTGGCCATCCTTGGCACCAAAACGGTGATTGCTCAGTGAAAATGTGGTTTCAGGAGCCGGAGACCCTACGTTTTATTTTCAGTACCAAAAGAAGCGGTGCTGTGCTCCCGTGCTGAGATGGGAGACTGCAGAAGATCAGGCAGCGTCTGTCCCAGCCAGCGCTGGGGAAGAAGAGCCACGAGGCAGGCGGCCCAGGGCTCCTGCCTGGCAAACCCCACAGATGCAGCCCCCTGAAAAAACGTGGTACCGTTGTGATGGTGATATGGGAACTCTCCAAGAGGTAGACAAGCAAAGGTCTGGTTTTAGCTTCTTTCTGCTCCACTTGCCCTTTGGCCATCCCTGTGCCACCACAGCTGCTGCCAGAGCACCCCTGCGATGCAAGCCCAGCGTTTCCCCCACCCTACCCCATCTCAGCAAGGAATACAGCGCAGGGGAGCTGGGGCCAGCTGGGCCATGCCGCAGCACCCTTTTGGTCTGTGCAGCTGATTGCCTGCCTCATGGGGTCCAGGACGTTGAGTGGGGAAAGAGGAGTTTGGCACCTTGGTGTCTGGCCCAGTATGAATTCAAGATCACTCCAGGGCACATCCCCAACCCATGACTGGGGCTCCCTGCATGCACCCACTTGCACAGAGCTGGTGCAAGTTTGGTGGGGTCCACCTCCTTCCCCATGTGGGCAGGTGGAGTGGGGATCAAGTGCCTGGGGCTCCCCACGGCCCTGCGGGTAGGAGGCACTGCTCAGCACAGCCCCTGACAAATCCACCACTGACCACCCCAAAACCTGGCTGGTGGCTCCAGGAGGGCCAGCGTGCTGCTTGGCAGGGCGGAGCGGGCACCCAAGGGCACTGCCAGGGCTGCATGGGCTGTGCAAGCCCTCTCTGCCAGGACCACATGTGCACAGTGCCAGGGACTGGGGAATACCTGGATTTCTCTAGGAAAGCTGCAGGACATGGGTGTCACTGAGCAGCTTTTGCTGAGCAGCCTGACAGGACTGAGAAGGAAAGCACCAGTGTTTGTAGTCGTTTTCCAGGAGTGACCAGCACAGCTTAGCCAAAGGTCAGTCCGTGGCTGGAGTCGACCAACAGTCCTTCTGGGTGCAGGTACATACCCACAGCACCAGCAAAAATAGCAAATGGTGAAACGTGCTGGCAGGACCTGGGAGGATTTAGTTCAGTTTGCTACAGAGGGAAGTGTTTCAGTAGCTTTTCAAGGTCAATAGAGGTGCCCTTTTCCCTCGGAACTCCCTGTTGCCACAGCTCCTGTCACTTGGGAATGGAGACGTGGTTGAATTTAAAGGAGCAGAGCTGAAAGCTGCTGCTTCGGCACAGCCTGGGCTTTGCCCTGCGAAAGCCCCAGCTGCTCTGCTCAGGCTCTGGGGGGAAGACAACCGTCCCTGCTGCCCAGGCGGCTCCCTGCACCCAAAGCAATGGGATGGGGCTTTCTGTGAGCCTGCATAATCATCTCTATTAACGCTGTCAGCCTGGCCTGCCTCTGAAGTCATTCTCCCTCCAACGCCAACCTCACAGATATTAATCAACCAGCCAGGCAGATTAGATTAACCAGATTTCTGCATCCAAAGCTGATGCTGATAGCCACTGATTGGAAATCCCTCCAGAGCACAGGCAGTTAAATAGGAAGGTGTTTCCTCTTCCTGCACAAGCATTTCTGAAGGAGATAAGGATTCATAATAAGAGGAGGCAGAGGAGACAAGGAACAAGGCTGAATTAGCAAGGAGCTTGATATGCTTTTGGTCTGATGGTTACTACAGCCTCAGGAATTTGCTAATTAGCTGTGTGGGACAACTAATTATCTTGTCAGCCAGTAAGTCAAATAGTAATTCAGTTTAAGCACAATTTTTTTTTTTTCCTGTTTGGAAGCATCCTTGGCACTTTGGCATCTGCATGCACTGTTGCGGTGCTGCGCAGGCTGCAGCTTGTTAATGCCCCTGGCTCGGGGGGGACCCACCCACCCCGGCTTTTGGGGGGCACCGCCTTCCGGCCCCACCCCACCCCTCACTCCAGCAAAGCAAACCAGGATGGACACTGGGGTTTGGGGTTTGTTTGTTTGGGTTTTTTGCATCCCACAGGACCCTGAATTACATCTCAAGGATGGGACCAAAAGACAAGCCCAGAGCCCAAGGGCAGCTTCCAGCCTGTTAGAGGGGGCAGTGGTCCACAAGGGCCAGAGTTAGTGCAAAAAAAAAGTCTGAATGTTTTTAATAAGGGACATGGGCCTGAGCCAGCAGTACAGAAACTTTTGCATTAAGCAAGAGCCCTGGTTACCCCAGGCCCCAATTTCCTCAGTCTTGTACACTTCCCATGTGAGTAACCAAAGCTGTGTGCACTGGATGGGGCAGAAATTAATAGCTGGAAAAGGCATTTTTTTTCCCCACTTAGTTGGTAAACATTTTAGTCTGTGGGCTTAACCCTGCTCTGAGTGATACCAGAGTAAATCTGAAGCTCATTTAATTTATTAGAGATACCCCAGGTGTAATGAAATACAGAATTCATCCCTGCATTTGACGAGGGAACCATGTCTTGGGCAGGAGAAGGAAATCTGGGATCAATACTGCATTTTCCCCTGCCAGTGTAAGTGTTATCTCCCCCACCTCCACTGAGCCAAGGGAGAGGAGGACCAGGGCATGACTTACATTATTCATGAGCTGAGTCCTAATGAGGCTAATCACCAGCTAATTAAAGTCCTCCTATTCCATGTCCTGTGCGGCTTTGCCCTAACATGGAGCATGGGGAGTTCTTAGCTGAAGAATCTGAAACAATTTCTTTGGCATACATTCCAAAATTAATTTGATATACAATGTCTGCTGGGACTGGGTGAGTCAGACCGCTGTGATGGGACTGTAAATGTGCTGCAATTTATTTGTACTGAAGTTTAAATAAGATTGATGAAACCATAAAAACATTATTGAAGAGACTTCATGGTGGAGCCAAGGGGGGGAATAAAGCACAGCAACAGGCTCTTGGTTTTGTAGCATCCTCCCACCTCACTGTGAGGGTGTGATGGCGGTAGGTCTTCATGGGATGGGCTTGGGTCCACAGGAAGCTGTGGATGGCTGTAGGCTGGGGAGGATTCCTGGGACTTGCAAGAGTTGCCAAAGCTCTGCAAGGAGATTTCCCAGGAGATGAGAGACAGCCTGTAGAGCCATATCTAGTAGAGGTTTAAGGTCAATCTGAATTTTCTAGTTTAGATCTGAGGTTTTGTCAGAATTGGCCTTGAGGAAGAAAGCTTGCAAACCTGGTGAGGTCTGAAGCCAATGTGGTGGGGATGTGGAGGTCCCAGCTGACTTGAGCTGCAGCTCCTGAACAGCTGAGATCCTCAGACTTGCCCTTTTCAACTGCAAATTCATATTCAGTTGCCTCTAATGTCTTTTATTAGCAAACACACTGAGCACCAGTCCCAGGAGTGTTCCCTTCCTTTTCACTCACTGAGGACCCGACCGTGCCTCAGTTGTTGAAGAGTAAAAATGTTCTGGTCCAAAGGATGCAGGCAAAAGGCTGGATTTGGTCAACTCACTACTCCCTTGAGCCATTTTTTTAAAAACATCCCATGAATGGAGAGCTCATATCTCTTCCTGTATTCCTTGAAACAGAGGTAGGAGAGTAGATCGGAGCCGCCCTTTGGCTGCATGGGATGAGTCAGGGCCGTGGCAGGGAAAGGTGGTTTGGAGCAGAAACCAGAAAATCCAGAACTGCTGAAGGTTTTGCTGAGAGTTACTGGTGCTCAGAGAGTTAAGAGACTGCTTGGGATGCTGTAATACCTCCTGGAAAAGAGCATTTGTGCTCCTGCAGGAGAAGCCAAACTCTGCCAGCTGGGGTGCCTGGGAGAGCCTTGCAGCAGCAGGCAACTGCAATGAGGAAGGGAGATGCCTCGAGGGTCTGGGCACCTCTCGCTGAATCCAAGGCTGTCCTTCCATGTCCCTTTCTCTCCAGGGCAGCTGAAGCTGGTTCCCCCCTCCTCACTCCACTCCTTCCCAGCGGTGCCGGTGCCTCTGCCTGCGGAGCTGTGCAACAGACCCTGCTGGGCTGGAAACCGGAGACTGCCCATCCGCCACAAGCGCTTTTGGAAGTGGAGCAAAAGAAATTGGATGGATGGTATAATAAAACTACAAAGGATTATTTGCTTTGGTTTGCTTTTCAAAGATTAAGAAGCTCTTTCAAGTGTCTTGGGCTTCATTTATCACCTAGATATAGACCAGCACAGGCAAGCACGTTTATGGTGCAAGATATCTCTAAAGATCTTTCTTTATACTTCACAGCTGTGAGGTATCAAACCCTCAACTTTTTAATGATAATTCAAAGTAAGCCGTAAAGAGGAACAGCAAGTGTACGTGGAGCTGTGGCAGTCTGCAGCCACAGGCTGGGTCATTTTTCCTGTTGGAAGCATCCTTGGCACTTTGGCATCTGCATGCACTGTTGCGGTGCTGCGCAGGCTGCAGCTTGTTAATGCCCCTGGCTCGGTGGGCACCCACCCACCCCGTCTTTGGGGTGACACTGCCTGCAGGCCCCACGCCACTCCAGCAAAGCAAACCAGGATGGACACTGGGGTTTGGGGTTTGTTTGTTTGGGTTTTTTGCATCCCACAGGACCCTGAATTACATCTCAAGGATGGGACCAAAAGACAAGCCCAGAGCCCAAGGGCAGCTTCCAGCCTGTTAGAGGGGGCAGTGGTCCACAAGGGCCAGAGTTAGTGCAAAAAAAAAGTCTGAATGTTTTTAATAAGGGACATGGGCCTGAGCCAGCAGTACAGAAACTTTTGCATTAAGCAAGAGCCCTGGTTACCCCAGGCCCCAATTTCCTCAGTCTTGTACACTTCCCATGTGAGTAACCAAAGCTGTGTGCACTGGATGGGGCAGAAATTAATAGCTGGAAAAGGCATTTTTTTTCCCCACTTAGTTGGTAAACATTTTAGTCTGTGGGCTTAACCCTGCTCTGAGTGATACCAGAGTAAATCTGAAGCTCATTTAATTTATTAGAGATACCCCAGGTGTAATGAAATACAGAATTCATCCCTGCATTTGACGAGGGAACCATGTCTTGGGCAGGAGAAGGAAATCTGGGATCAATACTGCATTTTCCCCTGCCAGTGTAAGTGTTATCTCCCCCACCTCCACTGAGCCAAGGGAGAGGAGGACCAGGGCATGACTTACATTATTCATGAGCTGAGTCCTAATGAGGCTAATCACCAGCTAATTAAAGTCCTCCTATTCCATGTCCTGTGCGGCTTTGCCCTAACATGGAGCATGGGGAGTTCTTAGCTGAAGAATCTGAAACAATTTCTTTGGCATACATTCCAAAATTAATTTGATATACAATGTCTGCTGGGACTGGGTGAGTCAGACTGCTGTGATGGGACTGTAAATGTGCTGCAATTTATTTGTACTGAAGTTTAAATAAGATTGATGAAACCATAAAAACATTATTGAAGAGACTTCATGGTGGAGCCAAGGGGGGGAATAAAGCACAGCAACAGGCTCTTGGTTTTGTAGCATCCTCCCACCTCACTGTGAGGGTGTGATGGCGGTAGGTCTTCATGGGATGGGCTTGGGTCCACAGGAAGCTGTGGATGGCTGTAGGCTGGGGAGGATTCCTGGGACTTGCAAGAGTTGCCAAAGCTCTGCAAGGAGATTTCCCAGGAGATGAGAGACAGCCTGTAGAGCCATATCTAGTAGAGGTTTAAGGTCAATCTGAATTTTCTAGTTTAGATCTGAGGTTTTGTCAGAATTGGCCTTGAGGAAGAAAGCTTGCAAACCTGGTGAGGTCTGAAGCCAATGTGGTGGGGATGTGGAGGTCCCAGCTGACTTGAGCTGCAGCTCCTGAACAGCTGAGATCCTCAGACTTGCCCTTTTCAACTGCAAATTCATATTCAGTTGCCTCTAATGTCTTTTATTAGCAAACACACTGAGCACCAGTCCCAGGAGTGTTCCCTTCCTTTTCACTCACTGAGGACCCGACCGTGCCTCAGTTGTTGAAGAGTAAAAATGTTCTGGTCCAAAGGATGCAGGCAAAAGGCTGGATTTGGTCAACTCACTACTCCCTTGAGCCATTTTTTTAAAAACATCCCATGAATGGAGAGCTCATATCTCTTCCTGTATTCCTTGAAACAGAGGTAGGAGAGTAGATCGGAGCCGCCCTTTGGCTGCATGGGATGAGTCAGGGCCGTGGCAGGGAAAGGTGGTTTGGAGCAGAAACCAGAAAATCCAGAACTGCTGAAGGTTTTGCTGAGAGTTACTGGTGCTCAGAGAGTTAAGAGACTGCTTGGGATGCTGTAATACCTCCTGGAAAAGAGCATTTGTGCTCCTGCAGGAGAAGCCAAACTCTGCCAGCTGGGGTGCCTGGGAGAGCCTTGCAGCAGCAGGCAACTGCAATGAGGAAGGGAGATGCCTCGAGGGTCTGGGCACCTCTCGCTGAATCCAAGGCTGTCCTTCCATGTCCCTTTCTCTCCAGGGCAGCTGAAGCTGGTTCCCCCCTCCCCCCTCCACTCCTTCCCAGCGGTGCCGGTGCCTCTGCCTGCGGAGCTGTGCAACAGACCCTGCTGGGCTGGAAACCGGAGACTGCCCATCCGCCACAAGCGCTTTTGGAAGTGGAGCAAAAGAAATTGGATGGATGGTATAATAAAACTACAAAGGATTATTTGCTTTGGTTTGCTTTTCAAAGATTAAGAAGCTCTTTCAAGTGTCTTGGGCTTCATTTATCACCTAGATATAGACCAGCACAGGCAAGCACGTTTATGGTGCAAGATATCTCTAAAGATCTTTCTTTATACTTCACAGCTGTGAGGTATCAAACCCTCAACTTTTTAATGATAATTCAAAGTAAGCCGTAAAGAGGAACAGCAAGTGTACGTGGAGCTGTGGCAGTCTGCAGCCACAGGCTGGATATCTGTGGGCCCCGGGCAGCTCCACTTCCCCAGTGCTGTCACATCGCCAGCATGCTTCAGCCCAGGAAGGGTAATGAAAAGCCTGCTGTGAAATGTTTACAGGCATCCTGTTTTGGCTGGACCCTCTCCATTTGGGTTTGTAGAAAGGTTTAGTGGCAGCGGCTGCCTTGAGATTTTCAATGCTGCGTGTGTGCAGCTGACATGTACAATATTTCTCAGCCGGAACTTTCTTCCCAAGTGCACTGAGACTTCAGCTTCAGGGCAAGAGCAAGAAAGACCCAGGACACACCAGGGTTTTCCAGCTGGAATATTTCTATCATTGCTGGATAAAAAGTGCCAAAGCAGAATCCTTCTGGGTAATTCAGAGTCTCCCTTTGCAATGGGCCGTGTGAGTCATCAATATGTTGACACATACTCGTTTTAGTAAAATCTGGTATTTGTTTCACTAGTAGTGTTGATGTACAAAAGGCATTCAAATTAAGTGCAGCGTGTTAAAGATCAATTAGCTTTTACTCCCACTGAAAATGGCACTGGTATTTGGAAGACATATGTGCACCCACATCCCCGCTTACGGTCACTGGGGAATTTATGGCCCTCTCCCCAGCTGCAGAGAGGCCATTTCCTCTGCAGTGAACCGGGAACTTTGGTTTCTAGCTCTGCTCTTTTTCCACTTGAGTATGGTTTTGTGTGCAGGAAGGAAAGTCCTAGAAAGAGTGAGCCGGTCGGTGCTGGCCAGGGGAGGCTGGGAGCTGCCTGCTGCTCTTCGGACCTCGCTCCCTTCTCCTGGGGTGTATTTTGGGTGACCAAAGGACCCAATTCATATAATGTGTGTGGGCTACAGGTGGAAACACATCACCTGCCATGACAGCTGCACCCCTGGGGTCGTTAACAGCAGCTTAAGGGGGAGGAGGGCAGGGAGAAGGGGAAGCATGGTTTTGGGCACCTCTGTGGGAAGTGCTGTGAGATCTGCTGTGGGTGTTTGCAAGTCTGGTACCAAGGACTTTAGCTGTTCTACCAGAAGAAGACATGAGGCAGGAGTAAACTACCATAAAGGTGCTTGCTTGGGCTACTGGAGGCACTGGGTTAAGCTTGTCCTGGTCCTTGCAGGTGGCATGGGGCCCTGCTGGTTGCTGGGGTGCTCCTCTGTGGGCTTGAACAGGGAGGGGTTTAATGTTCTCTACTTAAGTGGCTTTGCTTATCCATTCCCTGTGATCTTGGGCCACTGTTTTAAAAGAAAGTGGTATTATGAGCAGTAAAGTGCATCCCTCAGCTACATTATTTAGAGCAACAGTCATCCTTAAATGTGGGGTGGCACCTGCCCGGACTTTCCTGTTCCTGCGGCCGGTGTTGCAAGGAGGTGGAGGAGGCTGTTGCCCAATGCCTATGACTAACGCGCCCCTCCCTGCCCACAGCTCTTGCAGGCAGTGGGCGCCCTCATCATACCCCAGCCCTGCTGGGATCTGGGGTGGCCAGCACGGGGCTCTACATGAGCAGACCTGGGCCAAAATAGCCCTGGGAAAAGGGGCTTGGGAGCTATTCTCAGCCTGATAATTTCCCTGGTGTGGTCAAGGCGGGTGGAGAGGGGCTGCTGCTCATGGAGGAAGAGGGTGCTCGAGAAATTTCTTGCTGCCAAAAAAAAAAAATATCTGAGAGGTGGTCGCAGGTGGGAGCTGTGCTGGCTTCCCCCATCATTCAAGAATTATAAAATGAAAGAAACCAGCACAGAGGGGAGGTTATTCTTGCACTGGATCAGTTCCCTGGTGTGTTTTTTGTACTGTGCCTCCCACAAAAAAGGTGTAGTGGTCCAATTTGCGCAGGATTGAGCTGGTGGGGAGAGGCTCTGCCTGGGCCAGTCTGCCCTTGAGAGGAGGATGATGTGTTGGGGGCCAAAAATGTAAAACACAAGGCTCCCTCCTGCCACTTCTCCCTCTTCTGGACCCATAAATTCAAACACTGCTGCATAAAGGATATGCGCACCTTTTCCTCTGTTCTGGCTTATTTTCTCTTCTGTCCCTGTGTGAAGACAGATGCAAACTGAGTTCGGTACAAACTAGCTACAAAAGCAATTTCAACTGGCCGGAGCAACAAAGTGGAAAGACAGAGGGATGAGAGGGACGCGCGTGTTCTGCCTGTCCTTTATACTGAAGTTATAGATGTTTTTTGTCATTTCCAATTGTGTTTGTGATTTTGTCAGTTTAATCAAATTGCTCCTTTTAACATTAGATTTGCTCAGGGTCTCCTTTGCATTCCTTCCTGTGTGAGCAGGGCAGGGGAAGGCCATCCCGATGCCCTGCGGCCTCCCCAGAGGGCTGCTGGCCAGGGATGCTGCTGGGGGCTGCACCCAGCTTCAGGCACGGGCTGGTGCAGGATGCATGGAAGCAGCACATCAGGGGCCACTGGTGGTGCTGGTCCTGCTGTGATGCTGGTCCCTGGGGAGGCCCAGAGGAGCCTGCCCAGTCACGAAAGTTGTTTGCGAGTGACAGCAGGGAGGGCAGCAGTAAGAAACTTGACGTCACCCGCCACGGCTGCTCACTCCGTCTCGCCTGCCGGCGCCTATTTTTAGCATTATCTCAAACGTGCCTCCACGCTGGGATTTAGTTGCTTAGCAGCCGCCTCGCGGCTGGCGTGATTAGGATGGGAGCAGGCGGTTATTAATGCACACGTGCGGAGATTACCTTGTGGTTTCCACCTGGTCATTGCCCAAAAACCTAGCAGCTCTCGGGTGAGTGGGGCTGGGGGTTTTCTGTCCCAGGGGTTGATTTCACCTGCATGCAATGGTGACAACCCCCATCGGCCTCGGGGCGCTGCCTGCATCCCCTGTCCTGGGCTTACCCCTCCAGCACCACAGCGGGCCCCTTCCCTCTGGGTTTGGTGTGTTTGGGAACAGGCATCAAAAAAGGGGCTTGAGCTCAAAGTGTGCCCCTGTGGGAGTCCCCAGCTCACAGCCAAGAAAATGCAGTGCACAAAAGATGGGCAGGATGCTTCATTTATTCTTCAGTGAGCCATTTTACTTTCAGATGATCTGTTTTCTCTGACATACATAGAACTGCATGTTTCTAAACCTGCCTACGAGGATTGCTGGTGTCTGAGAGTGGAATTCTGTTAGTCGTAAAGTCAGTGATGCCCTTAGTCATAATAGGGCCCTCAGAAGACAAAGGGAGTTATTTTCACAAATTGAAAAGTTTGGTACTTAAATTATGTCTGCTCAAATTGATTAAATCAGATTGCTGAGCCACAGATAACTCCATAAATACGTTAAGCTGAAGAAAAAATTCTTTTAAGTCTCCATGCCCTGACAGGCTCCTTTTTAAAACTGGAAAATCCTGAAATGAGTTACTGTAGGTACAAATACAATACACAAAAAGGTCGCATAGGGACTGGTTTCCAAAATGGCAGGAGCCCAAGCTGATGCACAATTGTAAGCGCGTCCCAGCTGCTGGCAGAGTGATGTCTACACATGGAGACCACTGCAGCCTTCCAACAGTATTGCAGCTCCTCCTAGGAGTTAATAAAAAGGTTGTTTAGACAGGAAAGTTGTCCTTTGGCCTCTGTTGAGGGATGCTCTTGCTCAGTGGTGGTGTTGGACAGTGTCTCTTTGGGATGGCCACTGTGTAGAGGGGTGGCCAGCACAGCTCAGCCAAGTGCCTGCCCCAAGGATCCCCCATAAAGGGACAGACGGGTCTTGGAGATCAGATGACAAAGACAGGGGCTTTTGTGGATGGGCAGACAGGGACATCCGCCACCTTAATGCCATCCTTGACTGTGGTCTGGCCCTCAGCATGCTCTTTTTTTGAGCTGTTGTAGAACAAGAACTTCCTTAGCGGGGTTCCAGCTGGGATCAGCAGCCCCTCATGAGCACCTTTAATCCTTTACAAATTCCAGGATAGTGCAAATAATATTCCTCAAGAGTGATCAAAAGCTTGCACATGGACATAAAGCAAAACTGAAGATTGCACAAAGTGGAAAATCAGGCATAATCTGATAAACCTGAAAAATCAGGCTGAGGCTGTGCTTGCCTCCTGGGGCACATCCTAGTCCTGTCTGCCCAAACCCCTCAAGGTCACACTGAGGCTCCGGCTCCTGCACTCGCCTCTCCTCACTGCGTAGGACTGGGAATGCCTGGGAGCACATCCAAGCTGGAGGGTGGTGATGCAGATCCACAAGTCTGTCAGCACAGGCAGAGGTGGTGCCGGGAAGGCGAAGGCAGTGGGGCCGTGTGGGGAGGGCTGCCCAGGGTGGGAAGGCGAAGGCAGTGGGGCCGTGTGGGGAGGGCGGCCTGGGTGGGAAGGTGCTTGATCGGGGCAGCAGAGGGAGGGGATGAGGTCTGGTACCTCCTCAATAACCCGCTGCCTGGCTATCAGGGAGGGACGTGTCACTGCAAGGACAGATGCTCTTTCAGGAGCGATGCTGTCTGTGAGACAGGAGGTCTTTGTCAGGCACCAGGGCCTGAATGCTGCCAGCAGGAGAGGTCTTCTGCCGTGTGTCAGAAGCTGTCAGGAGGAGTCCCGCAGCATCCAAACCAGGGCCAAGGATTAAATCCCTACTCAAGGGAAGTGATCTCTGAACATCACCCCCTGTTTAATCCAGGGTAGGTTATACTGCTTTGCTTTTTATGCCAGGATCTCATCTGGAGCATCTCCATGTTCCTCCCAGGCTGCGGGCAAGGATAAGAGGTGGGAGCACTGGCTCCCAGCATGAAAGCCCTGCATGCACACCTGTAGTCTTATTGATTTAGCATAAAAGGCAGAAATCAAGTATGAATTCAGCCTTCTTTGCCAGCTTGGTCCACAGATGATTAATTTTTAGAAAGCTTACATCCTTCAACTCAGAGTTATGGGCCACCACTCTTGATTAAATGTCAGCCAAGCATTAAGTAGGGTGTGGGAATGGAGCAGCTGTGCGTTTTCTGCAGGTGATGGTGACACTGAAAGCGGTTCTGGTGGCCCGTGTTACTATCCAGCTAGCTCGCAAGCTGGAAGAGAGCTCAAACAGTTTGAGGAAAATTAAAATACAGTACTGCACAACAGAGGAGGCGTTTCAGTCTGGTTACCATTGGCACCCTAGAGTAATCTTTAATCACTTAAAGATTAAATGGCAATTCCTGAGCTACTGGAAACTCAGCATTTCAGGAAAACCATTCTCTTAAAGCATGTTTGAGTGATGGAGCTGTTGCCTCTCCCTTTGTCCTCTTTAAGTGATGTGCAGTAAAGGATGCAGGGCCAGTTACTAAGTTGTTTTCCCTGACCAGCTCTGGAGAGGTGGCAACAGCAGCAATGGCCTGGGAGTCCCAGCCAAAGCAGCAAAACGCGAGTGCTTGTTTCTGCCATGGTCCAGAAAGGGTGATGGAGAGTCAGGTAGCGCTGTGTCAGTGCTCCTGCTCCTCTGCAGCCACAGCCGGCTCATTTTCACTGTCTGGCATGTGTCCTGGCTGGATCAACCCACTGTGCGCTCAACCGTCTGCGCAGGCATGCCCGAGGTGATGCGGGAGAGGTTATTCCTTGGCTTTTTGCTCCTATTCGTCATGTTAACACTTGTGCCCATGTTGATTATTTTTAGACATTATGCAATGTTAAAGCATGATGTTAAAGCCCCTCCACCCTCATGAGGCAGTGTGAGAGCAGAGTTGCATGCTTTTCTTCAGAACGGCTAAAACTATAAACCCATGCATTTGCAAAAACAACCCCTCGCTGAGTCCTTTTACGTTTTTAATGAAACACTTTCTGCATTCAAATTCCAGTTGCCTCTCGCTCTGTGCAACAGTGCCTTCGCTCTGCCACCTGCTGCCAGCTGCTGCAAACACTGGCTTCACCGCAGCCCCGTCTAGGCCTTTGGGTTTTTTTCTCTATTGTAAAGTAAATTCGAAATAAGAAGTAATATTTAGGTGTTTTAGGGCAGAGCTTTATCCTACTACTTGTTTGCTTAAAGCTCTTTACTTTGGCAAGCATGTCAAGAGTGGGAAAGGAAATGAGTGTTAACATTTGTCACACATTTGGTAATATTGCATATAGCAAGGTAAATGCCAAACGTACATATGCCATTTTATAAATAAATGCTTCTGGCAAGGAAAGGCATTTTCTACCCAATTATGTGGCCTTCTTGATGTAAATGTTATGAATGTGTGGTAATATTTGGCCATCTGCTGATGATAGTAAGAATTGCATGGGCATGGCAGAGCGGAGCCCCTTCGCGCTGGCTTCTGCAGGAGCCGTGGGTAGGAGGAGGGATCGCAGGGACCTCCACACCCTGCTGAGAGGTACCAGGATCTGCCCCGCATGGCGGGGTGGGGATGACGGCCTCATCTGGACTTCCTGACATCCAAAGAAACCTAAATCCAGGTTTGGGATCACCACCTTGGTCTGCAATAGTATCTGTGGGTGGCAAATAGCAGATGCCCCTGCTGGCTTGTGGCAAGCTTCCCCCAGGCTGTTGACCAATCGTTGCTTTCAGTGGCTAGTGGTATTTCTAGAAATGCCTAATGACTGCAACCTATAGTGTCATGGACTGCACCCGGGAGCAAAACCAGGATGCAATATCTGGGTGAGAGAGGAAAAGGAGAGGTGCGAGAAGAAAGAAAGGGAGATGAGAAAAACAAAGTGGGAAAGGTCTAAATAAAAAGAAAGTGGGGAAGTCTTGGTTTGTGTGGTAGAGGCTGCGTGACGGAGGAGATGGAGGCTGAGAGAGTAAGGAAAAGCTGATGAGGGAAGATGCAGAGAAAAGGAGAAAGGAGAGGAGCGATGGAAGAGATGAGTCCTTCTGAGAAGAGAGAAGTTAGGATCTGCTCTCCAGGTAATGATATATAGAAGCCCACCCCTTGAAAGTCCCCTGTGCTCCCCCTCTGTCCGCACAGGCTGTGGGGCAGGGGACAAGGGAAGAGTGCAGGACTTTCCCACTCCTGTCCCAGCCCTGCCAGCACCAGTATTTGTGTTTCACACCTTCTTGGCTGGGTGTGCCTGATGGGCAGTGGGATGCGCTGTCCCTGCGTGGGCAGAGTGGGGAGTCTCGGTGCCCTTCCAGCCTGCTGGCTTTCCCCACAGACTGGGGAAAACGGTGAGTTCAGGTCTGACACACGTGAGCTGGAGTTGGTCCAGATGGAGGAGTTGGGGCAAACGCGCTGTGCGCTGGGGCAACGGCAGGGATACAGCCTGCCTCCACTCCATTTCAGAACCAAAAGAACTTCGTTACAGGTTTCATCGCTGATTTTGTTTTCCTTTTCCTCTCCAAGACCGGCTGCCCCATTTTGTGTGCCAGCACAGATGGGCACTGCAGTGGCCCCAGCTGGGGTGGACACAGGGACATGGGTGCCCTGACTGTGTCACCTAGGAGACACCTGATGCTATAACGTCTTCATCGTCCTTTCCTGCTCTTCCCTCATCACACGCACATGTTGCAGAGTATCGGTATTGTGCTTTACAAAAAGAGGTTGTGGAAGGGGATGTGATTTTACAGTCTGCCCAGCAGAAGGCAGTCAGGTGAGCTCTGACAGTATTTCATTATCTTCTCTTCCTCCCATCAGAGGGAGCTTTCAGGAGTTCTCATCCCTGCCACCCCACCAAAGGTACTGAGGAGGTGTTTTAGGAGGTGAAAAAGGAGGATTTGGCTTTTAAACCCACAGAAACATAATGATTCAGGAAAGGTTTCTAGCAGAGACAGACAAAATAACAGGACAGATTTTTTCTTTTGATCTTCTCTGAGCATGTTTGTTACATCTCTTTCTGCTGAATTAATCCTGAATTTTCTCAACACAGCCAGAGTTTTGCCCAGTGAACCCACCCCCAACAGAGACAGGGGAATCTGGCACCTTTCTAAGGCCAATCCCACCTGTGTCCATCACACCCTGAGTCTCAGCTGTGGGTTGTGATCTGGGAACAGAGGACCACGTGCTACAGCAGAGCTAGAATCAGGTAAGGGAAGGTGATAAATACATGGCAGGGGTGCTGAATCAGTGGAGTTCAACAGGAGTATGGAGGCTGGCCAGTGCTGAGAGCCTCCAGCATGGGGACCAGTCCTTGGGCTGGGCGTTGCTGCTGGTCCGGCTTTCTTTGGGGAAAAGGAGAAGCTCTAATCATCTGTCAAAAACCATCATCTGAAACCTCCTAGTTCAGCCCTGGGGTCATTCCACTGCTGTAATGAATTTGTGCCAGGTAGGGACTCTGTTCATTGCATCTGCAAGAAATATGTATTTTTTTACTTTCAGCTATCATCAGTTTGAAAACTGCTTCTATATTTGACAGGAGGTGTATTGACTCTCTTCTGGTTGCTTTCCAATTCAGTTTTTCATTTCATTTCATGTTTCTCAATGTTTCACCAGAAGCTATCCAAGTTTGTGCTCTTTCTGTGACAGGGCACATCCTCAAACTTGAAACTGCACGTTTTGGACAAGAGATGTCTGCTCCAAGGCTTACAGCTTGTGGTTTGTTTTTTTGTTTTTTTTTTTTAAAGACCTGAACAACTTGCAGAATTTGGATCCAGCTGCTAGTTCAAATGAATGCAGCCAAGACTGAATTAGGGAGCTCAAGCACAGCGTTGTAGCCATTTTGCTTCCTCACTATGTTTTTGTTTCATCTTAGAGTAAAAAATAGACCTGATGTATATTGAAGGAATTGGTAGAGATGTAATATAGAAGAGCAAGTTATTCATGTTAGAGGTATGGGGACAAATTCCCTGTTAGGGGACCCTATAGGGAGACCCTGACTTCCAGGGGTGGGATGTACCTTTGGCCAAAGATCCTGTGCAATTCCTTCACTCTGCTAAGTGAAAAGCTTTGTGCACTCTCTCTCTCTTACTGCAGTCCTTACTCATGAGTGAAAATCTTTCCACACATGGCCGAGATCTGTCTGTGACCTAACAGCATTTTCATAGCAATGGAATTCCAATTTCCAATCTTATTTGATAGTTTAATAATATCCCGAGTAGCATTTAATGCTACTGCTATACTTGCCATATCTGGTACAGAATGAATATCAATCCCTTACAAAGATGGAGGTTGGGATATTCATTAACATTTCCTTTTATGCTGAGTTCAGTGTTGATTTTTTTAGTGTTCCCCTTTCACATCTTCCATTTCAATTAAAGAAAAAACAACTCGGAAAAAGAAAGAGGGGAGAAAAGGCAGTGTTTGTGGGCTCACGTTAGTGTTCCTGACCTACAGCCTCGTGGTCCTACTTGCCTGTAGCTGAAGTCAAGCTGACATACAACCCGTGTTGCTGTGTCAGGCTGGGCCATGTTGATCTTTATGTATCAACTCCCCTAACTTCAAGGAGAATGTTTGACCTCTGAAGGGCCTGAGCAACCCCCATAGCCTGGGATGGGAGAGGTGTTCTCTGTGTGTTTCCCACGGGGAACCACTGGGCTGTATTTCAAGCTATTGCTCCCCGCTCCAGAGGTGGCTGCGTTGCAGCAACGGTGACAGAAACGCTGGGCTGGAGAGCTGCAAGGTTTAACTGAAGCAGACATGGAGCCATTTCTCACCACGAGACAAATGGTATTACTCACACAACGTGAACAAGATCTATCCCAGGGCTTATGAAGACTGTCAGCTTTGCACACGTGGATAAAAGGCATTAAGGAAATCTCCCTTATTTTTTGATGTGTTGTCTTTTCTGGGACTTGCCCATTTGCTGGGTTTGTGCTCTCATGCTGAATGTGTTTTGAAGCCCTCTTCAAGTGCTGTGTATTTAATTGGCTTCGCAAGCAGGCACCTCGCGCGACACGGTCTGTCTTGTTGGCAGTCTGTGAAATGTTTTGCCATTGTTCTTTTTCATTTGGCACACAAGTGCCTGCACACAGTGTCCAGAATAGCCAGGTCCAAGTCACTGATGATGTCATGGTCTCTGGAAGAAAAACTTCCTCAGGGAGCCGGGGCAGTACGTGCAGCTTTGGGCTGACTACAAAACAAATCCACTTCTTGTGTAGAAAATGAAAAATATGCTGAGAAAGATAAAAGGGAGTCATAACATTGACTACTAACAGAGGATGTGTTGGATGAGCCCAAAGTTGGTGTGACTGTGCTTTACACCGTACCAGCGGTTGCACCTGTAGGATGAGCCCCAGCTCTCTGAATTCATCCTCGTGCCTTGTTGGCCCTTTCCCTCTTACAGGGGCAAACTGGTCCAGAACGACCCATGGGGATTCAGCAGCAGCAGCTGCCCTGAAGGAAGGGGTGGCTCCTCAGCAAGCCTCCTGGCTTGGGAACCCACCACTTCCAGACTAAAGCCCTCTGGATCCCAGCTTCTGACCGTGGTTTCCCTTTTTCTTCTTTTTCTTTATTTATTTTTTTTAAGCTGACCGCTGGTAGCAAACAGTAAAAGCCTTCTTTGCTGACACTGCTGCACGAAGATTCGTAGATTCCTCCTGGTTTCCAGGAAATATTGAAAACCCCAAGGCAGGGAAGAGTCAGCTGGGAGGGAGGGAGGGAGGGAGGGAGGGAGGGAGGGAGGGAGGGAGGGAGGGAGGGAGGGAGGGAGGGAGGGAGGGAGGGAGGGAGGGAGGGAGGGAGGAGGAACATGGCAGGAGCTGTTTGACTGCCCTGGGAGATTTGCATCCTTCAGCTAATAACTGAAGTAGGGTATAACAATGGAATTAATTTTAAATTGCCTAAACAATCAAAGAGCAATTACTTCCTTTAATTACAAGCAAGATGGGGAAAATACAGGATTTAATTTCAATAAAATCTCAACCAACTCAGCTATGGTTTTTATTTAATACAAAAGTGACAGACTTCCCTCTTTGCGATACTCTACATGCCTGAAAATACTGTGCTCTGTCTTCACTATTGACATGATAAACCATGGTACGGACTTTGCTTAATACTCAGCACCAGACTGAAAAATAAACCAGGGCCCTACACTTTGTTTTTAAATTATAATCCCAAGTCTGTACAGCAGTATCTGCGCTCAGTGCCAAAGTTCATCTGGGGGAACACGGCACCAAGTTGAATGATGCCCTGTTTGTTTTGGTATTACTTATTAATTATATTTTTTTAGACCCCTCCCCATATTGTAGTTCCTTTCCAGAGCCCACAGCTATCATGACCACTCCCCAGAGAGGCTGAGGGCTCAGTGAGGGGGATGTGAGAGGGGTCTTCAGGTAACTCCTGGGGTGGAAAAACTTACCAAAATGTGGGTAAACAGAAGGGGGAATGAGAGCAAAAGTAACTGCTGGATTAGTCGGCCGCTGGAGCACTGCTGATGAGCGGTGCAGCTGTAGAACTGTTTTGGCTTGCTTCTTCCTGATTTTTTTGCCCTTGTAGTTGCAGTTTATTTTTTTTGCTAGTATTTTTAGCATTATTCTAGTTTGGTAGCATTTAACCTTGCTGCTATAAAAACTGCTTCAGAAATTATCATGAGGGAATTTATTCTGTCTTTGTGAATATGTGTATACAGCATGAAATGAAGAAGGCCTGAGGCAAGCTATCGAACAACAAGGAAAAGACAAAATATTGACTCACCAATTCAGTAAGCATCATCTGCCTAGTGTGCTGAACAAGGCAGGGGTCCTGTAGGAAAAATCTCCCTTGATGATGTTATTAAGGAATATCTCATAAGGCAAAGAAGCAGGAGGACTGGAGACAGCTGCATGGCCTATAGTAAGTAAGCCTGATAATTTTTGAATACTTGACTTCGCAGCATGTGAATATATAAAACTCATACATAATTCATATAGGTAGGCAAAGGAACTGATATACCCAGATGTGTATTTCCAGTTCACGTAAATCAGTGGCAGTCTCATTCCTAGTGTTAGTGGTTCCATTTATTCTTGTCTTGGTGCTCATTGCTTTTATTTAGAGTAGCCCCTTCTGACATCCTGTGTCACTCCAGGAGAGGAGGACATGAGGATCCAGCGTTGGCTTCTCCAGGCAGCACTCAGTCCCATCCCTCGATTGTTGTCAGGGAGACATCTCTCTCGCATATATCTTCTCTGTGGCTTCTCTTCTTAGTATGCTTTTCCATTGCTATGGAGACTATCAGAAACTCATTTAGCAACTCCCAGTGCCCCACGAGGAATGTGTATTTCATAACTCACTGCTCAGAATGAGGAGTGCTGTTTAGTTTTTGGCCTCTCGCCCGCACTGTCCAGCCTGGCTATGCCAGGGACTGTCTCTCCTGAGACTTTCTGAACTGACGCAGCACCCCTCTAAGGACAGGGCTATAAAAAGGTGTCTTCAATAGGGACAGTTCTGAAGCTGAGGCAAACCTTGCACATGGGAAGCAGCCAAAGGCTTGCCTTGGCTACTCCAAGTCCAAAACCCTCTTATTCTCCAGGTCTTCAGCTTGTGTTCTGCTAAGTTCTCATGCCATTGCTATCTCTGGTCAAGACACCATTTCAGATCAAGGAGTGTTTGCGTGCTGTAGGTGAAATGTAGCTCTGGAGACCTTAAGGATTTCCTAATAATTTTTTTGAGGAGACATAATTACAGGAACGAGTATTAAGAGACAAGTCTCCAAATAGCAAGAAGGACTGAACTTGCTAGTATAAGAGCGGAAGAAACTCATAAACTTGAGGATCGGGGCAGAGAACACAGGTATGGTGGTCTTTCATGGATACTACGTGAAGCAAAACAGATGAAACCAAGGCAAATGCTGAACTGCAATGGTGCAAAAGAGAGGGAAACAGAACCACTCTGCTCGCCACCATTGCAGGGCAGGAGAGAGAGAACCATGCAGTGGGTCTAGTGGTGCGGAGGTGTGCTGTGAGAGGGAGGATCTGTGGCTTGCTTTGACCAGCTCCTGAGACTGTCAGTGTCCTGATGCTGCAGATGAAGGCTGCATCCCCCTCAGGGCAGCATCTGAGTTTGTGTCAGCCAAGTGGTGGCACTTAGACTCCCAGAGAGCAGTGGGGCAGCTGCACTGGAAGCATCAGCAGCATCCCAAGATTAGAAGTGGCAATATAGCAGGCTGGAGGAACCTAACCCTGTGCTGGCACTGTGCACTCAAACCACTATGGCCAGTACAGAAGTGTAGGCTTTACTAAGAAAACCAAGACATAAACAAAGTTATCATTTGGGGTTTACAACAGCTGGTACACAGGAAAAGTGGTCACTGCTAGGCTGAAGGGCCAGCAAGCAGTGGGTTTGAGCACACCAGAGTATCTTCTTTCTGAGGCAGGAGGGAGAATAATCCTTGCAACCTGGTCCAACAGGGACTCAGCACCATGGGAAGATCCCTTTCAAAGTGGATGCAAGTGAGCAGGCAAAAATTAGAAATAAATAGAGCAGCCTATAAAATAAAAAACCTCTACATTGAAGGTGCGAATTAGAGCCGCACTCATGAGCTCTGTGGTGCATGCTGAGATGACAGCTGAGGCTGCAGTTCCCAGCTCCCTGCCCTATTTCCCCACTCCAGTGCTCCGTCTGACATATTAGCATAATCCTCAATTCCAGTTTGCATTCATGTGTCGGTCTATGCCCTGCAGTAACTCAGGAGCAGATACGCTGTCATTTGGCTCCTGGGGATAAGCGGCCGTAGGAGGGCTCTGAGGTGGGGACAGTAACGCCCTTACCCTCCATGGGTAAATCAGAGCCCACCCATACCCAGAAATCTGTAAGGAACCAGATAGTCTCCAAATCACCACCTTAGTGCAACACAGAGCCATAAATATTCAGCAGGTACTAGGAACAGCTGAACCCAGCTGAAACGGTCTAAATATATAAATAAAATGAAGTAATTAATCAATTCAGGCATTTTACAAAAGTGTACATCAAATTTACATATCTTACTAAGGCACATGATTTATAATGAAGTAGGGTTTGGGGAACCGAAAGGAATCACATCCACCCTGTCACTTATGCAAATGCCTCTCTATTCACTGATTTAAAAAATCAGTTAGTTACATGTGGAGCTGCTGTAAGCTGCTGGTGTGCATCTCCCTGATGAGTACTGGGCAGCGTTTACGTATGTGGGACTGGAGCTGGTTCAGCACAGCGCAGGGCTGTGCAGGTGTACCCCGAAAGTACCCTCAGCGTTAGGGGGCCAGCACGCTGCAGCCAACACACTCGCGGGCAGTGGAGGATGAAAAGAGGAGGGAAATGCATTAAAAATCTACCCTGAACAATTGATTTCAATACGTCTCAGAAATGATGGGTTGCTTTGTAATTTGCTTCAGTGTCATTTTTAATCTTAGAAAGTTCAAAACTTAGAGGATGTATTTCATTCAAACTTTGATGTTCTTTTTTCAACTTGGATTCCAGATTTAAAGGAAATCAATTCTGTTGATCCAGCTAGTATCTATAGAAGTGTATGTGTCTGTACGTATGCACCATACATGCAAATGCATTTCAGAGAGGCACCTATGACCAAATAGCAATTACCCGTGCAGCTCTGGTTCGTACCACTACATTTCTCAGTGCCACTTTTTTGTCTCATCATGGGTTTTCTTCTCAGCGTTTAAATGCTTAGCTTGTTCTTTAGCTGTTTGTTGGTGAGAGCGTACAGCCAGGATTTATGGATTTGTGAACATGTCATTACGGGGCTGGTGGACTGGGTCTGCACACTTGGAGCTGAATTCCATTTATCTGGAGAGTAGGTGTTTAACTAATGGGCACATCAGACATGGACTAAATGCGGGGCAGCTTCTAGTGTCAGTGTTTTACAAAAACATCTGAATGAATGAGCTGAGAGAGCAAAACATTGCCTGTTTTTATACTCAGTGAACAGAAATAACAAGAAAAAGCGCCATGATGAAGCACTATCCTTGTGCATTACTGATTATTTCAAGGTTAATTTTATTCATTCTGAATGATCACCATATCTGCAAGACTGAGGAACAACAAGTTCAAGGACTGAGAGAATTCAGTAATTATAAACCATAGGCTGAAAACAATTTAATTAATATCTTAAATAAGAATTTAAAGGAACTTACGTGAAAGACAACAATAAATTTATGTCACTTATCGATTACCTTCTAGCTGAAGGGAAGGCTGATCGCATTTGTTAAAAGGCCTCTGGGTTAAAGGGCTGTACCACTGCTGTGTGCATTGGCTGCACGCGCTGTGGTCCGAGGAGCACGGCTGTGCTACAAGGAACTGGGCAAAAGCATAGCGTAAACTATGGGCTAGAATAACAGTGAAATGGAGAAAGAGGAGGAGAGAGATGTGCTCTGTTGAAGGGCTCATTCTGCTTGAAATGATGAAACTCTACTGACTTCAGGCTCTTGGACTCTTCTATAGCAGAATTATTAGACTTAACGTTATGTTGTGCTCCAAGATGCCAACTAGACCTAGGTCTTACTGTGCTAAACATAAGGAAAGATGTCATTTCTGCCTAGAAAGCTTTACAATATACAGAGTTTTATAGAATAACACGTTTTTTACAGGGGAAATCACAAGTATTGGGGACTAAGGAGTATCAATTATGTGTAAATCAAAAAAAAATTAAAAGAGCGTGTCAATACTGCATGATAAGATCTGCTGACTTTCTTCCGTTTATTTCTGATTAAATCTTTGGAGTTTTCCTGGTAAACATGCAAAAACTGACTTAAGATAACTTTTTGAAGGCTGCAAAAGCAAAACTTGCAAATTGTGAAAAAGTCAGAGTTCAGGTTGGCTAGGAATGTATGCTTTTTATGCACAAGAACACATACTGTTTTTTTCATTGTGGCCTGGAGGTGAGTCAAATCTGCGTATTGAAGGAAGCTGTGGTTTGCAAGGCTGTCGTTAGAGAAGCTGGAAATTGTAGTGATTTAGATAGGGCACTACAGGAAGATGCTTTGGTGGTTACAATGCATGTATGTTATTTGGGAAATCAGATTCTCTTTTACATAACGCTAGACAGCTCTCCCACACCAAGCTCTTCACAGGCTCAAATTAATACCAAGGCTTTGCGCTGAATGTATCTGGCAGTAGAAGGCAATTTATTCTCATTTGATTCAGCTTGAATTGTGTCATTATTTAGACACAGACACAGCCTTTCTCACAAAAATAACACGCAATAACAACTATGCAGGTGAGATTTGAACCAAGTAGTGCCTGGGGCCTCAGTTCCCCCTGTGGAGACTTTGAACGCTCCTGGGTTTGCTCTAGATAATGCCAGGTGACTGCAGCCACAGGGATGCCAGTCCTCCGCAGCACCAAGCAGAAGAGCCAGGGCTGAGCTGGAGCAGAGCAACTTCTGCTGGTGCTGACCCCAAGTTTACCCCAGCTTTATCGACATGCCACAGGTGAAGGAGTCCAACTCCATTTGTTTTCTGCTGATGAGTGTTTTTCCACCCTGGTAGCACATTATCATGCAAACAGCCAGAGGCGTGAAAGACACTGTCTTTTTAGCTGGTTTCTTATGGAAGCAGAGGTTACATGGTCCCTTGGCCAGCAGGTGGGCCATGTGTCCTCTAGTAATAACTTTTGGTCCCATTGCCAGAGCTGTGGTCGAACACCTCCACTTGTGAATTTCCACAAAAACCCTTTAGAAGGACCATGAGCAAATCTGAGTGGGACTTGAGAAATGTGTGCAGAATTGACAGATAATCTGGCTGCACTTCACATACAAAATCAGTCGCATGGAAGACCACTCGGGTCAGAGCAGTGAACTCTGCTGCTTAAGGACCTACCTGCTGCTTAAATCTCTCTCTTGAGTCTGGCCCCACGGCTCCTCCCTCTTGTGCTCTGATACTACGTGTTTTCTCATAAAGGCTGATTATTGAGCTGTCACTCGAAGTATGACCCAAGTGACATCTCTAGTGATATCATCAAAGTCTTTTCCAGAGGCTTCAAGGAAAGATGGAGAGATCAGGACTTGGTAGTGTTGAGACCTGGAACACATTAAAAAACAGGTAGGAAAGTAAGTCTAGAAAAAGCAGTTAAAATTAGAGAAGATTAAAGGATAAGTACCTTGGGGGAGTTTTCCTGTATTCACTTCTAATTGTACTGCACCTCTTAGACCAATTTTTCTTTTAATTCTCATAGCACTCCACTACTGGCAATAAGCACCAAACTGAGCTAAATTAACAAGTTGGATTAATTACACCATCCAAACAAATTTCCCTGGGCTTATTGTGCCTTAAGGGCTTGATACTTTCCTGGCAGCCTCTTTCAAATTGCCCCTTCAACAAATATGACATAAACTTCGGTCTGTAGAGCATGAAAATTTATGCGAGAGAGCAGTTATTTTAACAGATGGAAATTCTCAGATTCGCTGGAAAGGTGAAGCATCGACTGCACTATTAATTTTTTGAAAGGACTTCACAGTATCATAGTCTTGTACTATTGGCATCCATGGTAAAAGATAACTGCTTCTTGCTCCAACTTTGCCTTTTTCTGCAGTGCAGCACAGTGAACGCCAGCTCCGATCCAGCGTTGTGCAGCATTTCATAATATGCATTTGCTTGTAAGTCCTGATTCAGCTTTTCACTCTTGCAGGATGCAGTGTTTCTCATTATGCTTCTGCCCAGGCTCTCCAGAAATAAAGCAAGCAGCAGAAATCTCCCAACAGCTGCCAGTCAAAACACTCAACTCTTGTAGCAACATGAACTAATCTGCAGCCATGCTATTTGGCTTGCAGATAACAGAACATCTTGGGCAGGACCTTGGGTACGGCACCATCTCACTGAACAGAAGAGGGGGAACTGCTGCTTGTGGCACACGTTTTCTCCAGTGTGAGTAAAAGCACATTTGATTCTCGGCCAGTGTTGCCTACCAATCAGACAAACCACTGTTCCACAAAGTGTTTGATTTTCAGAGACGTTGAGAATTTTTTTTAACCGAGTTGCTATGATGCTGTCAATTAAACTACGTAACACGCTACATGCAGACTATGACTTTCCTCTGAGGCATTCTGTGTGACTTCCAAAACTCACAAAAGGATTGCTGCAGCTTCTGCTCTCATGAAGACCAGCATGGAAACTACTGCTTTGGGCTATCTCGCTGTTTTAACCCTGGTTGAAATTTAACAGATGTAATGTGGCTAATTTTATTGACAAAAAATTTGCTTTTCTACTATTTTTCTTTGGACATTTCAAGACCTAAATATTCCAAGACCTACAACTGGTTTAGGCTATGTTTTTTTCAGGTCAAAGTAACTCCAATGACTACTTGTTTAGGAACCAGTCACTTAAATGGAAGTGCTCAGTTTATATACTATATATGAATGTTGCTGGTAATATGTAAATGATGTCTAGGACATTTAAAGAAGCATAAAGTTAATAAACAGAGAAGCATACTGTTAATAAACAGAAAATAAAGAAACAGCTTATAGACACAACCAAGGACTTCTATAGTCCACGATGTGATAAATCTATAATGAACATGTGACAGGAACTCAAATATTTACTCATATACCGTACATAACGCTACCTTACGTAGGAGATGTAAAATGCCTTAAAGATGTAATAGCCCTAAAGAAGTTCAGTAGAGCAAAAATGCAAGTTCTGAGAAAGCGAATGCATTGTATTTGTTGCACTGATGTAGAGGAATAGTGTTCAGTAAAAGTTACCCTCTAAAAGACCTTGAGGAAATGGAACAGATGGTTCCATGTGCTATCCCACTTAAATTCAAAGTGGTTTTACAAATACTCAGAAATAGTCAAATATTTTTTCCTCAGTATTTTGTGTAAAGAAAAGAAAGTAAAAGATTATTTTTGTTAGTATTCAAATCACAGTGCATTTGTTACGGCATTCTAAAATGTAAGACTTTTTTTGCATTAAAAAGATTTTCAGCACAAAACCCTAGGAAGGTTCAATATGCCTTGCTGTTAGGACTATTTTTACATGGGATTTCTGTATGAATATGCACCAAAGGATAAGGAAAAAAACCAGTTTGCGATGAAACAAGGTAGGCCCCAATGCAGATTGCAGCATTTGTTAATGATAGACAGCATCTTTGCTTGGCAGTACCACCTCCATAGATCGTTATACCTGCCGACACTTTTAATGAAGAGAACAGTAGGAGTCCTGAGGGACTTACTGTGCATGTGCTGACGGGCTCTGCCGGCGCCACAAGCACAATATGTTCTGGACACCCTGGGCTCTCTATGCCTGCACAGCTTGGCCATACATCACATGTGCTTTGAGTCTGCTATGTCCAGAAAATAGCCTACAGGGCCATTCAACTGAAAATCTGGTAGGTTATTGATAAAAACAGGATTCTGCCATCAAAACAGTAGAATTGGCAGGTACAGGGAGTCACTATACTAGGAATCCTTTATGATTTTTAAGAGGCATCCATCTGCAATATACAGGCTACAGGATCTTGGCGTCTGGTACTTCTCTGCTCTAGTTAAATACTGTTTTGCTCCTTGGCTTCTGTCCTGTTTCCAGAAGAGGAAATAGCATCTATTTCCCTTTCATGGGTGGTGATTGTTTTTCTCTCAATCTGTAGCTTTGTTATGGATCAGAGGGAGCCAAGGGCCAAAAGTGACTTGCAATCCTCGGCACATGCTGGTTTTTCTAGACATACTGCTTAGTAAGGAAATAAACTAGCAAGGGGGGAAAGATGCAATATGGTGCTTACCGCCCTATTTCAGCACATTAAATATATACAATCTGCACTTTATTCCAACCAAAAATAACACTCAGATTAATACAGCTTTCTCTTATATATTAAATAGAGAAATCATTACCATGAATTATAAAGCAGGAAAAGTGTGGTTCTCAGTGTCTCTCACTCCAGAGTTCTGCATTAGGATGGATGTGGACAGTTTGATGGAGTGGATTGAGTGTACACCCAGCAGTGAGATGGGAGACATATCTCTGCGAGTGTCACCGGCTCATTCTGAGATTTAAGACAGGTCTTTTAAGTCCATATATTTCTATTCTGAGAGGGTGCAGATTTAGACACCCTATTTATTTATTTTTTGACAAGACTCAAGAATCTACAGCTCCAACTGATGTCTGTGCTGGCCACTAAGTACCCAAAACCCAAGTCCCAAACCTGAGGACAGAAAATTAGAAGGCAGTTTTGAAAATCCTGGCCTCAGCTTCCCTGGGCTTCTTCATTCATAGAGTGGTGTCTGAATGGCCTTAACCATCTTTGCAAAGTGGCTGACTGAAATCTGCAACCGAGAGGGTGCTGTACAAACAATTATTGCTCTATCTCACGAAGCTTGATGAGCATTTTAACTATTATCTGTAACACCATTCACATTTCACAATATAATCATCCTTGTAGAAACAGATCGAGTATGTCTTTTCATTTGCCAACTATATAACATTTTACAGTTTTAAGGCTGTGCACAACAGCAGTTTAGAAAGGTAAACATCACTGATCCATTTTACAAATGGAGACAACTGCACTCAGAAGAGGGATCTGCATTAGACCACACAGACTGCAGCAAATTCACCACTAGAATACAGGATTTCTGATACAAAATTTACTGTACCAAGCACTAAATCAGTGGTTCTTAAACTCTTGCTCTACGCAGGCAGTTGCTGGTCATACTATGCCAGCTTGCTTTCTTGCCTCCCCTTGCTAAATTAATTTGAAAGGTAGTTACAAGTATTACCTCGCCCGTCAAGCGATTCATGTTGTTACGATTGGGATGCTACTCAGCCAGGAAATAAAAAGAAAAATCATCACCTGCTGCATCACAAAGGGCAGAGGATCTGCCAGACTTTGTCAGAAAGGGTGAGCAAATTTGCAGCAGGTATTGTTGCTGTATTTATAAAACCACAATTTTGCCGCATTTTGTGTAATTCTGGATGTCCATCTCAATTATAAAGAAGGGAAAAAAGAGCTATCATGGCTCATGAATTGATTGTTTTTGCAAAACTGATTCACTTAAGAAACACAAGCGTCTATCATTTGAAATGCAGTCTGATGGACATTGGGTCCCATTGCATCAAAATGGCATTATGTTGCAATGAAGCCTTGTCATATTTTTACTTTTTTTTTTTTTTGTCCTGAAACTGATTTTGAAATCTGTACATGTCTTGCATGGATTGCTTATGGACTGTAAGCCAACAAGACCATATCAGCAGGATGATGGCTGCACAGAGGACTCCGAGGGAGGTGGCAGTATGCCATCTGTCTTAGCTAAGTCACCAACAGAACCGTGGCGTATTAGGCACAGGGGAATTTTAAAAGTGTCCTCAGGTTTTTCAGTGGTCTCAAATCTAGGATATTGTAATTAAAAAAAAGAGTTTGATCTACCCAGGTCTCTTTGCTGAGGATCTGACTAAACTATTACAATTTTTCATAACTAAGGAAATATTCTGCAGTCAGGAATTGGGTTTATCATACCAGCTAATATAAGTTTCCAGGTCTTGCAGGGGAAATAAAAAAATGCCCAAGACAGTCTTCACATGTTTTTTTGGGAAATGCACTCAGAATATCTACCGAATTGAGGAGACTTTTTCCTCCCCTCAGATTTGCCTGTTCTCCTGTTTACAGATAGGCTTTCTCCACGGTGGGCATCAAATGCCCCTCTAGCAAATGTGGTGACTGCTTTACACAGAAAACTCATGCGGGCTTGCACAGGCGCTATTTTGCTCGTCAGCTTTTGAAATGCATTTTAGCAGCTGTGAGGAAGAAGGGAAGAAAGAGCAACCTTAGGGCCTTAGTGTTTTGTGGGGGATTAGTCAGCTTTTTGCTGACCACTGACCACTTCTCCCTGGCAGCCATGTATGGGCGACATGCCCTAATGGGGAGAAACGTGGGGATGAGGATCTGATCTATTCAGATGCAGACACTCCAGCAAGGCTTGGGGCAGCACAGACCCCTGCAGAGGGAAGGGTGGGGGAAGATGTTCACGGGAGCAGGGCAGGGGTGCTCCAGCTCTGCTCAAGGCCTGGGAGTCCCGGCTCCTCCCAGGCCTCCAGGGCCCCAGGCTCCCCTCACGCCCTGGGTACCTCGGTCCCCTCATCGCCCGGGGGGGGCCAGGCTCCCCCCCGGACCCGGGGACGGGAATCCTCTGGCTCTCCTCGCAGCTGGGGGACTGGGAGCCCCCGCGCCTCCCCTCATGCCGCGGGGACCCTGGTTCCCTCCGGGTGCAGGGGTGCCAGGACCCCCTCCAGGGCCCGGGACACCCCGGACCCTTTCATGCCGGTCAGGCTGGGATCCCCTGGCTGCTCTCACGCGCAGGGACCCCACATTCCCCTCACAGCTGAGGGGCTGGGAGCCCGTCGGCTCTCACCGACCCCGACAGGAAAAACTTCTTCACAGGAAGGGTTGTCAGGCTCTGGAATGGGCTGCCCAGGGAGGTGGTCGAGTCCTCATCCCTGGAGGTATTTAAAAGAAGGATAGATGAGGTGCTTAGGGACATGGTTTAGTGGTGGGATGGCAGGGTTAGGTTAAAGGTTGGACTCGATGATCTTAAAGGTCTTTTCCAACCAAAGCGATTCTATGATTCTATGACAGCCCGGGGCCCTCGGTCCCCCCTCACGCCCCGGGGGACTGGGGATCCCCGCTCCTCTCACGCCCCGGGGTGGGATGGCGACCACGGCCGTCCGCTCCCTCACGCC
>NW_009258789.1:2212733-2214788 GCF_000687185.1 Egretta garzetta
TGACGGGGTGGGCTCGATACCTGTGTGTTTTCAGTCTGCTTTTCAGCTGGCAGTAAATTAGAGGAGAGCAGAGGCCGCAGAAATACTCATAGTCTTTTGAGGGTTAATAAAATAGCACAGGATTATTATTTGGTTTGGTTTTTTTTTTTAATTTGGGGAAAGTAGTTGAGCTGTAAGCTGGGGTGAGAGCTTGTACAATGAGTTAGGTTTTAAGGTGTGTTTATACCTGGTCCTTCTTCGTAAGTGAAATTCCAAGTCTGTTGACTTCTTTAGTCAAGTATAGAGAGCATATTTCAGGTCTTGATGACTTCTAATATATCCAATGCCAATGTATTTGCTGTGCTGCTTGGCTTTGCTATTTTAAGTGTCAAAATTGTCATGTAGAAATTGTAAATAAATTTGGTGTTTCATAAATTTTCTTTTTAATGTGGGAGATTTGAGGCTTTTTTGTGTTTTTGAAAGTTTAGCACAATATGGGATCCTACTCTTAAACTTCCCAGCAAAGATCAGAGTGGCACGTGTTTGGGAATGTATTTCCAGATGACAGGCCTAGTTGTATGCAGTTTGGACTAGGAGAATTGGGTGGATGTGAAGGTAGATCTTATGAAACACTTCTGTAACTTCAGTATTTGCTGTGAAGGAAGCTTTCCTTTTGCTTGAACAGTTAGCAGCGCAGCCTTTAGGGCTAACGCTAGAGGCTATTCAATTCTTAATGGTGTGTGGGACATGGTTATTTAAGTTCTAATATCTTCTGTTATTGAACTACTGGGTCAAATAACTCCTTTTTCTCACTTAAAAACTTGCAAGCCTCGCTGGTGACATCTTATAGCATCTAGATTTTGGGGGAGGAATTAAGTCTGGTCTTTCTCTTACTCCTGAACTGCTACTTTGCTTCAGATTTGTGGGCTGCAGTCTGGAATTCTGGGCCCTAACTCTTGACCTTCCCACCTGGAAGAAATTGGATGTACATCTTGTGTCTTTGCAGTGGATGGCTTCTAGAAATGCTTTCTGGTTGGATATATTAATGTGTCACAAGTTCTATCTTTTAGCCTAAAAAATACGTCTTACAGGGCTAGGAGGCTGACTTTTCCCAATATCGCCTTGTCTGCAGTAGGTGCAGTTGTGTCAGGGGTGAAAGTAAGAGCGTACCTGCAGAAACGCTTTGCCTGGTGATAAGGCTGGTTTAAGAAGTTAGACTGTGTCTCAGACACAGTCTAAGAAGTCAGACTGTGTAGACTCAGTGTCTGACTCTGGCCCATGCCGTAGATTGGTGCCTCCTTAGCTCTCAAACTGGGCTGCTAAAATAATTATCCCCAAAGCCACAGCAGAAGAAAAAAATCTGAAGGCACTAGAGAAAGTGTGGCAGACTAGGAGAGCTTCATAGCATGGATAGGGCCTAGTTCTGTTTCCATCACACTCTGTGATTAGAGCTCCTAAGAAATAGGTAACATCTCTTCTCTGATCCTGTCACTTGTAAGGAATCAACTTTATCCTTTCCTTTAAATATTATTTTTTTTACTCTGGTGAGGGAGCCTGGGAATCAGAAACGTTCACACACTTCCAAACACAGAGCACGTTTTTCTTTATATGTTATGCTCAAGTTTAAATCTCAGAAAGATAGCTTTGGCGATATGGAACCTGTGAGTCTACACTAAGAGCTTAAAGAACGATGCAGAGATTAAATCAGTCTTTGTTGTTTTGGTGTTAACTAATTTTTAAAAGTGATTCACATGCACAGTTGAAAGGGGATCTGTTATATAAAACCGGCAATTGCTTTCTTTTCCATTGATTGTTTTGAGGATGCTCTTGGGCAAACCCTAGAACACAAAATGTACCCACGTATTTTTTCCTTCCCCTTTCTTTTCTGTTGACTGCTAGTTTCGTTTAGCTTAGATGGTTGCTGGTAAATGCTTTCGTGCAGGGCGTGGAAGAGGGAATGCACATGGCCAAAGTAATGAAAACTGCATTAATTGTAGTTGTTTCAAGTTCCTAAAGGGGGGGGTGGGTTGGTGGGGGGGCGGGAAGGAACTGCTGATGCACCGGGGTAGTATCATT
>NW_009258789.1:2215511-2261456 GCF_000687185.1 Egretta garzetta
TGGGGGCCTGTGACGGGGTGGGCTCGATACCTGTGTGTTTTCAGTCTGCTTTTCAGCTGGCAGTAAATTAGAGGAGAGCAGAGGCCGCAGAAATACTCATAGTCTTTTGAGGGTTAATAAAATAGCACAGGATTATTATTTGGTTTGTTTTTTTTTTTTAATTTGGGGAAAGTAGTTGAGCTGTAAGCTGGGGTGAGAGCTTGTACAATGAGTTAGGTTTTAAGGTGTGTTTATACCTGGTCCTTCTTCGTAAGTGAAATTCCAAGTCTGTTGACTTCTTTAGTCAAGTATAGAGAGCATATTTCAGGTCTTGATGACTTCTAATATATCCAATGCCAATGTATTTGCTGTGCTGCTTGGCTTTGCTATTTTAAGTGTCAAAATTGTCATGTAGAAATTGTAAATAAATTTGGTGTTTCATAAATTTTCTTTTTAATGTGGGAGATTTGAGGCTTTTTTGTGTTTTTGAAAGTTTAGCACAATATGGGATCCTACTCTTAAACTTCCCAGCAAAGATCAGAGTGGCACGTGTTTGGGAATGTATTTCCAGATGACAGGCCTAGTTGTATGCAGTTTGGACTAGGAGAATTGGGTGGATGTGAAGGTAGATCTTATGAAACACTTCTGTAACTTCAGTATTTGCTGTGAAGGAAGCTTTCCTTTTGCTTGAACAGTTAGCAGCGCAGCCTTTAGGGCTAACGCTAGAGGCTATTCAATTCTTAATGGTGTGTGGGACATGGTTATTTAAGTTCTAATATCTTCTGTTATTGAACTACTGGGTCAAATAACTCCTTTTTCTCACTTAAAAACTTGCAAGCCTCGCTGGTGACATCTTCTTATAGCATCTAGATTTTGGGGGAGGAATTAAGTCTGGTCTTTCTCTTACTCCTGAACTGCTACTTTGCTTCAGATTTGTGGGCTGCAGTCTGGAATTCTGGGCCCTAACTCTTGACCTTCCCACCTGGAAGAAATTGGATGTACATCTTGTGTCTTTGCAGTGGATGGCTTCTAGAAATGCTTTCTGGTTGGATATATTAATGTGTCACAAGTTCTATCTTTTAGCCTAAAAAATACGTCTTACAGGGCTAGGAGGCTGACTTTTCCCAATATCGCCTTGTCTGCAGTAGGTGCAGTTGTGTCAGGGGTGAAAGTAAGAGCGTACCTGCAGAAACGCTTTGCCTGGTGATAAGGCTGGTTTAAGAAGTTAGACTGTGTCTCAGACACAGTCTAAGAAGTCAGACTGTGTAGACTCAGTGTCTGACTCTGGCCCATGCCGTAGATTGGTGCCTCCTTAGCTCTCAAACTGGGCTGCTAAAATAATTATCCCCAAAGCCACAGCAGAAGAAAAAAATCTGAAGGCACTAGAGAAAGTGTGGCAGACTAGGAGAGCTTCATAGCATGGATAGGGCCTAGTTCTGTTTCCATCACACTCTGTGATTAGAGCTCCTAAGAAATAGGTAACATCTCTTCTCTGATCCTGTCACTTGTAAGGAATCAACTTTATCCTTTCCTTTAAATATTATTTTTTTTACTCTGGTGAGGGAGCCTGGGAATCAGAAACGTTCACACACTTCCAAACACAGAGCACGTTTTTCTTTATATGTTATGCTCAAGTTTAAATCTCAGAAAGATAGCTTTGGCGATATGGAACCTGTGAGTCTACACTAAGAGCTTAAAGAACGATGCAGAGATTAAATCAGTCTTTGTTGTTTTGGTGTTAACTAATTTTTAAAAGTGATTCACATGCACAGTTGAAAGGGGATCTGTTATATAAAACCGGCAATTGCTTTCTTTTCCATTGATTGTTTTGAGGATGCTCTTGGGCAAACCCTAGAACACAAAATGTACCCACGTATTTTTTCCTTCCCCTTTCTTTTCTGTTGACTGCTAGTTTCGTTTAGCTTAGATGGTTGCTGGTAAATGCTTTCGTGCAGGGCGTGGAAGAGGGAATGCACATGGCCAAAGTAATGAAAACTGCATTAATTGTAGTTGTTTCAAGTTCCTAAAGGGGGGGGTGGGTTGGTGGGGGGGTGGGAAGGAACTGCTGATGCACAGGTGTATTATCATATGGATTGTGTTTCGAAGCACACATTTTTTGTGAGAGTAAAAATAGCTAGATCGATTGTCACTACTAGGTCCAGATTCCTCTCAATTTTTAGCAATACTAATGAGCATTGGGACTGGGGGTGAAAACTGTGTGAAACTGAAAGTTGGAGCCCACATCCTTCTTTAAGGGAGAGCAGTTTTTAATTTGATTTTTTTTATTTTGTGCCTGTGTGAATGCAGCCATATCTGTCAGATGCATGTGGACTGGTTTTCCTACAGTGCGTGTATTGATAGAGCTGTGTATTATAGAGGAAGAAGTTGTCCTGATATACTTGGGCATATTAGTTTGTGCACTGAGGTGTACCAGACTAAACTAATAGCAACACAAAAACTTTTTAGAAGTTTTCTTCTAATCTTTACAGCTTTCTAGACCTTTACTTCTTTTTTTCTTTCCTTTTTGTTTGACCAATCTCACTGCATTTTCCCTGATAGGACTTCTGGGGAAAAAATAAAATCATGTCAGCGTGCAGGTCTTGGGTTTGAGCAGAGTTAATTTGGTAGAGTACTAAAGGCTAATTATATACTGAAACAAGCAGTGCTTCCCTTTGATATCAAATGCTCTGGGTGGCAAAGCAAGTTGCATATGCTTATGGTGGTATTAAGCAGGAGTGTGAGTGCAGGGTAGCAGGTTAGCAAGTGCAGGGTGCACCATGGCTTGCTTATTCTTAGGTGAAAGTGAGAAAAGGAAGGTAAGATTTTAATTAACAGGACCTCTGTCTCTCCTGTCATAAATGTGGGTTAGCAGGGGAGTAAATGGAAAAGTGAAAAAGAAAATCTTTCACATCTGAGAAAAGTTCCAGAAGTGTTATACTAGGCTCAGTACTGAAATTCGTTCTTGAAAATGAAGTATATCCTTCTCATGCAATGTAAGTCAGTGTTACGAATGACTATATTCTGTTAGCACAGTGCCTGCCAAACCGAGTTACTGCTAGGTCCCCGTGGGTCTAGGCACGATGAGACAAGACAGTAGAATATGGCTCTCCTTCCAGGTAGCTTATAACCTGAGCAGGAGAACGGTGTTGGCTAGCACTTTATAACTGAGGACAAGTACCCTGTGTTTAATTAGAGATAGAATGGGAGGTATTGGCAGGGACCAAAGAAACTCATCGGAGCAAGTGGGCTAAGAAGGTGGTGGTTAGAGTGGTGCTCTTTACGTGGCTGTGAAGGGCAGAGGCATGTCTTTTACAAAAGGCGAGCACTAATTGTGGATATTGTCTGTAATGTTGGATTAACACGTTGAATGACGAGCAGGGTGATAGTAGTAGGTGCTGTGTATAAGGAGAGTTGAGACAGAGACTCTGTTTCTTCTGCATTTGTGTGTATAACAAGGTACACAGAACGTGTTTGCTAGAAATAGGCTGAAATCTTAGTTTGGACAGGTCTGTAACTGTGAGACCTGACAGTTGATGACATAGAGATGTTTGAGGATGTTGCTGAAATTACCTGAGAATGGGTGTAGTCATGTAGGATGAAATTTGGTAAGGCTTCTCTGTTTCTTCAGGGGTAGTTGAGAGAGAGGAGAGCTCAAAGAGAGGGGGAGAGAGATATGTACATGGGGGGAGAGAGAAATAGTCTGCGATGTCGAAGGTAGCTTAGAGAACAAGATGCAGTATTGGTTGTGAGGTGCCATTGTGAAGATGTCAATGGAAACCTTGGGAAGAGATTCAGTGGGCTGTGCGTGGGAGATGCTGAACGGGAATGGGTTCAATTCTGAACTGGCAACAAGTAATTCTTGATCTCCTTTCGCATCTGAGTGTGTTGAATATGCTGATAAGGTTGGGAAGGTATGAGATCAAAGAGCTTTTTTGTTTTTTGGTAAAATGGGGGAGCCTAAGTTTGTAATGTGAAAGCCTTTGTTTTTAATGTGAAGACAGAGGAGAATGAGATGTGGAAAAGATGAAAGAAGATGAAAGTGTGTCAGTGGGAAGCAAAAGGAACTTGGAGAGCAGATAGTCTTCTGTAGGAGAATAGCCATACTAGATCGGACCAGTGATTTGGTTAGCATAATATCCTGTATCCAAAAATGGCTATCAGAAGATGCCTATGGAAAAATAAGAACAGGATGCATATATGTGATACATTTTCCCTGACATTCCCTCCTAATGTCCATCACAGGACAGACGGAAATTGGTGAGCTGCTGTGTAAGAAGGGAGTGATGCAGAATCAAGAGGTGGTTTGAAAAGCTGCTGTGACTGCAGGTAGTTGTCCAACAGTGGAGATGGCAGAATTGCAGTAGGAACAATAGTTAATTAGTTGCTATTCACTTGTAGAAAACATGGCCACTTACACTCTTGTTGTGCTCTCTCAACACAGGAGTAGAAACAAAGTAGGCTTTGGGGTGGGCTCAGCCAGGCTTGGACTTGGCAAGATGGACTAAGTGATGATAAAAGAGCATGGCAAAAGAAGGCTGTTGCTGCTCTGCGTGCCAGTGGAAGGAAGGTCAGAAATTTGGTGGGAAGCTCTTGATTTAAGGGGATATAGTGACTCTAGGTTTTACATCTTCTATTGATAAAGATTTTAAGTAAGGAAGAATTTATCTGCATTATAGAAATCAACTTGGCAAATAAGCAAGTGAAATGGACTGTCTTGAGCAATAATACAGCTCATACAGTAGAGCTGTCTCAGAATAAATCCTCCGTGTAGATCCTGTACTTGGAAATAAAATCAAATACAATAATTAAGTGATTTTTGTCTCCAAATAATATCCATATGGCAGGGTCATTCTGAAAAAGCTACAGATAATGAATAGCATACACCAGATTGTTTGTAACAAGTTTCTTGGACGAAAATTTTTAAGGCTTCCATATAACTAAAAAAAAGATATATTTTTGATTGACCTATTTTTCTCTTTTTTAGGTAAAAATTTTTTTTTGTCAGCTGTTCTTAGCCATGCTTTCTTCAGTCATACAAATTGGCTAGTCAAATCATGTTGATGCTTTTGATGGAATGAGATACACACTTATTTTTTGAAAAGACTTTCCTTTTGTATGTCCCTGGGAAGCAAAATTAGCTTTTTTTAGCAAGAACTAGTGGCCATTTCTGCTTATTTAGGTGGGTGAACTATTTTCTCTTTCTGATGAATAAAGGCAGGTTAAAAATTGCCCTGCAGAAAACTGAATGCAATCTCTTCTGTATAAATGCTATTGCTAAAACAGTGTATGCAGGAAATTGGTGCCGGTGCTGGTGGTAATCAGGTAGTCTTCCAGCCAGAACCAAGTACAGATTAAAACTGTCATGCGAGCTCTTGAAGTACTTTGCTTAGTCTCCATCAGTGAGCTTTTCAGGTGGAAATAAAGCAGAGTAGTGTCTCAAAAAGTGGCAAATAAGCTTTTGAAGCTACAGTATAATGTAATCATAGTCATGTTCATCCTTGCAATTTCCCATTCCAACTTTGTCAAATACCACATTTGTATTTGTACTTCTGCTTATCTGTTGCTAACGTTGTACGTTGTGACTTTATTAGTATACAATGTTTGTTCGGGTCTGTGACAATGTCAATGTATGTAACTGATAAATTTGTTGTTACATAGACTTCTTTTGAAAGATGACGCTAAGTGTTATGTCTGCCATGTAACCCACCATCTGCTTGGCACAATGTAATTGAAGTGGAAATACAGCCACGTGAACAAGAAAAGTGCCCCCCTGAAATGCGGGTGTGAGATGAGGTAGCCGGGATTGCGGTTCTTCCCATCGCCTGGTGGAATGGCTGCAGTGTACCTTAAAGGGCTGGAGGGAGGCAGAGAAAGTAATTATTTGTTAGATTTTTGGCAAGTACCTGTCCCGAGAGTGGCTGTGTTTTGAGTTCTAGGTGGTTGTCTTTCAAAATCAAGAATACATTACTGACATGAAAAAAGGTATTTTTCAGAAACAGATTTGAAAATTAAATGTCTCTTCCTATGTAGTCTATGAGTTTGCATAGCGGTGTCCTGTGTTGCCCAGGTGTCTGGGCTCCTTGTAAAGGGGCACAGGCGACAGGTACTGGGGTCATGTCCCCAGGTCTTGAGGAGCCCACGCCACAAACTCCCAGAGTGCTGGTGCAGGAGCCTACAGTACAATGCTTAAATTCACTTCCCACCTGAGAAACAGTGTGCATCACTGGACAGGTAGAAATGCACAGGCCCATGAGACGGTGGGCTCTGCTTCTGGTGTGAATCCCATTGCAAGCTCCCTTCAGTTCAAAGTCCTCCTTCAAAGCGATATGGGCCATAGCAGCCAGCTAGGCCACAGAACCTAGTTCTCTGGGAGCAGTATCTTCTATGAAGCGTTTTTTTTCTCTGCCTCATAAAGGAATAGCAGAAACTGCTGGATATCTAAGCTACATGTTTATTGTAGTGGGAAGTATCATCTCTTAAATTGATACATAGGACAGCAATTATATATTTTTAATAAAATTGTGCTCACCTTTTAGTTGGATGTGTGAACAGGTTAGCTTGCAGAAAGCTGTTCCCAAAGACAGAACGAAGCAAGCATGCGGTTTATCCCAGGGAAACAATAGGCTTATGTATTTTACCACAATGGAAAATTTTACAAAACGTTCAAAGGCTGTGCTGCGGGAAGTGAGGTTAGCTGAGAACACATGTAGTCCTTCGGTTGATTGGAACACACAGAACAGTCTTAAAAATTGTATGTTTAATCAGCTTGCCTCCAGACCTAAGAGTTTTAAAGTTAATGCTTGACAATTGAAGATGATACAGTCTACAGCACACTGCCTTAAAAAAGGTGTTCCTCTTTAGGGAGGTACACTATTAAGAACCCATCAGTACTTAAATTTACCAATTGAGAATTTGTCAGTCTGTTTCATTGCAAGACTAAAATAATTTTAATCCTCTGGAATGAACTCTGCTGTTCTTCAAAGCCAGCTGGAAGTCTCCTGAGGTTTTAGGTCAGGGAGAAGATCTGGGGGCTCTGTAGCTGATTGGACAATTTACATATGGTGTAGGCACATTTGAAGTTCACACCGTTGGAAGGTACAGTGCAGAACTTTGTTGTTGTTCAGCATAACGTAGGTGAATAGTGAAGGTCCAACTGTGTAAGTATTTCTGCAATCCTAGTTGACTGTCATGAGCAAAGACTTTTACTGAGGCTTTGCCTCTCAAGTAGCATAGCTTGTTTTATAAAATAGTCCAAGCAAGTGCTCAGCAGTAGATGTGATGCCACAGTGAATACTGAATGAGGAAAAGACTCTTACTGTGTATGTCTGAAGATGAATTTGCTTATAGAGCAAAAGGGAATAATACCTGCCAAGCAAACCTAGGGTCAACCTTTCACTGTGAGAACAGGGTAAAAGCACGATTTTCTTCTTTTTAACCCTGTTCCAAATTGATCGTATGTTGTCTTTTAACATTCTCAAGAGAATAAAATGTGTGTCTTTAATCCAGTTGTTTTGCAAATATCAGCCCTCATGATATTACTCTTCCAGTTGTACTGAGGACGAGCTATACTTGAAAACAGCAAGCCTTTAGGACAGCTTAAGTAACTACTGCTTTTCAAAAGTTTTAGCTATGTTTTTCCCCTTTTGCCTTGAGATGTGTTTAACTCCTTTTCCCTGAATTTGTCTACTAATTCTAATTACAGTGTTCTTTCAAAAAGTAAAAACGAAAGACTTTTTCTCAAGAGCATGTGGTGTTTGTCTTTACACAAATTATACTGGAATGAAAAGGAATGATCTGTCCTGCTTTTTGTTAAATAATCCAAAGAACTCTCCAAAGCGTAAAATAAAAATAGTAGATCTTCAGACTTTGCTTGGGGAAAGCCCTCTGTAAATAATTTGAATAGTGTGATTCCAAATATACTTGAGTTGAACAAAATTCTGCTGATTTTTGTTTTGGATGTGTATTGTTTTATTGGTTTTAATGTAAAACCTCCAGTATTGCATGTAAGAATGCATTTAAAGTGATTGGTTGAATTTAGGTTCTGAAGTTGCATGTGCACAAGTTTAGTATATTGAAGTTACTGTATTTTTAAAAATGAAATCCCTTAGTATGTCCAGTGAGAAGAGTTGGTTTCATGATTTTCACCTTTTTCTATTCTGGTCTATAAATCAGTTTTCTGATATGAGAGTGGTTTAAACTTAAGGCAGGTTTTTTCCACTCCCTTTTTATCTGCAAACGTTTACTCCGAAGGATAACAGTTCTTAATTTACATTCCAGGTTTTTCCACAGTAAAGACTGTTTTCTTGTTTTGCAGTTCTCGTTTTGCAAAAACTTAATATGTAATTCCTATATTGATTATCAGTTACATGCTGGTAACACCTCCATCTAATAAGGGGTTTTACATTGCTCAATAAGGCCCATAGCATATTATGTAAATGTTCATATGTGGATTAGTAATGACTTTCACAAATGGTAGGTGCTGTTGCCTAGCTGTGGTATATACCTAGTTGTATTTTATTTTTCAATTCTGGGAAGCAATTTTTCCTTATATAGACATCTAACTGAAAAGAGACTTGAGAACATCCTGAGAAAATGCACTGGCACACTAGAATGCATTTCCTTTGCGTGTTGCTGTAATAATCAGTCAATTATAATCCCAATGTGAATTTAAGGTCACTTTTTAAGAAGCAGGTTAGATGTACAACTTTTTTGACACAGGAAAATACATTTGGGATTGTCATTTAAATATGTTGCATTTATAAGTGAATGTGAATCCCACTCCTGTTGTACCCCTACATAAAAAAAATATTTTTCTCTTTATAGAACTGACAGTGCATCAGCTGACCAGGACAATTTAAAATACTCTTCATCCAGAGATCGGGGCAGTTCTGCCTCCTATGGATTACAACCCTCAAATTCAGCTGTGGTGTCTCGACAAAGACACGATGATATCAGAGTCCACACTGACATACAGAATGAAGAAAAAGGTACACAGATTGCTGTTTCATGTGTAAATTGTGAGGGGACATTCAGAGAAAGGCAGTAAACTTGAAACGGTGGAGATTTTTTCTTTCGCCCCCCCCCAAAAAAAAGCAGTGAAGTGATGTAACTCATTGCCACAGTTTCGCTGTGTTGAGAGATTTATCATGGATCAAAGAAATGTTGTGGTTGATATGAATAGTGAGAAAAATATGCAATTGCATTAGGAGAAAAATGTAAGAGAAGACTTAATGCATTAACAGAATAAGCACTTTTTCCTGGAATAGTATTCTGGATGTGTCTGGTCCATGAGTTGTAATTTCTTCCTGAATACTGTCTAGTGCTTCTGGTATTGAAAATGGACTGCCTGATTAAATGGGCTACTAATCTGATCCATTACCTATTGCAGCTTTACTGCAGCACACTGGAATCTTTGGGAATCAAATCTATATTTTGTCATTAATGGGAATTTCTACTTCTATGTGCCTCAGTCTGACTTCATATAAATTGTGTGATGCATGGTTCATACAAATTTTTCTTTTTTTTTTTTTTGAGAATGGAAATACTTTCTCTAGAAAATAGCTAAAAATTCAGAATCACGTCTTTCTCATCTTCATGAAGAAATCTGTGTTCTGATTTTTTTTCTTTTTAATCTCTAAATACAGGCATCAAATAGGAGGATTTTTTACTTGCAGAGTCACTTTTTAGACTATTTAAATCTTCAGACAGGCCAGACTCAAAAAAATCTCACAGGAATATTAGTGTGTGAGTTTTTGTTCAGGAACCTAAAAAGCATTCACACTCCCCCTACTTCTCTGCCCTGTAACTATCTGTAAAGAATTGTTACATCTTAGGGGAAGTTATAGCTGGGTGCACTGATGCAAATTTGGTTTGTTTTGGTGGGTTTTTTTTATAAGTAGTAGGTACTGTTAGGAGGAGGCAGGAGCATGAAACAGGTATTTGTTTATCTGCATACCTTGAGAACCTTAAGATTTGGTTAACTTTAACAGAAACTGCGTAGAAAGTGAGTACACTTGTCAGCGTGTCTGCTAACACAGAGTGTTTTACTGTGTTCCATGCAGACTGGCATAGTAGGTTATTCTCGTACTTTGAACTGTGCTAGTATTTAAAGAATGTACTGGCAGTATAGTGAAGTAGTAAGTTTCAGACAAGTTCAGTAAGGTAGTTGGTGAAGTTGCTGGGAAAGTGCCATTTGAAAAGAAAAGTGCACCTATCTCTCCCTCAAGTACTGTATCTTACAGGGCATGTCCCTGCTAGCTCACCACTTTAAGTATGCTGTTTTGTTCAGGTGTGACTTAAAAAGAGAAGATTAGGATATACAGTACTATAAAACAAAATTCCAAGTATCTCTAGTTAATTTTTATTTTTGGGGAAATTTGTATGCTTACAGATGCAGAACAGTTTCGTTGTTTACTAAGATTTTTCAATTAATCTGTTGGAGTCTGCCAGCGTGGAATTTTTATTTTGAGAACTTCTAGCTTTTCTATCCTGGATAACCCTAGGTCATAGGTACCTAGAATCCTTGAGAAGAGATCCCCCCTGCCCCTAGTTTCTAGTGTTGGTAATAAAAATACCTTCCAGCTTTATAATTTCTGGAAGTTGCTCAGGTTTGAAGACCTCCAAGGATGGGAGGTTGTGCAGCCTCCCTTAGCAGCCTGTTTAGTTTTCTCATGTCCAGTTTGAATTTCCCTTGCTTATGACTGTTGACTCCTGTCCTTTTGTTCCGCATCTATAAGATTAGTCTGTCTTTTTTTTTTTTTTTAATAACCCTTCACATAACTTCACAAATTAGATCTCTCCCTTTTGTCTTCTCTCCTTTACTTTATAAAACAAGATGGGGAGTTGGAAGATTCAAGTTTTTAAAACTAAATAGAAGGTTCAGGTTTTTACTTATAGATGAGATATTCTCCCTTTTCTGCCACATTTTCCTCCCTTTTAATTTGTAACTATGATGTGCTCAGAGTCCTTACTGCTAGAAAGATACTATGCTAGTATTCGTATGTCATGGTATCTGCATATTTATGCTAGAGTTAATAATAGTGACATAGCTGATCGTATTCTTATTTGGTCTCAGATTTAACACTTAAAGGGAAATGAATAAATTTGTATATATTAAGATTTTCAAAAACCTTTCAGACCAGGAGGTAACTGAAGAGAGTTATAATGCATTATTTACAGCTTTATTGCTAAAATGCCTGATTGCCCTACTGTTTTTTAATTACTCTAAATGACAATTTGTTTCATATTGTTACCAAAGATGTACTGTCTATATGTCAAGTGGAAGACTATAGGTTTGTGTTTAATTCGTTTAAGATAACATAAAGTGTGTTGTAGCAAGTACTATATGCCTTTGGAGACAACCAAAAAAGCTGGGATATTTTATGTGCTGAAGGGGAAGTATGAAATAACTTTAAGAACTCCAACAGTACACAGTAGTATGTCTGGGTTTGATAGTTGATGTTTGTGGTCTGGATGCATGATTATCTGACATCGTCAGTTAAACTTATTTCTTTATTGCTTTGAATTTTAGCTATATACTTCTGTTTTGTCATAAATACAATTACTGCTGTTAGAAGTAACTTCCTTTATAGGAAAGTGTTGGTTTATGACAAAATAATATTAAGCAGGCATACATGCTAGTTTAAGTTTAAAAACTGAGTTTAATGTTGTAAATCCAAATACACACGAATTATCTCTAATGTAATTGTAATTAACTAATTACAACTGAGACTTTGCACAGGATTTTCTGTAATGGTAGGGTAGTCCCGTGTGTATAGAAATACACAAACTTCTATTGGTAGTTTGCAGCTGCTTTTTATCAGAAGGTTTGCCTTCAAGATGACCATCTTTACATCTACTGAGGTCCAGATTCACCTTGATGTTTCAGCTTATGTTTTTTATCCATCCTGTAGTCTCAGTAGGCTGCCTCTTTTTATGGTGAGCTATCTTTCCTTTTCCCCAGGCTTTCTTTTATATACTGATGCAGGCAGAATTGTGAAAATACCTTTTCTGAAAGAAGCCTTGCATATCTTTTGTTGTTTAGTTTTATTAGTTGGTCTCAGGCAGGGAAGCTGCCTGCACAGCTGTCTTGAAAGTGAGCTCTAATACATTGAGTCGAGTATTGGGCAGGCTCAGGGGACAGTTTCACTTCTTCACAGTACTGCAGAGGAAGAACCTGCCCCTCAAAATGGTGTGGCAGACTGGAAAAATCTTTGGTTTCAATATTTGAGTATGTAAATTCATGTGGATCTAGGAGTAAATATAATTGAATTACTCAAAATGACACTTTTATTTCGATTTTATATTGTTCCCAAAGATGTACCATATGTATCTCAAGTAGGAGACTGTAGGATTGAGTTTAATTAATTTAAGATAATGTCAGTATTAGTGTGTGAAAATATTGACTGTTGTATGTTTATGGAGAGTTGTTTAATCTGTACATATAAATAATCTGTGGCTTTTTAAAAGCTTTCTCTTTTTTTTTTTTTTGCCATTTTACTGAGCCTGTGTGGTGGATTTATAACAATCAGAGTGGAAATTTGATGTGCATGATCAAGGAGCAAGTAAGTGAATGTATCTAGCCATGTGTGCTAACAGTTTGACATGAAGGGCCTTGTAAAATACGGGGTCAAAAGTAATGATAAGAAAACCCCAAATGCAACAAAACCCATGTTGAACTTCTATTGCAATAGAGGTTTCTTTGTATGCTTCAGATGTGACCTGGAAACTTACAGGGCATAACAAAACATTTTTACGTGTGAAATTGGAAGAGGAAGCTAATAGTGGATAGGACTGGTAATTTGCATATGAATTGAATAACTCATAACATACTACCCTGCTAAATATATGGTCTTGATAGCCTATTTTAGTCTCATGTTTTTTCCACAGGTGGCTACAGTGTCAATGGAGGATCTGGGGAAAATACTTATGGTCGGAAGTCGTTGGGGCAAGAGCTGAGAGTTAACAATGTGACCAATCCTGATTTTACAAGTGTTCCGCATGGGAATCGTGCTTTAGCCACAAAAGACATGAGGAAATCACAGGGTAAGAATACAACAGATTTTCAGGAAAAGATGATCTCTTTTGGCACTCTCTTGTGTTCAGAATATGGAAAGTTCACTATGATTAGGCCATCTCTATGGTTTTTATTTTTTGTGATATATCGTTAGATGATGTTGATGAAAACTGTCATCTTGTATTTACTGTTCCCTACATTGAGGCTTCTTCCATAGGTTATACAGCTTATGGTATTGATCTTCCAATTTCCTTTAAATAGCTTTTGAACCCTTATTCAGGGTTTGCTAAATTTGGCAAAGAGATCAAGGGCTCCAAGAAAGAAGATTTGCTCTTATATCTGTTGAAAATTGGTGCCTGAGTAAAAAGTTGTTAATTAACGAGTCCCTAGTGCAGGAAAACTTGCAATGGTGAGCTCAATCTGTTCTCACTGGCCTGCAGGTCAACTAGTCATCACATCATACCAGCTGATCAGTCAGTAGATGTGTACTCCTGAACTAGCCACAATTCATGCTCACTCTTGCTCAGCTGTGGGTTAGAGGCCAGGGAGGAACTGGAGGCATCATAAGAATGTGGGCAAGGTCTTGGGAGGTGCAGCGCAGGGAAATCTGGAGTTGCAAGAGGGTGAAAGAGAATGCAGGGCACATCTTTTTGAAAAAGAAGGCTTCACTTTCCCCACTATTTAGGTTTAAATAATAGTTAAAAAAAAGTAAGTTATTCCAAGAACTTTGAATGAAAATAGAAAGTCTCATGACTAAGCACTGTCATTTATTGCATCACTTAGTATAAGTGGTAGTTGAGCCACTGACAAAAACTGTGACTGCTTTATGCTGGGCACATTATAAACATATGAGGACACGGTGTTTCTCCTCAGGGATTTATATTTCAGAGGAGATAAAAGATGAAAGAAGAGTGTTCAGTGTGCTTTGTGGGTGGAAGAACTGAGGTGCAAGTGGTGACATGACTGTTGCAAAAGCCTCGTCTTTGCAACAGGTTAAACTTTGTAATCCCATTTTGGTGTCTTGGTGTAAAAATTATTCGGTCCTTTTGGTGTCTTAAATTATGTCTACGTAGAGGAAATAAGAGAATTGTCTACGAGAGAACTCTGTAAATAATATTTCTGGTAGTAGGCATGTGCATGAATTTGCTATTGGTTAGTACTGGCAGAAAACGCAGACTGTTCTCCTAGGTACGTGAGCACCTCTTTAATCCTTAAAATGTTAGGAACTATGATTTTGGATGACTGGAGTTGCTGCCTGTGACTTGTATGCGTCTGTATATATTCTGTCCTATAGATGTCAGATTTCTAGAGTTTTTCCTTTTTAACAGGACTGACAGTGATTGTAGGTTTCAGCAAGTCATTTTGTTTTTTTCATAATCCCACTGTATTCTGAAGTTATGTTGCAACAGGTCATTATTTTTTAAATTCTTGTTTGCTCGTGTGTGCATTAAGCAGTTTTTAAAATAGTTGTCTTCTGTGAGTGAGTTAGCATGTGGCTGAGACCTTGCTGATTTTTCAAAAAGTGGAAGTCATACAAGTGTTCATTACTAGTACTTTTGTTAGTATAGCTTCAGTCATGCTCTTGGTTAGTTTATACTTTTTTAAATTTTATTTTTAGGTTATGATTATGGCTCAAGAGATGGTTAACACTCTCTTAGGGAGTAATGCCAATGTTCATCAGATATTAACTGAATAAAACCAAAGCTGCTGTTAGTAGAGAGTTTTGAGCAGTATATCTTGTCCTAGCAGTGGTTAAATGTATCTTTCACCAGTAACCTTGGTGACAGTAGTTTTATTTACACACACACTTCTGGTTTTAGGATTTTTTTTTTGTATGTAGAACAGCAAAAACATATTTCAAAATAAATTACAGTTTTCCATGAACAGATTACAAACAAAAAGATGAACACAGAGAAGGCAATGCTAAAAAGCTGCAAGTTGTGGATTTAAATAATTCAAGGCTTATACTTACTGTTGACTTTCATCTAACACTGAAGAGTCAACCAACGTTTTTAGGGACGGAAGGGGGGACTTTTTAGGGACCTTGCAAAGATCTAGAATATATTTTTGTAAAGTTATTTAGTAAAAATAATGTTAAGTGTTTTCCAAACTATTGCATTCTGGTTTGCCCTTCAAGAGCAATATCTAGTGACCTAACCCCGCCGTGATGGTGTAGTCTGGCACTGTTGCTCAGGAAGACCTTGGATGCTGCTTCAGAAGGTATCATTGCTGACTATGATTCCTTGTATGTTTCTCACCAGACATTGTGGCTTTTCATCCACTACTGAAGACTGTGGTTTCCAGATGAAGCAAGGGAAAATAAATTTAATTCTTCCTAAATGGATATGTATGCCTTAGTCTTCTGTAAAATCAGTAACATCTTAAAAGAAGTGCAATTCATGCCTGTCAGATGACATCTCAACATGTCCTGTGTAGTTGTTCTAGCTAGGAGCAAAATGTAGACTTGATCCTTCAGACTCTTACAGCTATTTTAACATTTGCTAAGCCTGCCTAATCCTTCAGAATGTCAGGTGTCTTCAAAATTAATTGCTTAAACTGATTCCTAGCAAGAAACAGATTATCAAAGTCTATTTTATTCATACTCTCTTTCAAAATTCAAAGAATAAAGACATGAAAATAAGGTTGAGAATATTCTTCATGACTGTAAAACAAGACATGCTCTCCTGTAGATGATGTCATGACCTATAAGAGTTACTGATCTTTGGGTGGGTTCATAGGGTTCTGTAATACACAAGGACGCAAAGGGGTTTGTTCCTTAAATTTCTTTATTACAAGTTACCACAAATTGCCACTAGTAAAGTAAGTATATACCTCTGATTAATTACTTATATGCACACCTAGATATATTAATCAAAGTGTTACTGGTACAGCACTCATCAAACTTCTCCCAGGAGTGGGGCCAATTGATGACAAAGTCTCACTTCAAAGATGATTTGCATCATGGAGCCTGAAGTCAGTCAGGTGTCCTCAGCCAGGGTCCGGTCTGTCCAGGAGATCTTGTGTAGCAAAGTCTTTCTAGGGGGAACTCTTAGAGAAGCTACGTTTTGGGTAGAGAATGAGTTATTTTTATATTTTTAGAGACATAAGGGAGTGTAGGACACAACCACCTGGAGCCACCAGTAGATTTTACTAATGACTGTTTCTCACCTGGGACAGCCAATAGATGATGCTGTTTTCTATTTTCTCAGACCAAGGTTTGCTTTCCCAGTCTGTTTTTCTAGCAGGAGCAGCCAATAGCTGTTGCTGATTCCAGCTTTCCCAGGATGTTTTCCACCATTACAGTCTAATTTTCACTTTTCCAGACAATAAGTTTGTAGCAGTTTCTTGGTTTTGCTCTTATCCAGGGTATTTCGGGATGTCTCAGGTCTCAAGGATGCTCTGGGTTTGCAGGCTAGCAGTTCCCAGGCTGGCAGACATCATCTTCTGTCAGTATTTTTCCATTATACCCAGGTTGCCTTTATGGCTGCTTCCATCAGGTGACTGATGGGTAACATACCAGAGAAAAAAGCTGTCTGTAGTTATCTTAGGTGTTCTCACAAGAGTCATGGTGACTAAGAAAACCTCATCATGTTCCATGAATCCTCTAATTTTAATCACCATGAAACATCTAATGTTAAACTTTTGAAAAGAAACTTTGTTTCCTTTTTGCAAATGAGGGAGATTAAATATTCATATAAATTTATTGTAATTGCTATCTAAGTTGGGTAAAGTGAGTTGTGACCCTCACTGGTATCAATAGTGCTACTGGTCAACTTAAATGAAATGTTTTCTTAGGAAAATGCTAATTCTCCTGTATTATGATCCACTTAACTCAATAGCCACTGCATCTCTGCATGGTGTATATTTTGTTCCTCAGTAGAGGAAGGGTAGATCCTTTTCAAATCAGAACCCTGCTAGCTATCAGAGGACTACTCATAAGCTTTCTTTTGTGCCAAAATGATAGAGAAGATCTTGTTTCTTGGTAGTTGCTTGAGCTTAAATCTGGTTCTGTGCTTCAAGAAGCAGTCTGCTTTTTCCACAAGATTTTCTTTAAATGTTATTTGTTGAATTATTTTTGTTTATATATTCAGTCAGAAGTCTGATTTAACCTTACCACCCCCCTTTTTTTAGTTCCTTAGTTCTGAATGAGTACTGGAAGAAATGAAATATTTTGGTAGCTGAATTAGATTTTACATTTAATTTTCCTTATGTTAGCTTTAAAACAAATTACTATTATGACTTACTGAATCCACAAATACACATTTCAGACAATACAGATATTATTGACCAAATGCTGTAGAGAAAAGAAATAATTGCCTTTTCTTTTTCAGAGCGATCGTTGTCTTATTCTGACGAGTCTCGACTGTCAAATCTTCTTCGGAGGATTACTCGGGAAGACGACAGAGACCGAAGACTGGCTACTGTAAAGCAACTGAAAGAATTCATTCAGCAACCAGAAAACAAACTGGTTAGTAATTTTTACTTTTCTGGAGTACTTCTTTTTTATAAAACTGTCTTTTTAAAAATCTGGGTATTGGGACATGTTGGTGAGGAATATCTTTTATACAAGGAATTTCCTTCCACAACAAAGAAAAGTGTATTCCTGGATTGCCTGTCCTTTTTCCATCATTCAGGAAATTTTTTATTGCTTGATTACTTGTGACATATTGCCTTGGAGCAAATTACTGAATGCATGAGCTGTAGGAATAAATAAGGCATGCATTTGGGTGTTTTTACTGGTCTTAGCAATATCCTCTGTATCCTTCAACAAGGAAATAGAGAAAAAAGGAAATAAAATGTTATGTTCTTCAAGAACTGCTTCTGTATTTTAAATTAAAAATGTGTAGATATTTATACAGTCTTGTGAAAACCTCCTCTGAGTTACTCAGCTTTCTAGCTAAACACCTTTGTTTGTGGATTCCCTTTTATGGGAAGAGGACAAATAAGTCTTTGTTTTCATTACATCTTTGGGTTTCTTAATGGGTTGTTGAACTCTCCAATATCCTCAAGGGTTTCTTAAGGATTGGGGTGGGGGGAAGTATCCCCCTCTGGGCATATGTTTTTAATATTATTTATTTTGAAGTATTAGAAGTATTTTGTCTGACAAATCTCCCCCACTGTTTTGGAGAGCTTAGGAGTTCTCCAAGTATTGAAAGAGCAGGAAGTGATGGTATAATACCCTGCCACTCATTTACCCGCAGAACTGTGATATTTCAGTTGTGGATTATGTGTCTATCTGTATAAGAAGTTGGTTCGTTCTCTCATTATATATTAATTAACCAATGGTAATTAATTAACCAAAAAGGTGCGCTTAGGTATAAGCAAGCCATATGCAAGCCTAGCTCATATTTCAGCTTTCCTCTCAAACAAATCCTTGTTAATACAAGGATTTGGGGAGTAAATATGTTCCACAATTACTCCGTGGTTGTTTTCTTTAATTACTTCCATTATTCTTAATGCATTTTTCTCATTTTTTTTGAAACTGCATTTTATTTAGGTTTATTGGCATCTCGGAACATATTGGAATTGCCATTCTAATAACGAACTCAGTGGTGACAAACTTTGTACTTGTTAGTGGTCAGAATGTTAAGTTTGTCACTCAGAAATTTTTCTTTAAACTTGTCCTAGCTTGCTAATGAGAACAAGATCAGATGTCAGGTCATATCCACGATGTCAAGCCTAAAACTTTATAATGGACAGTGTTTAACCTAGTACCAGGTTCTGCAGCTCTGGACAACATTAAGTGTAGTTTAGCAGAGTTCTTTCCATTCTCGGGGTTGAAATGTAAATGTGTTCAACAAAACAAAGTAGCAAAAGTCACTAGGCAGTGACATTGTCATGTAATGGCATCGTGCTCCAGCTTCTAAATTGTATAAATGCCTTCTCCTGTCTCTTTTGTAGCCTCTTTTGCAGATATCAGACACGTTTTTAAAATGTCCTTGTGAGTTCTGAGAGGCCAAGCATGTGGACCTCTTTCTCCCCTGCCACATCCCCCCCCCGCCCCCTGAAGAGTGATGTTGTTCCAAACTTAACAATAAAAACTAGATAACACCCACTGTGTTAGATTAATATCTTTCTGAAGAAAAGCGAACAACCCTTTTTATTAAGTCATCAAGCAAACTTCCTGTTAATACCTTATACAGTTGCAGCTAATGTGTTATTTTGCACCTGAACTCACTAATGTGTTTTTTTTCCAGTGCCTATTAAGAAAACAAGTGTTTCTTGTTATGTTTACTGAGAAACACTACTTCATCAATAATGTTTCATCCCCCAAAATAGTACTCTGTTTCTCAGAAAGTCAGGATTGCCTAAGGAGAAATTTTAATACTTCAGATTGTATTATCTGATCAATTAAATATTATGCTGATGCAATTATTAGTATAAGAGACTAGGTCTTCAGTAGACGCTACTGATGAGCTGCATGGTGAGTCTTCATTTGTGATGTAATGTTATCAGCAAGGACTAAACTTAGAACAAACCTTGATAGCAGGCTGCCAGTGTATTTTTGTGGCTACTGTAAATAAATATGAAATATAACATGTAGGATAATATTGCAGTATTGCTTAATATAGTTCATGCTAGTCTGCAGTGGCCATGGAAAGCATAATAGCATCCTATTAGCAATCAGAATTGGCAGTAGTGTTTTTAATGTGGATGTAAAGAGCACCTAGTTTGTAGAACTTAGTGTGCCATTATTATGCTTATGCTTTTTATGTATTATAGGTACTGGTTAAACAACTGGATAATATCCTGACTGCCATTCATGATGTACTCAATGAAAGGTAAGCTGGAAAAACAAAGCAGTTTGAAGGCATATCAACAATACTATTAGACTGTCTAGAGTACACTTGACATGGAGACAATTTGAATGCACAACTGTGGCTTTTGTGTTGTAGATAATAGGAAGTTTGTCAGCTATGGTTAATCACTTGGGTGTAGTAGTGTGCTGCTGTGGTAGTCTAGCTTGCAAATTGAATTTAAGTTTTTTGCGACCTGATCTAATTAATTTACATCCAACTAAGAGCGTGTGTAGAAGGAGCTCAGGTGTGGGGGCTTTTGGTATTTAGTTCAGTGTTATTACCCGAAGTCTGCTGTATGTTAAGAATCTTCTTCCTTGGATAGTGTGTTGCAAGTAGAATGGCCTATTTATTGCATACTTCTATTCAAGTTGATTTATTCCATAGAAATAATATTTCAGATTATTTTTCAGATTATTCATTTTTATTTTAGCTTCATCACTGCTGCCATTAAGTAGGAGAGAAACAGCTTCATTCAAGCATATATTTTTCCGCTTTAGAAAATGTTTTAATTTGTTCATAGTTTCTTCTGTTCTGCTCTCATATCTGGAGGTTCCACATTTCTTTTTTTCCTCCCCAAAAATACAGTAGCAAACTGCTTCAAGAACTGAGACAGGAAGGAGCTTGCTGTCTTGGCCTTCTTTGTGCTTCTCTCAGCTATGAGGCCGAGAAGATCTTTAAATGGATTTTTAGCAAATTCAGCTCATCCACAAAAGATGAAGTTAAACTTCTTTATTTGTGTGCAACCTACAAAGCACTAGAGACTGTAGGAGAAAAGAAAGCCTTTTCATCTTTAATGCAGGTAATACTACAAGTTAAAATGGGATTATTAATGATTTTTCCAGTGCAATGCTTGAATCAACTTTTTAAACTGGAATGAATAATAAGTAGTGCTATGGTGACATAATAAGTAAATTTATTTACAACTAGGAGGGAACTTTCTGACTGAATGGAATTCTTTGAGTCTGATTACATTAGAAAGGAATGTCAAGTCTTTGTAGGATGATTTATATTTTGATGTGACTTTTTAGTATATATTGCAGATCCAAGAGGAAGAATCTTGTTGAGACCAAAAAGAGAACTGAAATGGAATGGTACACAAAACCCAACCTGTTGATTGCTTTGTGCTACCTCCTATTTAGAATTTTGAACTTGAATTGTAATTAGAGAGAGTAGGATGTGTGCAGAAAAATCTGGTCCCCTGGTGTTCAAGTTTTAGGGTCTGTTATTTTGGGTATAGAACAACTATGTCCAGGGCTCTGCTGTGATTGAGTATTTACTTTACAGAGCCAAAAAGCTTCAGAAGGAGAAACAGGAAATTAGAATAACTGGTTGTTCTGTGGCTAAAGTATTAAAGAAAACTGTGTTCCCAAGCCTTGAACCTGGGTCTGACATATTTTAAGCAAATGCCCACCTGAAATTATTATTTTCATGCGGTATGTGTGATGCTTTTTAAATTTTTCCTTACTGCAGAAAGAGTATTGAGGTGTTCTATTGTTTGAATCAAAGTAGTTTGCTAAAAAGTGCTCAACACTGAATAAATCTGTGTGTGTCCAATATCATAACTTTTTCACATGTTTTTTTAATGAAGTGAAATGTCTAGTGGCTTTGCTTTACTTTTTAGCTTGTAATGACCAGCCTGCAGTCCATTCTAGAAAATGTGGATACACCAGAGTTACTGTGCAAATGTGTAAAGTGCATCCTTTTGGTGTCCCGATGCTACCCACACATTTTCAGCACCAATTTTAGGGTAAGCTTACTTTGTCCTCTGTGTTTGGTTTCTTGTGTAGAGATGTTGGTGCAGCAAATCGGGTAATTAACCTTTTTTAAAATTGTTTTTCAGGACACAGTGGACATACTGGTTGGGTGGCATATAGATCACACTCAGAAACCTTCATTGACGCAACAAGTGTCTGGTAAGGTTGGCCAAAGAGTCACTAACGTTGTCCACTCTGGCTTGCAGATGATGTGGGTTTACTTACACAAGTCTGGTCCTACTGATATGGAAGTTAACATAAAACCAAAATGAGTTTCTGGCTACATAACAAGATACTTTGTTCCTAATTTTGTAGTAAATTTGCATTTGCCATTTTATGCTATATCTGGAAAAATGGGATGTTTCAGTCAGGCTACACTTAAACATCAATTGTTAAAAAGTGACACAAACCAATTTGTAATAAGTTTATAGATCTTAATATATTCTCTGTGAAAGAATAATTTTTCTCTTATGTACTTCTAGAAAATCTTTGTGGTAAAGATACTGTACTAGCATTTAAGAAACTGGGAAGCTTCTTCCGATAGCTATAGCAGTTATCTTGGAGTTATTCACAGCAAGTCTGTTTCATGTGTCATAGTCCTAGATTCTATCCTCAATGTTTAACTGCTGTGGGGCGGGACTGAGCCTTAAAATGAACTTGTCAAAGGGACAAAGGAGGGAAATACAATTTATATTTATTTTACAAACAACTTATGTTAAAATTTTCATGCACATGACCTCCTCTTACCTTAACAACTTTTACCTCAGCGATATGCAACTAAAACTTAATTTTTGTATGTTACTTTGCTCCCCTGTTTTAATTGCCTTGATATTTTTATACAGGATGGCTGCAGAGCTTGGAGCCCTTTTGGGTGGCTGATCTTACTTTTTCTACCACGCTCTTGGGTCAGTTTTTAGAAGACATGGAAGCTTATGCTGAGGTAAACAAGAATTTATGGTATATACCAGAGTTAACTCTTACGATTTCTTAATAAATCCATGGCTGTGATTCCTATGGATGTATTACATTTATAGAAAACAAAATTATATGGCTTTCCTGGGGAAAAGAGGATCAAATTATAGAACATACTTAAGGCATGTACATTGACAATTCAAAACAAATCTTCACAAACTACTTACATAGTATTATAGCCAGGTTTTCAGCCATTGTTGACTGAGAATATCGTGTTATAATAAAAATAAAAACAACCAAACAGGAATGCCTTCATTTTTAAAAAGCTGCAATGAAGTCATCTCACAGTCTTTCCTTGGTATTTGCTGTATTTGTCCAACTTTGGAGTTTTTCAGAAGTAGTGACTACTGGGAGAGAGGGATTCTTAATGCTTCTGCAGATTAATGGTAAATCTGTTAAATCAATTAAAAAAAATTAATAAAGTAACAGATTCTATTGTACAGGAAATAATGCAGCAGGCACTGATAGATAACTGAAGTATATTCATTTAACATACTTTGTTTTGACTTTGTAACCTTTGTGTAGTTAACAGGGTGTAGAATTTATCTAAAGTGGTCATTAAAGGAAGAGTTTTGGTTTTGGGGGGGTGTTGTCTTTTTCTTAAGGTATATGTGCTCATATGTATATATGCTTATAGATTAAGCTAATTGTTAACATGCAGATCCTATAGGTGAAATTGTACTTCCAGCATAATCTGTTCCCCCCAAACAGAATAAGAAATCTGATTTTATTAGTGTACTTACATGAACACCAAGGCTTCTGATGGTACAGCTTTAAGGGCTAAGATTCACAGACCTCCTTGGCATTGTCAAGCCCACAGAAGCCTGTGCTGCCGTGGCTGTAGGCACACAGTTGAAAGTGATTAGTCAGGGCAGTAAGTTGCTGCTTATCAACTTGTCTGCTGAGCTGGACGACGTGAGTATTCTTAGTCACAGAAGAGTTTTAAGATAATATGTGTTAACTTAAATCATGGAGTAGGTAGTTCCAGCTAGTGTGTTTTTTCTCTCGCAGTGGGGTAGACCAAGGCTATATCTAACTAATGAAATCAGCACTTCTGGGAATGTTCCAAGGCACTGATGCCAGCTGGCATGAAGTAGCCTGCTAGTAAACTTGTGGTCTCCAGATCAAGGTAGTTATATGTAAACAGTGCGATGGGAATGGCCACTCAAACATCCTGACTCCAATTTGTGGACAGGAATTGTTTGGGAGAGTGGTAGAAGTGTGCAGACAACTGTTGTAACAGTGCGGCAATATGGATGATCATGTTCCAGGGACCAGGAACGTCATAAGTCTCTGTTTTAATTTACAAGACATAGTTTGAGCACTCTGTTTCAGTGGCTAAACTAATGAGCAGCATCTCAGTACTGCTCTGTGACTTGCTCGTCGTCATTGTGTGCCTATATCCCATCTTCATATGTGTCTGAAGCTAGAGATACTGGATAAATATATCTATAATTGGATAGTATCTGTAATATGTCTGGAAAATAGATGAAGTATTTTCAATCTCATATTTTGATCTTTTATGCATGTGTTATAACTGTTAATGATGTGTACTGATATATAAAATGTCTGTGCTGTAGGACCTCAGCCATGTGGCTTCTGGGGAATCAGTAGATGAAGATATTCCTCCTCCTTCAGTATCACTACCTAAACTGGCTGCACTTCTTCGGGTTTTCAGTACTGTGGTGAGGAGTATTGGGGAACGTTTCAGCCCAATTAGAGGACCACCAATTACGGAAGCATATGTAACTGATGTAAGTTTTGTTTTTGTTTTTCTTTGCTGACATGATTTATCATGGTATAATGGTGCTATTTGCTGTTGAGTTTATTTAGTTTTTGTGAATTTTGCATGAATATGTATGTGTTCAGCTTTGAGCAATGTGTTTTCTTGAAGTAATACGCTACAAGAACTTTATTAAACATTAAGGTACAGATTGTGGTAGTGGCACGAGTCATATATATCAGAAATTATTTTTTAGGCATTTTAACTTCATGCAGCTAGGTTTATGCTTGTGTTACCTGTCTTTGTAACTGTGTTACCGTTTATTCAGATTGCTATGATGCTATAAAAACTGAATTCAAATTACAAGTTTGATTTTATGAAGTGTAGGTTTTTATCCATGCTGAGATTGTATCAAATCTGATAGCAAAGTCTTCGTGTTCTAAAGTATAGTATAAGGTGGTATAAACTCAGAATAATGCTAAGTAGCTGCTATGCTTCTGTAACAGGAACTGTAGAGGCCGTGAATTTTTTAAAAAAAGTCAAAATCTTATTGTTGCTGCATGAGCTGCGCAACTGGAATTTATGCCTTTGCAGAGTTCTGTGAGGGATAAAAACTTCTCAGATAAATAAGTATATGGATTTCCCAATTAAAGCCAAGGCAGTTACGTAACTTGTGTCTTAATCTGCAGAGGATTCTTGTGACAACAGCTCAAGAAAAGAAAACTAGTCTGTCTTTTACAGGAGGAGTTCTGTTGACATCAGTTGGAGCTGAACAGAATTCTGAATAATGAATTTAGGTTTTCTAAGTCTCTTCAGGTCTTTAACTGAGTAGGAAGCCAGGCAATTGAAGGTTTGTTTTTTCTTATACTTCTGAAGTGTAATGCCATGATGTGAATTATTCAGAATATTCTGTTGACAGAATTTAGCAAGCTGCAGACTAGGTGATGGAACAGGATATCAAATGGATGTGAATATAATTAAATAGCATGCAGTCCTTGTCTCTCTTTAATGGAGTTTAATTTAGGTGTGTTTTTAATTTTCCAGGTTCTGTACAGAGTAATGAGATGCGTGACTGCAGCAAACCAAGTATTCTTTTCTGAAGCTGTACTTACAGCTGCCAATGAGTGTGTTGGTGTTTTACTTGGCAGCCTAGATCCAAGTATGACCATACACTGTGACATGGTCATCACATATGGATTAGATCAAATGGAAAACTGTCAGACTTGTGGCACTGATTATATCATTTCAGTCCTGAATCTGTTGACACTGGTTTGTACATATTTTTACTATTGCAATTTTTGCCCTTGGAAAATACTATTTTCTAAGTAACCTTGCTTTTTTCTGTGTGTGTATCAGATAAATAATTAAAACTCTTCTCTTCCTGATCACAAGCAACAAATTCCTCTTCTAGATGGTTGTATTCTTTTCTGTAAAGCTTATGCTGCTAGCTTGTTTATGTATTTGGCTTGTCGATAAAAGTGGTGGTTTAGTTTTAGCCTGAGTGTTTGTGTGGTTTGGTTTTTTGTTGTGGTGGTGTTTTTTTGTTGGTTTTTTTTTTTTTTTCCTTCCCCCCCTCCCCCCCCATCTGTCTTGGCTGTTGGGCAGTGCCATTCTCTGGCCTCTGCAGTTGATAACACCACCTGATGAATTTCAGAATCTTAGTGCTTAACATATTCTGTGTATCTACTTATGCCATGACCTGGGAAATCAGACTTCTTCAGAACATAGCTCTTAATGTGTAGGCCACAAACTCTTAAACCCACGTCAATCTAAATTAATCACGCAACTTTCTCAGTTGTGCTGTTAAAGCCTGAAGATAACTAATTCTCTGAAAGTGAATTTGGGCAAGCAAATACAAAATACTTGCATTGCTGGGAAGCTGTTTTTTCTAGATATAGTGTATACAAACTAGAAAAACAATATTTTAATTAATATTTAACAATCTAATAAGTATTTAATTCAGGTAGTTAAAAATACTTATAATTTTGGCTTTTATCCCTAGATTGTTGAACAAATAAATACAAAACTACCATCATCATTTGTAGAGAAATTATTTATACCAGAGTCTAAACTACTTGTTCTTCGTTATCATAAGGAGAAAGAGGTAAGAGTAAATGACTTCTACAGGTGTATTACAATAGCCTTTGTGCATTTCCTAGAATGTGTTTATTAAGCTGTAAAACTTTGTTCATCTTACATAGTTAGATTTAAAAAAATTATTTATCTATAAAACTTCTGAAAAGGCAGATGTAGCTAGTTCTTGGTTTTGGCATTTAGATTTGATAGGGAATTGGTAAGCTGGCCATCATACCAGATAGAGAAGTCCTTAGCTGATGTGGCTTTCATACTCAGTGTTATGTGGATAATCCAGGAAGTAACAGATTCTGTAAGTAAGTAGTACTTACTTACAGAAAACTGAAGATAGGTATGTGTATCAGGCTAGATAAAGCATAATTTTAAGTTCTACAGGGGTGATGAATATATTATTTCATGCTAATCAATTACTACTGTAATTATTTTATATTCTCAAGGTTGTTGCAGCAGCCCATGCTGTATACCAAGCTGTATTGAGCCTGAAGAACATTCCTGTTTTGGAGACTGCTTACAGGTTGATTCTAGGAGAAATGACCTGTGCTCTAAATAGTCTTCTCTATAGTTTACATCTTCCTGAGGCCTGTTCTGAAATCCAGCATGACTCTTTCAAGAAGCGTATATTCAACGTGGATAATGCAAAGTTTGTTGTTATATTTGACCTCAGTGCTCTGAGTACTATTGGAAATGCTAAAAACTCATTAATTGGGGTGAGTAAAAACTCTACAGATAAAGTTTGTACAGTAAGTGTAAAACCACTTTTACTTAAAATACACTGAAATGTATTTCAGCAGTAGTGCGTGTATATATATAATGAAAATTATCATATTTGTTCCTTAACACGTTATAGAAAAGCTTCCAGAATTAAAATTTAGGGGAAACAGAATGGGTGGATTGTATCTCTAGTTGGTGCATAATGAAGAGCAGATTCTAGGGAAGAGCATCTTATCAGGGTTATTTGTGGATTGATTCTAAGATTGTCATAGTAATTCTTTTTTAAAATCAAGACAGATAAAAGCAGCTTTAGTGTGTCCCCTGGTAGTATATCAGCCATGTGAAAACACTTGTTCTAGGTCTTTCCGAATAAAACCATAAACTGCTTTCAACAGGTTCTTTAAAAAGAGGAAAGAAAATAATCACAATTAAGGTCAGAAAATGAACAGAGTTAAATTATTTCCCTTGGGAAGAAGCAAAACACAATGATTAATGGTATGGAAACTACACTTAAAGATAGATCCTGTTTATTATGTTTCTTTGCTTATGTTGCAATTGTTTTATAGATGTGGGCCCTTTCGCCGACTGTGTTTGCACTACTGAGTAAAAATCTGATGATTGTTCATGGTGACATAGCAGTTCATTTTCCTGCTGTCCAGTATGCAGTACTCTATACATTATATTCACACTGTTCCAGGTATGAAGATTAATAGTTCATCAGTATTTTAAGAGCACTAGGATGGACTGATCTGACTAGAATATATTGTTGGAGGGAGGAATTTAAATAGGCTATTACAATTAAGCTTTTGCCCAAACTTCCCTAATCAGTTTTTACTTTCATTAATTGCAGGGAGTCTGTATCTCAGCCAAGAAAACTTATCCTGGCTTAAAATTTGGCATTTTATTCAAAGGCAGATTAGAAGTCTTGTGTTTGAATAGAGATAACTGAGGGAGAACTCTACTGAAAGTAAATAAGGAAAGATTATTTACTATTTTGCTTACTGTGAGATCTAGGAGAGGTAATGAAATGTAAACAACAGATTTAAACACATTTTGGACCTCATTACTACAAAATGTTGTCAAAGTAAAGGAATATACTAGTTTAACTGTTACTCTGTACATTTCTTGGGTTTGGTGATTTTTCACTCACTTGATACCAGCCATAGTTGAAACCAGGTTACTGGGCTACACGGACTGATGTAAAATTGTAGCTTTGTGCCTTTAGGCCAGGGATCAAAATACTTGGGTTTTGACATAATGCGGTTACTGTGTGGGTGTACATTAACTTTCGCTGCTGGGTTTTTGGGGGTTTTGTTTGTTTGTTTTGGGGGTTTTGTTGTTGTTGTTCTCCCCTCCTGTATACTTTAAGGAAGTATCCCTAACCATGGGGTTGGTTTATATTTTATATTTTTCTTTGCCTTTTCAGGCATGACCATTTCATATCCAGTAGCCTCAGTTCTTCCTCTCCCTCTCTGTTTGATGGCGCAGTTATAAGTACTGTAACTACAGCAACAAAAAAACATTTCTCAATCATACTAAACCTTCTGGGGTTACTGCTTAAGAAGGATAACCTTACTCAAGATACCAGGTAACTAACTTTTTCTTATTAATCTGGAGACTTTTTGGTTTTTTCCCCAGTAGAATGCCTTAATTCAGAAACCAGGATAGTTTTCATCTGTAGAACTTGGGGCAAATTTAACCTGTCAAGTATTTGGTTTTTTTAAAATATTAAAAATAAAATACCTGTGGAAAAAGTAGGTGCTCATTTTTATACATGAAAATTAGAAAAAGTTTAAGCAATCATAAGATCTATACAGAAAAAGCAAAGCTATCAAACTTTACTGAAAAAAGGTTTTTGCTCACAGAAAATCGCCTTTTGCAATAGCTACAGTCCTGTATTACCAAAGTGCTGTGAAAGCTAGGGGCATTTTTAATGTTACGAAACCTTTAGTTTAAAAAATGAGTTATGATATAATACTCATCTGTAATGAGAAGTAGTTTAAATTATATTGAAAGATATTTCTGTAACTGTACAGAGTGACTAATACTTTTGTTTCTTCAAGGAAACTACTTATGACATGGGCTTTGGAAGTGGCTGTTCTGATGAAAAAATCAGAAACATACGCACCGTTATTTTCTCTCCCATCTTTTCATAAGTTTTGTAAAGGACTTCTAGCAAACAGTAAGATACTGCATATTTTTACTTACTGTCTTTTACTTGGCATAATTAAGTACATAAGTGACCTTGTCATATACCGCTGATAGCTGTAACTGTGCTTGTTTCATTTACTCTTAGAGATGCTTCCAGTTTGTATTGTGCAAAAACTTACTCTCCTATAATTTCTCTCAAATGGATCCTTACTTACTACTTACATAAACAATTTTCTTAAAATAATTTGTGATTGTGAAATTGATCTACCAAAAATGTCAGTGATGTGCCAAATCTTACTTGTAAAAATTGCATTTTATTTTATCAAAAGCAGTGGAACCACTCCATAATGTGATGTATTGTTTTGGATTTCAAAACCTGGAAATAGAAATATGGGAACAAATGCTTTTAGTAGCATATTACTAGCAAGAGCAGTAACTTCCCAAGGCCAGGAGTCACTAACTTTACCTTAGTTTTTTCTACTGAAATATATTGTATTTAATGTCAATGTATGGAGACCATAGTGTGATTAATCTGACAGCCATCAGAAAAGGTCCCTAAGTAACATGTAGCACAAGCGACTTTTTGTTACTAAGCATTTACTTTTTATAGTAAAAGCAGTCAACGAAATCAAAAGAAAAGCATTTCTTAAAGCCTGTGTCTCCTACCAGCTATGCTGTAAAAATGTCTTCAGATGTTCGATCACAACCAGAGTAAGGCATAGGTTACCTAATTCTAGCAAGAATAACTTTTTTTTTTTTTTTTCCCTTTCAACTCCTTAATTCAGCCCTTCTGGAAGATGTGAACATTTGTCTTCAAGCATGTAGTAGCCTCCATGCCTTGTCTTCCTCCCTCCCAGATGACCTTTTACAAAGGTACTTGCACAGAATTCTGTATATTATTTGAATTATGCTGTCAATGGAAATGTTTTCACCTCTTTTCCATTTTGGTGATGCAGGTGTGTTGATGTGTGCCGTGTTCAACTAGTACACAGCGGTGCTCGTGTAAGACAAACTTTTGGAAAACTTCTGAAGTCAATTCCTTTAGATGTTGTGTTGAGGTAAGTTGTTCATGTTAGCTTCAATACAGAGGATGATTTAGTTTCTTCAGTGACATTTATCTGAAAAATAATGCCAGTTGAATGTCATCATAGTGGTCTTAAAATCAAAAAGCATGAGGCGTCTTGCCGTTTCTTCTATTTTGTTAGAGTAGGTAGTGTACAAAGTAACTAACAAATTTTGTAAACTATGCAGCACTTCTTGCAGCAAATACAAATACTTGTAAGGTCCATGTCATCCAGAGCTTCAGCAATGTTTTGTCCTGCAATTTGTCTCAAAGACCTGAACATTTAAAACACTTTGTGTCAAAGATCATACTTATTTCCAGTCCTTGCATATATATGTGTGTGTGTGTAACTTTTTTGCACATCTTTTTTAGTTATTCAAGCATGGGTTGTTTTCTCCCCACCTCTTTCTGCAGTAACCGTACCCACACAGAAATACAAGAAATTTCTTTGGCTATAAGAAGTCATATGAGCAAAGCTCCAAGTAATACATTCCACCCGCAGGATTTCTCTGATGTCATTAGTTTTATTTTGTATGGAAACTCTCACCGAACTGGGTAAGAACTTCTTTTAAAACTGAAATTGATGGGTGTTGAATTTGTAGTAAACAACTCCAAGCTAAACTTAATTTAAAAATTGTCGTTATCTTTACAAATTACATTGCTTTACCTTCAATCATTTTTTTACATTTCTCTAAGTATTTACAAATATCTTCCAATACACACCTTTTTGCCTGTTTGCCTATGTATGTTGCTGCTTGGAAATAATGCTATGAGAGATTTGTTTGAGAGCAATAGGGAGCTGAAGTGTGTGCAGTGTAAACTTGTTACCACATGAACTTGTGTTAACACACTGATGTTTTCTTTCAGGAAGGATAATTGGTTAGAAAGGTTATTCTATAGCTGTCAAAGACTAGATAAGAAAGATCAACCAACCATCCCTCGTAATCTGTTGAAGACTGATGCTGTTCTTTGGCAATGGGCTGTTTGGGAAGCAGCTCAGTTTACTGTTCTTTCAAAGTTACGAACTCCTCTTGGTAGAGCCCAAGATACATTTCAAACAATTGAAGGTAATGTAAAAAAATACAGTTTATTTTCATGGGATTTTTTTTTTTGTAAGATTGTGCAGCTGAGAACTTCATGTCCAAGGCAAGAAGCACAATGGCTTTATTTTTCAGTGACTGTAGATTTTAGCATGCTTTTGACTGCCATATCAAGAAATGCAATGGTAGAGGAGAGGTCGTGTAATTACTATTAACTTTTGAGAGATTTTACTTTAGCATTGCTATCCCTTGACACATTTAAATAAAATACTGTCTGGTAACTTTTTTTTTCCATGTTTTGGTAAAATGTATAGGTATTATTAGGAGTCTTGCAGCCCATACATTAAACCCTGATCAAGATGTTAGCCAGTGGACTACTGCAGACAATGACGAAGGACACAGTAGCAACCAGCTTAGGCTTGTTCTCCTTCTACAGTATCTGGAGAACTTGGAAAAGTTGATGTACAATGCTTATGAAGGATGTGCCAATGCCCTTACCTCTCCACCCAAGGTTTGTCTGTCTTACAGTGCTGGTGTTACTTAAAACACTGTATTGAATGAACAGTGTTTTCAGGGTTGTCCGGGTCTTAACTGTAGAACTTCAGAAGAACTTCTCAAACGAAGTTTGAGACTCTTAATTCATCTGGTTTTGACTTTGGCTTATTCCTAGAGAACATGTGAAAACAGGAGTTATTTCTGGACTGCCAGCTTGTATAGCGGTACAAACCAAGCAAGTCTGTAGTACCTCTGATTTGTAGCAGTCACTTATTTATAGGTTGTCAGCAGTCCTGTTACAAAGTAACACAATTATTTGAGGCTTTAAATTGCTTTTTGAAGGAATGTAATAATTATTTATAAACAACAAGCCCTTTTCTGCAGTTCTAACTGCAAAACATTCTTTACTGTTGAAATAAGCTGTTTAATTACCAGGCTTTGACATGACAGTAATATATAATTTATAGTCAGTTCATTTCAAGATTTTCAGCTTGCTAGTATGTCTGGCCAGTTGCGTGCTTTGTGTTATTTGAGACCATCTGCATTAATAAAATTAAAGCTATATAATTTTATATAATAAAAAATTCACATTATATATGAATATATAAAGTCGTTAAGCCTTCTTTAAAAGGTTGAGTAGTTTCTTCAGTACATGACTTCATTTGCTTAAATATTTTACCTGTTTCTTCATCTTTCAATTGAAAACTCAACTGGAGAAAAGAAACCTTTCCTGACTTTGATTTTTGTAAATATTAAGTACTTAATGTAACTATTTTGATTTATATGGAAGATTTATATAAGTAGTATTGTAAAACTTACCTTTTTTTGTCTTTAAAGGTTATCCGGACATTCTTTTATACTAACCGTCAGACTTGCCAAGATTGGCTAACGCGGATTAGACTTTCCATCATGAGAGTTGGATTGCTGGCTGGCCAGCCTGCTGTGACAGTCAGGCATGGTTTTGATTTACTCACAGAAATGAAAACTAATAATACTATCTCTCAGGTACTCTATTGTCAAACTCTGTAGACTACTGCAGAAATATTCCCACGATACTCTAATGAGCTAAAGGAATTGGCGGTTATTAAACCAACTGGTCTGTAAAAGATTGTGTTATTTAAAGCCACGTTTTAGACTTGTTCTTCTGTATTGGCAGACTTTTGTGGTTTAGTGATACTGTAGGTTGGAGATTAGGATGTACTGTATACATGTAGTCAAATACTGTACACAAATGAATGCTTGTAGTTTGTTCTCAGTTTGAATTGAGCAATTTCTTTTTAAGCTGAAGGTTCTGCATAAACCTTATGAAACTTCTGTTGCATTAGTGTGAGGCCTTCCTGAGCTTGTGGTAGTGTCTTCGCTTACCTGTGGGTATGAGCAGGAGGGATGTATCGTGAGGGTATCCTTCCTCTAGAAGTTGTTAGTAGTTAAGTGCAGGAGTGGGATGAATATATAAAGTGGTTAAGCCTTCTTTAAAAGGTTGAGTAGTTTCTTCAGTACATGACTTGATTTGCTTAAATATTTTAACAAAGGAGGTTTGGTAGATATTTATTATGCCTGCTTCTTTACAAATTCTTGTATAGGTATAGGCCATCACATAGCGATTGCTAACTGTTGGCATTCAGGCTGTGGATTCACAGCATACTCTTCCCTTAGCTCCCCTGCTTTTCCAATGGATGGATACACAGAACACTTCGCTTATAGATGCATATAATGAAATACTGTTTTACCATTTCTAAGTATTTAACTGTGTATATAGCTTTTATTTTATGAGAGATTTGCTAAAGCTTTTGGTTTGGTTTTAGGGAAACGAATTGGAAGTGACAATTATGATGCTGGTAGAAGCATTATGTGAGCTTCACTGTCCTGAAGCTATCCAGGGTATTGCTGTCTGGTCTTCTGCTGTAGTTGGGAAGAGTCTTGCCTGGATCAATTCTGTAGCTCAACAAGCGGAAGGGCGGTAAGTTTTCTCAGATAACTTAGTGTTACAAACTTGGACATTTTTCCCTTCTTATGCATAGTTCTACTTCTGAACCTTTTAAATTATGGTGTGAATCAAGGCCACAGATCTAATTTACGTGTCAGTTAGTCATTGTGTCTTTCAGAGATACCTAATGCATCCACCTTCTTTAGATATGTAACTTCTAGTTTTACTAAATTACCAGAATTTGAATATAAGTGGTGTTCCTAAGCTGTTTTTTATAGTTTTTCAGACACAGCAATGTTATTTTCATATTGTATTTAATTTTCCATTGCAAAATATTATTAATTTAAATATATTCTGATGAAGCTTCTGACCAACGGCATGATCTGATTACCTGCCGCAGTTTGCCAAGAGAGGGACTCCGAGGGAGATGCTTTGCAGTTTTAGTTCAGCTTTGGAAAAGTGGCTTCTACGTCTATTGAAGTAGAATCTTTGGCTGCAGATACAAATAAATGGGTCAATGTTCCATATAGGGTATGCCTTCATTTTGGTGTTTTCATCTCCTTAGAGGAATGCATCCTTTCTTCTGTATGAAATGAAAAAGGGACACCTTTCACTACTTACCTGCCATTAAAAATCCCCAAACAAAACAAAAAATGAGATTTTATATTTATAACTATTTGTTTCTCATTTTTGTAAGAGTTCTTAAAATAATGTGTAGCTTTGTAATATGTGAGAAGTTTCTCAGAAATGTCAAGTTTAAGGTGTGAATTTTTGCCCTAGACTCAGTTTTATTATCCTCTTCTAAATGATATGTAGTTAATCAGTTATTCACCTTTACCTATTCAGGTAAAAAAGTGTGACAGTTGAATATAAAACTCATTTATCTCTTTCAATCTGTACTTGGTTTGAAGTTGCCATTAAAACCTGAATGGAAAAGCTTTTATGCTGTGCTATAACCTGGAAATTCAGCTGGTAAACTTGTATTCTATGTTAATCCCTTTCTTTTCCTGAAGGTGACACATGAACTTAAGTATTGTGGTAAATAAATGTTTAAAATGTAGCCTATTTACCAAAAAAGAAAACTGGTTCTGTAAAATGTTGACTAAGATATTAAACCATTTAAGGTTTGAAAAAGCAACGGCGGAATACCAGGAGCACCTGTGCTCCATGACAGGAGTGGATTGCTGCATAACAGGCTTTGACAAAACTGTTCTGAAGTTGGCCAATTCAAACAGTGTGAATAACGCCAGCCCAAAGCATTCCTTGAATGGTCAGTATTTGTTGTTTTCTGTTTAAGAGAAATACAATTTTGTAACTGTATTTACATAAAATTAGAACATGCAGTGATATAGCCATGGTAATGATAGTGTCTAATTCTTAAATCTGAAAACCTGCAGTTAAACTGCAGTTAAACTGAACCACTTAATGCCATTGAAACCAGTATCATGTGTAGAAACAAGGGTTTGCAGTACTGAGGTCTAGCTGAATGAAACTAAAAATAATAAGTAAAATATATTGTAATTTACTATTTTAATTCTAAATTATTTTAGATCATTATAATTTCAGGCTTAGTATTTATGACATAATTGTGTCATAAATGCACTAGTTATTCGGAGTTTAACTACTGAGACTTTGTTGCAGTATTCAGTTTCATCTTTGAAAAGGGACCTTCTTTGTTCCTAATCTAGTTCTTCTGTTTTCCTGTTTTGATGCTTCCTTACAGATATGGACTAATTTTTTCAAAGGAGGTTTTGCAAAAGGTTCTTTTTTTAAAAAAAAAGTATATATGGGAGAAGAATACTGTAAATATTGTATAACTATTTGATTTTTTAAATTGTTTTCTTGACAAAAGACCTAGAAATTATACTTGAGTAATAGACTTGCTCTATAAAAATATATAAGCATATATATATATATATTTTTTTTTTTTAAGTACATATAGTGTTTTTTCGTTTCACAGGAGAAACTAGAAAAACTGTGCTGACTAAGCCAAGTGACTCTTCACCTGAAGTTATAAACTATTTGGGTAACAAGGCATGTGAATGTTACATTTCCATTGCTGACTGGTCTGCTGTTCAGGAGTGGCAAAATATGGTCCATGACTTGAAGAAAAGCAATAGTAATACCTCAATCAATCTGAAAGCAGATTTTAACTACATAAAGTAAGGATATAATTGATTTATTCAACAGTGCCTTAGAGTTCAGTATCTTAGAACTAAAATATTCAAGTGTTTATGGATTTTAGGAACTGGATGTCATTGAAATAGAGGCGTGATAAGAAGAGAGTTGTGTTCTTGGGAGGGGGAAAACTTGGCCATGATATTTACTAGCCATACAGATAAGTAAAGAGGTCACATCATTTTAAATAGCTACTGTAGTTTTCTGACTGCCAAGGTTTCTTAGTATTCAAGAAAAACATCTTTTCATTGACAGTAAAAGATATCAAATTTATTCTTCTATTTTCAGAAGATGCATCCTTTTGTACAACTTAAAGAGTAGTAAAAAGGTAAAATGCCTGTCAGTGGTACAGTTCTTAAAAATATTTCAATTTGTTAGTCTAATGTAAAAGTATATTAAGGAGGTAGTCTTGGCTGCTTAAGTTATTTTTTTCATTTTGTTTTTTTGATGGAATTTAGAATTGTGGTTTGCATGTTTATTTCCTAACACTTGATATTTCTCTGATTCATGAAAGAATATTTGTGACATTGAAATAGTCCTTCAAGGTTTAAGGAACCTTTCTGTTGCATTTAACAACTTGATTGCTTTCTATCCCCGTACCCTGATTGAAATTTGTTGACTTGAAAATAAAAGCTTAAAATGAAGCTTTGAAATAAAATCTTGCAGGCCTGAAAAGGTGACTACTTCTGTTGGAGAAAGGGGCGATCCTTTTTCTTACTGCAGTAACTCAGTGTGGTGCAGTTAATCCATTAGGAGAGAGAGTGCTTGTCATGGATGTGAAAATGTGTCATTGCTGAATGTTCATGGTTTTGTAAACTAAACTCACTGTACTTCTGATAAACATCACAAATGCTTGCTGTACTATGGCAGAGGTCTGGTTGTTTTGGCTGGTTTGAGTTTTTATCCAGATAATTACTGGCAGTAAGATACTATATCATCAGAAAAATCCTGTAAAGAGCTCCTGAGGATGCGTGACACTTTGACTCTTCTGCTCCTGAGCAGGCTGAGAAGAGACTTTCTGTAGTAATGAGGATCAAAATAATTCAGCAGAAGGAGGAGTTTTCACATGCTGAATATTTTTCTTTTCTAGTGCAGATACTTAGAAAATTCCTTCTTCAGTGGACAGTAACAAAAATATTGAACCTTTGAGTCTTCCTCTTAACCTTTCAGTGACTTTTTTTGTGTAGTTCTGTAGAAGTCTAATGCTCAAATTATTTCCTAATGTGGAACAATGCAGAAAGAAAAAGTTAAATTTGCTGCCTCGGCTGTTAAGCAATGTAAGTTTGTATAATCTATGACCTGCACAATATTCCAGTATTTCTGGATTTTTGGTTCCATGTAAACTGAAGAGTGAAACCATGGCCTCATGAAATTCTGCCCCAAAATTTACTTTTCTGTGCATAAAGGGGTAGGGGGGGAATTTTTGGGTTTTCTTTGTTTTTATACTCTTCCAAAGTCAACCTTTTAGAAGAGTATTATATATAGCGTGATGATAATATGAAAAGCTTCATAGCTGGAGAGGTGTTTTTTTCCCTTTCACTTTGATATTGGTTTATCTGTTTGGTGCAGTAGTATTGCCTTTTTTATTGATCTGTGTGAAAATTGGGATTTTTGCTTGGAATTAATCAGAAGTGCTCTGTAGGATTTTGAGTTAGGCTTGAGTCTTTTTTTTTTTTTTTCTGTATAAGATGTTTAGCAACTCAAATGAAGTAAGAAGCATGAAAATAAAACTATAAACATTGATTGAATTGCAGATCTCTGAGCAGCTTTGAGTCTGGACAACTTACTGAATGCACTGAACAACTAGAATTATTACCAGGAGAAAATATCAACCTACTTGCAGGGGGATCCAAAGAAAAAATAGGTATTAATGCATAAGTTAACATTACTTTAAATACAAAAGTAAAATATTTCTTTAATATGTCTAATATGTCTCTATAAATGACAAACTTCTGAATGCAGTATGCTGTGTTCAGGGGACTGGCCATAACCTTTATGAATCAAAGCTTCAAAATGATTGTCAGTTGTCATTCCTAATGTTGATACAAGTGTGTTTTCTGAAGTTAATATGTGTGTTTATAAGTAATCTATCATCAATTTTTAATATGAATACATACATATATATAAAATATAACTATATATATAAAGGAGTTTTTCCAACCTTCCTTGCTCTCACACGTGTTCTCAGATGGTGATACTTGATAAAATTTGGCAGTTCTAGTTGGTTTCAATTGTTTAATCTCCATGTAGACATGAAGAAGCTCCTTCCTAATATGCTAAGTCCTGATCCAAGAGAACTTCAAAAAGCAGTTGAAGTACAGCTTTTGAGAAGTTCAGTATGTCTGGCAACAGCTGTAAACCACATAGAGCAGGAGCAAAAGTGGCAGTCGATATCTGAGTAAGTTGAAATGTGCAATGAATGAATCTAATACACTGTGAAAAGCTGTCCTACCTTGTTAAACATAACTTTGTGAAAAGCATACTCTGCTATGTGCTTCAGCATCTATGGTAGTTTGCTACCAGTTTTAGCTGTTGTGAGTTGTAAGCTTACTGAGGACAAATAAGATGATGTTTTGCTTGCAGATTATGTAGTTCTTTGAGTTGATAAAGTCCTGCTTCTTGTCAGTTTAATAATAAAGTATTATACTGTAACTTGTGTGTGATATTGCAGGATTTTTCTCATCATCTATTTGAAGGTGTTGGATTTGCTTTTTCTTCAGTAATTTTGATATTATTTACTCTTAAATTCTAGCTAACAAAAATGTGACTTCTGATTTATTTTTTTTATTTCAGAAATGTTATTAAGTACTTAAAGCAAACATCACGAATCGCTATTGGACCTTTAAGACTTTCCACACTCACTGTGTCTCAGTCTTTACCAGTGTTGAGCACTCTTCAGTTGTATTGTTCTTCTGCTTTGGAAAATACTGTATCCAACAGGCTGACATCAGAGGTATGCCAGTGTGTTTAACACCTAAATTGGAGTAATGTCTTTCTCCGTGTCATGAAGTATTGAATATAGAACATACATTAATTCTTTTGGCCATTGTTAATCATACTGTAAAAAGACCTCGTTTAGTTTTCTAATGTGCCTTGACCCAAGTTGTTTTAAAATTTACATCTCAGTAGGACTTTTTTCTATAGCTATAAATACACTATCTATATTGATTACACTTACAGGATGTTTAAAGTTTTATTAGTAGTTGCTTTTTAGAGAAGTGTTGATGTTTCTTCTCTAAATACATTGTAACACTTATTCCTACAACACCAAAGTAATTTACTTTAAAAGTAACTTTAAAAAAAGTATTTAAAAACCAATCACTTCAGCAGTTAAAAACTCAATGTCAAACTTCACCAGCATGAATGATCCAGTTCTAATTTCTATTCACATTGTTCAGAAAATAATTCTGCTTGATTTTGAGCTATTCTTAGTGTTGTCTTCTCAAAATCAAGCATGTCTTTCAGTTGCATAAAACATATTTGTGTTTTATTAGTTAATGATAAAGAGTGGCTGATAATAAAAGTAAGTGTGTCTACTCTGCACTAAAACGGGTCTTTAGTTTTAATAAATGAAAATACGTTTTAGTAAAGATGTCTTTCTTGACAGCTATGCAACTTCTATGCCTCTTTCAGGACTGTCTTATACCTCTCTTCAATGATGCTTTGAGGTCATGCAAACAGCATGATGTAAGGCCATGGATGCATGCACTGAGGTACACAGTGTACCAGAATCAACTGATGGAAAAACTTAAAGGTATATAAGCTCTTATTTTAGTGTTATGAAAGGTAGATGCAGAATTTGGACTTAAATCTTCTGCTGAAAGCAGCAGCTGTGTCTTTTTCTATTATTTAGATGGATTACTTCTTAAAAGCCAAGTTTTGGTTATTTAGATGTCTTGCTTTGCAACTAGAGGTCTCAGTTACTACTGTGATGTAGACAGTGTTAAAAACAAAAAAAAAATTATTCTGAAATGCTTCACAGTTCTATAGTCACTCTTCTAATGGCACTTTACTTGCTCTTCATACTTTAAATGCTTTCACTTTTGAATGCTTCAACACTATCGGTAATGGGTCTTAAGCAGTCACGGAAGCCAATTAAATGTGCAGTATCATAAGAGGTAATGGGAGAAAAGAAGTTGTATTGGGCAGCAGGTAGATTTCTTAGTTAAGAAGAATGCTCATAGTGAAAAAATTACTCTTTTGCTGAGCAGATATTCTATGAATATATTTTTTTGTTTCAGGTGGGGTATATATTCTAGGTAGAAATGAAGCTACCTAAATTTCTGAAGGAAGTGTTAGGAAATGCAAAAGAGCTGAGCAATTTTTTTACTGATGGTCATGTACAGAACACATTGGGCAGAAATTATCTGTATAACCCAGGTGCAATTATTGTTTGTTTAATAATTTTTTTTACAATGTCTTGCTTTCTTCTTAAGAACCAACAGTCCCAATTAAGAGCCATCTAATGGAGCTGGGCTTAACAGCAGCAAAATTTGCACGGAAGAGAGGAAATATTGCCCTAGCTACACGACTGCTTGCCCAGTGCAGTGAAGTTCAGCTAGGAAAAACCACCACTGCACAAGACTTAGTCCAGCACTTTAAAAAATTGTCTGCACCAGGTCAGATAGATGAAAAATGGGGTCCTGAACTTGACATTGAGAAAACAAAATTGTTATACACAGCAGGTGAGTATTTGCTAATTATATTGTAGATACTTGAGCTTCTTTTCCTTATAACCAGGCTAATTCCTCTGACCTTGAAGAAACCACGATGGGGCAGTATCACTAGGAACTGATTTCGTCCTATTAACTGTTTCAGTCTGAAAGTGTTTTCACAAGTCTTTTCTTACATGTCATTTTTAACTTCAAAAGAGAATTTTCTTTTAAAAGCTATATTGATACAATCAATGTATCTGAATGTGCTGAATTTCAAAAGAAGTGTTTTGAATAAAGTTAACACTGTACTGAAGATATACTTTTCATGATATGCAGGTCAGTCAACACACGCCATGGAAATGCTCAGTTCTTGTGCCATATCCTTTTGCAAGTCTGCCAAAGCTGAATATGCAGTTGCTAAATCTATTCTCACACTGGCTAAATGGATTCAAGCAGAATGGAAAGAGATTTCAGGACAGTTGAAACAAGTATATAGAGCTCGACAGCAGCAGAATCACACTGGTCTGTCTACCTTGTCTAAAAACATATACAATTTGATTGATCTCCCAGCTGTTAATACACTAGAAGAAGAATATCCTAGGATTGAAAGTGAATCTACAGGTAGATTTGTTCTCCTCCTTACTCATTTTTTATTAAATTAGTTACTGATGGTTCCACTGAGGGATAGCACCAGTTACATTGATAAAGACTAAGTGCTCTATCACTCATGTATTTGTTTTCATAATACACATATAAAGTGTGGGGTTTTTGCAATAGGTAACTATGTACAGTTGAAAAAACCTTGATACTTTAATATTGATACTTCATATTTCTTTCACATTTTTCTCATTCAAATGAAGGTGGCCTGAAAAAGAAACTGGAATGCATTTATTTTATGAGGCGGATATCAAATTTTGTCCTGCTTGTCTGCTTTCAGCTCCTATGTTTGCTAAAGTTTGAATGAGATCTTTCAGATTAAGCATTGGTAGGATTTATACTTTGAAGGCCCTGATAAGTGTGAAAAGCAGTTGCCTTAGGTTTTCTCATGATCTTTAATCTATACCTAATTTGAACACTTCTGTTGTTGCCACAAAATGTACTCTAATTCTCAATTTTAAGCAGACTTTTCTTCAAATATCAAGATGAAGTTCTTTCTTTTCTTAGACATGGATTTCATAAATAACTTGGTCTCTGTCTTGCAGAGTCAGAATTATTTTAGAGCCGTTAATGGATGTCAAGTAGTAGGTGCTTTCTGACTTGATGGTGAAGAAAATAAATATATACACAAATAAACACAAAACACTGCCCTAGGTCATCAAAGTCTGCTCTCTGAAGTATCTTGCTGGTTTGGAGACCATGATTTTCTTGCCTCAGTTCCACCTTTCTGTGAAAGAGCAAGCAATTGTAGAGTATAGGCAGGCAGTGGTTGTTAGCAAATGAAAAACAGGTCTTTGTTTTGCAGTCAGTGACAGAACTGAAAAATAATTGCATTTTGCAAAATTTTACTCTCTTGGCTACTAACTTGACCAAAAGGAATCACATGCTTACGATGTTTTGGTGTTATTTTCTATGTTAAGGAAATCAGAAGTAGGTTTTGCATTATAACATACGTTGCGCTCTCTCTCCCATCACAGTAAATATTGGAGTTGGAGAACCTGACTTCATCTTGGGACAGCTGTATCACTTGTCTTCAGTACAGGCACCTGAAGTAGCCAAGTCTTGGGCAGCTCTGGCTAGTTGGGCTTATAGATGGGGCCGGAAAGTAGTTGATAATGCCAGGTAAATTCATCCTAATGTTTAAATCTATACTTCACAATTAGTTTTCTTAAGGTAAACCCTGCCTTTGTATTTATGATTACTATTCTTTGTGGTCTGAAGTCACATGTGAGCAGAGAACTGAATATTCTCTTGATTACTTGCCCTCTGTAAAAAGAAGCGAGTTTAATTCTGAGTTAAGGATGAAGATTTCTTCCTTCAAGAAGTTTTATATATACAGTGTTAACGGGTTCATTAGCTCTACGAATACTAATATATTGGGGATCAATAATTCATTAAATGTTACAGTCAGGGAGAAGGTGTTCGTCTGCTGCCCCGGGAAAAATCTGAGGTTCAGAAGTTGCTTCCAGACAACATTGCAGAGGAAGATAAAGAGAAAATCTATGGGATTCTTGGGCAGGCAGTGTGTCGTCCAGCTGGGATTCAAGTAAGTGTAAATTTGCTTGCTTAAAAAATGTTCAGCTTAAGTGTGAACCTTATTTTTCCTCTACTTGTGATTCATATTAACTCTTGTAAATGTTTTAAAGTTAAAATTCAGACAATACAAGAATTCTCTAAGAAACCATCTGCTAGCTAAGTGGTAACACATTTGTTTTGTGCACTATGGTAACATGATCGAGTAATGCAGTTGCATGCGTTGCCTAGACAAAAACTGGATTAGGAACTAATACTGCTTGTAGAAATGGTTGGAGGACTTAAGTCTTTTTTTCTCTTATTTGTGTTTAGGATGAAGATATGACTCTACAAATCACTGAAAATGAAGACAATGAAGAAGATGATATGGTGGATGTTATATGGCGTCAATTATTAACAAGTTGTCCCTGGCTTTCAGATCTTGATGAAAATGCAACAGAAGGGTTAATTAAAGTGTGGAGGAAAGTTGTAGACAGAATCTTCAGTCTCTATAAACTCTCCTGCAGTGCATACTTTACTTTCCTCAAACTCAATGCTGGTCAGGTTAGTGTTTGTGCTGATGAGGAAATCCAGTTACAAACTTTTCTAAATGGTGATATGAATGATAGCTTAGAGGAGTATTTCTTTGTTTCAAGGTTCCACTTGATGAAGATGATCCCAGGCTGCACTTAAGAAATACTTCTGAGCAAAGCACTGATGATGTTATTGTGATGGCAACCCTAAGACTGTTACGGTTGCTTGTGAAACATGCTGGAGAACTTAGACAATATCTAGAGCATGGGCTAGAAACTACACCTACTGCTCCTTGGAGAGGCAAGTAGATGTTACCTACTTGTTCAAACTAATTTTGACACATTTTCTCTAAGTATAAGCAGAAAGATATTCATTGCACATTCATGAAATTTTTATTTAACCATGATGGAAAGAGAGCTTGTCTTTTATTAAGTAATTTCATTAAAGGTGTTCAAGTCTGCCATGCATTCTGATCTTAGAATAGATAAGTAGCACATATCCCTTCCCTCCTCTGCCTTAAGACATTGAAAGGAGAAAGGTGATGTAGTTCGTGAAGTATTACGTTATATTACCACCTTAAAAAAAGATGGGGTGGGGTTTTTTTTCCTAGCTACAGTTTGAAATGCCATTCAGAGAAAGATGTGTGTCTAAAGCCAGATGTCTCAGAAGTAGCTGTTTGTCACTCCAATGCTGGTTCTGGTTGCTCAGGTGTTTCCACACTTTAACTCAATAACCTTCTATGGGAAAGGCAGCAGAAGAGGAGGTCAACTATTGCAAAATGGTGCTTTCTTTTGAAACATCCAGTTATGCTAACTTCAAGAACTATTAATGTGACTCTCCTTATTTTTGAAAAATGATATCACAGATACAATGTGTGAAACTTAATTCCTAGTGCTTGACTAAAGGATTTATATATTGCATCTGATGTTATTGTATTTGAATAGAAGAAGAAAATAAGCTATTGCCTGTACTGTGGGAGACAGTTATTTAAAAGTTTTTGTTGGGAAACCAGACATTTATGTTCTCCCAATGCAAAACCAGCATGCTTTTAAAAATAAAATAAAATTCTGCATCATCTGAAATGAAATGAAATTATTTGGCACATTTTCTTTTCCTTTTTGTGAAGGTATTATACCTCAGCTTTTCTCCCGCCTGAATCACCCCGAAGTGTATGTTCGTCAGAGTATTTGCAACCTACTGTGTCGAGTGGCTCAAGATTCTCCTCATCTCATACTATATCCTGCAATAGTGGGTACCATTTCACTTAGCAGTGAATCCCAGACTTCAGGTATGGAGGGGGGAAAAAAAATGTTCAAATACACTTTAGCTAGTATGTTTTTATATACTGGGTAAAATGATACTGAGGTTTTCTTCAGTAACTCTGATACTTTCTGTCTTAGGAATATTTTTATTATGGGAGTTCACTGATATCTTTCACTTGATTTACCAGTTTGGCAAATAAGTTAATTCTTTCAATTTTATCATCATATACTTTGCCAGTACTTAAGGTAGTATGGGACCTGATGCTAAATGAAGTATTGAGTGATGTATCTTTCAAGGCCAGAACAGTGTAGCTAATATTTTAACATCTGGTTTTAATTTAGGAAACAAGCTGCCTTCTGCCATCCCTACTTTGCTAGGTAATATTCAAGGAGAAGAACTGTTGGGCAGTGAATGTGATGGAGGGAGTCCCCCAGCTTCTCAAGAAAGTAGTAAAGATGACACAAAAGTTGGGTTAAATGAAGATCAAGCAATGATGCAAGATTGTTACAGCAAAATTGTGGAGAAACTCTCTGCTGCAAATCCAACAATGGTATTGCAGGTAAATAATCCAAATGTATGTTACTTGTGCATTTATTTTGGCCCACAAAATATGTAATTTGTATATCTTGTAAGTAGGCCTACTGAAAGTTCAGTGCATCTTTGCTGTTAGGCTATCATTTTCAAGTTGTTCGTCTACAAGAGTAAGTCTTAATACTAGTGCTCTTAAAAGTGAGTCTTTATTTTATACAGGTTCAGATGCTAGTGGCTGAGCTGCGCAGAGTTACAGTTCTTTGGGATGAACTTTGGTTGGGAGTTCTACTGCAGCAGCACATGTATGTCCTCAGAAGGATTCAACAACTAGAAGATGAAGTCAAGAGGGTCCAAAACAACAACACTTTGCGGAAGTATGTCTCTCTCGAATAATTGAAGTCATAATTGCAACAAAAGTTTGTTCTTGGGGAAGCATACAGTCAAATCAAACAACAGTGGTGTTGCTCCTTCATTTGAACTATCCTAGCTGCTTCTTTGTAAGCCAGTGATCTTATTTCAAGAACGTTTTGATGCTACAGCTAGTACTCTAATCAAATGAGAAACAACAACAGTCTGTCTGTGAATCCATGTTGGGATTTCCTTAGTAATAACGTGTTAATGCGTATTAAGTTGTGGATTGTGAAATCCTATAGTTCTTCATTCCAAGGTCAGTCTTACAAGTTAGCTGAAATGAGGACAAGCACGTTGAAGGATGTAATCTATTTGGACTTTACTGTAAATGTAGATATTTGAAGAACATCTTAATCTGCTTTTGGTTTTCAGTGTTCAGCAAGTCGTCTTCTCTCTTACCTGGGTTCTCCTGCGAATGGATTTCTGGAAGGGGAAAGCCATTTACTGGGAACCTGGCTAAGCTTAAGAACACCTCTTGAT
>NW_009258789.1:2261485-2286264 GCF_000687185.1 Egretta garzetta
CTCTTCCCTTTCTTTATATTGTGCTACACCCTCAGGAAGTAGTAGTTAGGAGCTGTTTTATTAAACAAAATAGTTACTTAAGGTGGTGTGAGCTCTGAGCTTCTCCTCAGGGTTTCCAGTGGTGAAGAGCCCAGTTCAAATGTTTCAGATTAAAAAAAAAAAAAGTGTGATTCAGAGGAACATGCATTCATTGTGGCATGAAATACTCTTCCTTTTTAATACAGTCATCCTTGTAGACCACATTTTAGAGATGTAACCATTTTCATGAATTCTTGGATGTCTCATTTGCAATCTTATTTTAATGCTCTGCTTACAAAGTAACTTGGTTTTATGGAGGTAAGAGGAATTTTTTTTTTTTCTAATAGAGAAGAGAAGATAGCAATCATGCGTGAAAAGCATACAGCTCTAATGAAGCCCATTGTATTTGCTCTGGAACATGTACGGAGCATCACTGCAGCTCCTGCAGAAACTCCTCATGAGAAATGGTTTCAGGATAACTATGGAGATGCAATTGAAAATGCGCTAGAGAAACTTAAGAATCCTTTGAATCCTGCTAAACCCGGAAGCAGCTGGCTCCCATTTAAAGAGGTACTATATGCACAGACTAAGAGTATGATGTAGAGACTCTTAACACTCTTGCTGCACCATGTGCTTGACCCTCTCCTTAGTATTCTCTTGCTATTCTCTTGCCATATCAGAACTGCAGCCTGAAACTGTCTTCTCTGCAAGGCATGCTAGACACTAAAGCAAGTAATTGTTGCCTCTGTAAGAAGTCTTTCTCACTGTCTGCATTTCTACCCAATGAAATTATTTTATTTTTTTCAAATCTTGCATCTTCTGCTGTCTGAGACCCTATCAGTTTGGGGGACAGAGGGCTTTAATTTTTTAAATACCGTCTTTCTGAAACTCTATGCCATTTGAGTTTAGTGGATTTAAATTCTAACAAGTCAATACTCTGGTTATCTAAGTGTAGTTCTCAGGCTACACTTAGTGTATTTAGTCTTAGTTTGAAGGCTAACCTTCAAATTATGAACCCTTCCCAAATATATTCTGTTTTTCAGTTATGTGATCTTACTGTTTTTTTTATGGGTCTGAAGAAAAACAAAATATGTATTCACTTGGATATCCAGAGCCAACCTGGTGGTTTTTAAAAGTCTTGATAGACAGAACCTAGGTTTTACACACAAATAGACACAAACAGGAGGTTGCTGAATGCTGCTACTTTTAACCACTGTTCAAATATTTATAAACGCAGGAGCAAACCTCCTGAGGAGTTTGATTTATTGTGATTTTTTTTGGTGCTTATCACCAGGCAGGGTATATTTGCTGCATAAAGGATGTTTTTTAGATTTTGTCCCCTTCATCCTAAGCTATAAATGTATTAGTAGGGTGGCAAGGATGAAAGGTAGTTTAAGAAAAATCTCCATGCTTTCTGGAAGTTGACTACCATTAAGTCTGTTTTGGTGTTTGGGGTTTTTTTAATACTAGCTGTTAAGATGAACCTCAGCCTAAAACAAAAAATTTCTTTGGAATAGGTTATGCTAAGTTTGCAGCAAAGAGCACAGAAACGGGCTAGTTACCTTTTACGGCTTGAAGAAATCAGTCCTTGGTTGGCTGCCATGATGAGCACTGAAATAGCACTTCCAGGAGAAGTATCTACCAGAGACACAGTCACGATCCATAGTGTGGGCAGCACCATCACAATTCTGCCTACCAAAACCAAACCTAAAAAGCTGCTTTTCCTGGGTTCAGATGGGAAGAACTATCCCTACCTGTTCAAAGGTAAGAAATTGAGGTTTTCTTACACAAATTACTGTCTCTTGTTGTAAATCAGACTATGTTAAAGTTGGGAAGAAGCATGGTTGCCGCTTTTGCTTTCTCTGCCTGTATGATATGAAAAAAGAGTTGTTTGGAGCATCTGCTCCCTTTCTTTCCCACCTCACCACACATTTTTGAGGACTTTTGCTTTGTGAAGCTGTATGTCAAGGGTGTTTCACATCCCTTATTTATAAAGGGTGTGTAAGAAACAGTGTTCTGCCTGCTTACTGATAGGGTTAGCTGGATGCACTTTTCCAGAAACTTAAGGTAGCACGCAGAAGAGAACTTTAGAAACTTCATGCCTTCCCTGAAAGGAAGAGAGCTATTTGCTGTGTTAGTAACTGTTGTGTGTACTGCTCACAAAGTGAGCTGTCATAAGCTGGTGATTCTAGTAAGTAAATGCTATGTAAACCTCTAGGTTTAGGCTGAACAACTCATCCTTAATCTGCATAATTCATAAAGTTATTCATGGTCTGATATGAAGTAGGATTTCAAAAACCACTAAGTTTTGGGCTTTAAGACAATAATTTTTTTTATCTAGAAACTAAATTTTAAACAAAATAAATTTATCACAGGCTTAGAAGACTTGCATCTAGATGAAAGAATCATGCAATTCTTATCAATTGTGAACACCATGTTTGCTACCATTAACCGTCAAGAGACACCGAGGTTCCACGCAAGGCACTACTCTGTGACGCCTCTGGGAACAAGATCAGGCTTGATCCAGTGGGTGGATGGAGCTACACCTTTGTTTGGTCTTTACAAGCGGTGGCAGCAGCGAGAAGCTGCTTTACAAGCACAAAAGGTGACAACTATGTTTTACGCCAGCTAGGACAATTCAAAAAAACATTTATTCTCATTTGCTTTCCAATTCTAAACGTAGTCTTAAGTGGATTGTGTTTTGTTCATAATCATGCAGAATGTTTCTGTGTATTCATATCTCTTGGGATTTCACCAGGTGCCAATGAAATTGCATATATGTATTTTTATATATTATAGTATGTAACATAAATACACTGTTCTGGTGTGATAATTCAAAAAGAACTTTTTTTGAACAAATAGTTAACCTTGGCTAAAATTAGTTTAGTTCCACAGCTCATTCTCTCATTCACATATCATTTTTAAGTACAGTTGACCTTGATAAGAGTAGAGTTAGGCTAAAGAAATGTGTTTTCAGTTTCTTTAAGTTTTTTTAACCGTTGAATTTTAAAAGAATTCTCTGAGCAGTAAAAGTCATCCTCAGTAGAGGAGTTGATTTCATATTATTCTCACCAAAACTGAATTCAGGATACTTTTCTGCGGTAATGAGAGTTGCAATATGTAAACTAGCATTTTACCTCTTCTAGGCTCAGGACTCTTACCAGACTCCTCAAAATCCTGGAATAGTGCCTAGACCCAGTGAACTTTACTACAGTAAGATTGGACCCGCATTAAAGGCGGTCGGGCTTAGCCTCGATGTGTCACGTCGTGACTGGCCCTTGAATGTCATGAGGGCTGTTCTAGAAGAACTGATGGAAGCAACTCCCCCAAATCTCCTAGCTAAGGAGCTCTGGTCGTCATGTACTACACCAGATGAATGGTGGAGAGTTACACAGGTGAGTTAAGAAATATATTTTCCCGTTGAAAGGTTGTGTTTTTAATGGGATGAGGGAGCAACAAATGCCTGGGATGTGTTCAAGCAATGATATACTCCTGAGTTAAGTGAGCTAGGGCTGCTGAAGTTTCATGTGACAGGAAATGTTAGCATTTGGCAGGAAATGATGCAGTTGTACCATCTGGAATAAAAAAATGGGTATACACCTGGTAACTCTACATTATTAAACTAGAATTATCAGCCTAAGACATGAAAACTCTTGTAAGATATCATCAGACAACAAATGGAATACAGCTTGGAATAAGTTGGTTTTGATTTGTCTTACACTTAAAATAATGTTTTAAGATGGTAGTCAGTCCAATGTGTTGGCAGAGGATTCCCACAAATAATTTTTTCCTGAAACTCTCTTTAAAGTCGTATGCAAGATCCACTGCAGTTATGTCCATGGTTGGCTACATCATTGGTCTTGGAGACAGACATCTGGATAATGTTCTTATAGATATGACTACAGGAGAAGTTGTCCACATAGATTATAATGTTTGCTTTGAAAAAGGTAATTTAAAAAATGCTATATGTTATTCAAATAAAAGGTTTCCCTTCTTGGTAATTAAAAGAAACAACTTACATTTTTATCTTAAAGGGAAAAGCCTTAGGGTACCAGAGAAGGTTCCATTCCGGATGACGCACAATATTGAGACAGCGCTTGGTGTGACAGGAGTAGAAGGGGTTTTCAGGCTTTCTTGTGAACAGGTAAGTTAGGAAACTTGCAGAAAACTGAGGGCTATGGCTTGCCAAACACTGTCTTAAAACTTTTCCATTAAACATTCTGCTGTTGCTTTATAAAGCCTTCACCTTTTCTGCTGTGATTTTAATTGGACTTATTTTAGATACGTATTTAAGAAATATGAGAATGTCAGATAAATACATATGCAAGTAGTGGTGCAACTACAATAAAACTTGTAGGTCTAGATGTAAAACGTTATGTTTTTCCTGAAGCTTTTTTGTGAAGTTTTGCTTACCCTCTTTCTTCAGGATTTGTCCTTTATAAACATGACAGATAGGTTTTAAAAAAGAAAAATGCTCTGAACAAAGAAGAGTTTTCTTTCTCAAGTGTCTGTGGCGACAGTACAGTTTGTGAGGAAGGCTAGAATGCAATCTTTAGTTTTAGTGAAGTCACTACAGGCTAACTGCATTTGTATGTACTGTGGTGGTCTTCCTGTGTTTGTAGTTATTAGGGATAAGTTACCTACTCAAGTACAGTATTTTGCATTTAAAATTCCACTTTTCTGCAAGGATAATGCAAGATCAGAATGAGTCTGTTTACAATATGATGCAGGTCCTTCATATTATGCGGCGTGGGAGAGAGACTTTGCTTACGCTGCTTGAAGCTTTTGTTTATGATCCTCTGGTGGACTGGACAGCAGGAGGTGAAGCAGGATTTGCTGGAGCTGTCTATGGTGGTGGTGGCCAGCAGGCTGAAAACAAACAAAGCAAAAGAGAAATGGAAAGAGATATTACACGTAGTCTCTTTTCGTCAAGGGTGGCTGAGATAAAGGTGAGTTTACTACAATAATTTTCTATCTTATAACCAAAGTAGGTCATATACTTTCACTTAATTTATTTGCATTTTGGGGGTGGTGGGAAGAGATGGTCGTTTATTAGAAATAGTTCACAAATCTTATTGACCTAAACTGAGTTTGTATCGAGGGATGTGCTTATATGGAACTTGCAAGTATTTTGCTTTCATTTTCTATGCGCTTAATCCTAAAACATGCTTTAATGTTTTGCCTGAACCTGAGCTAGGGGAACAAAACCAGAGGTTTAGAGAGCAGTCTAAATAAAGAATGTCTGTTAAGCTTTAGCACTTGCAGCACTGGAGGTAGTCCTAGATGAACAACATCATTGAAGGGTTAAGTGCTGCCACGTAATACTTTCTCTTACCTGTTTGAATTCAACCCAGTTCTATAACGTCTGTGTCTTGGTTATAGGTTAACTGGTTTAAAAACAGAGATGAAATGCTTGCTGTGCTGCCAAAATTGGACAGTAGTTTAGAAGAGTACCTGAACCTGCAAGAGCAGTTGACGGACGTAGAAAAGTTGCAAGGAAAACTACTGGAGGAGATAGAATTTCTGGAAGGTGCAGAAGGAGTGGATCATCCCTCCCACACACTTCAGCACAGGTACAGAGGAGTCAGGAATTCTGTTGGGGAATCTTGTAGTTCAATACAGTTGGTGGTTTAGTAATGTACTTATGAGTTAAACATTAGAAATGTATCTATGAAAGACATTAATAGCTGGGTAAAAGCTATTCTTACAGTAAGCAAGTCACTCCTTGTACAAAAGAGCCATTAAAACCATTTTCCTACTTATTTTTATTTATATTCTTACTTATGTCCTATGCCTCATACTCTTATCAATATAACCTGTGCTAGTCAAGTGTTCCACACTTGACCTACAGGGCAAGAGACAGAATGTGCTGAATGTGGTGTCCCATCAAATTAATCCACATAATGCAGCTGTTGATGAATAGCACAAAAAATCTTTTCATCTAAGTTTCTAGTTCTTTAACTTATTTGTCAAATTTATTTTGAATTGATCAGGGATTTCGGAATTGTATGACTCTGCACATGCATTCGTTACTTTGTAGGAAAACATAATCAATTATTAACACAACTTTGTTAAAGTTTTACGTAATGGGTGAGAACATGTTCATTTTCTGCTCAACAAGGTGTTGTTCAATATGGTTTTGTATACAATGTAGTTAAATATTTTTTGTACTACTTACTTGATTCTGTGGCTTCAATAATTCAGGTATTCTGAGCACACACAGTTGCAGTCTCAACAAAGAGCTGTCCAGGAAGCAATCCAGGTGAAGCTGAATGAGTTTGAGCAGTGGATAACACATTACCAAACTGCTTTCAGTAATTTAGAGGCAACGCAACTTGCAAGTCTTCTTCAAGAAATTAGCACGCAAATGGACCTAGGTATGAAATAGTATTTGTGGTGGGTTAGTGGTTTGAAAATAATTAGTGTTTAATATCGGGAGGTGTTTTGAGTATCCTCTAACTTAAAGGCAAGTACCTATAAACAATAAATGAAAAGAAAGGGGATTCTTCAAAGGGTGACTTAGAGCATGTCAAGGTTTCTGTGCCAAGCTGTCTGAAGGAACGTGTCTGTCTTATCCTAGCTGGGCATGAGATTATTCTCTTTACCTTGTGCTCAAAATTCTCAATGTGAATTCTCCATGCCTTTCTCACAAGTAAAAAAATATTTTTTTAAACATGTTAATGCTCAGTATTTTTATGTTCTAAAATATGTGTGCTTCAGAGATGAATCTTAATTTTTAACTGTCTTGTCTTAAAAGGTCCTCCAAGTTATGTACCAGCAACAGCGTTTCTGCAAAATGCAGGCCAGGCACATCTAATCAGTCAGTGTGAACAACTGGAAGGAGAAGTTGGTGCTCTTCTCCAGCAGAGAAGATCCGTGTTACGTGGTTGTCTTGAACAATTGCACAACTATGCCACAGTAGCTCTTCAGTATCCAAAAGCTGTGTTTCAGAAGCACCGAATAGAGCAGTGGAAAACCTGGATGGAAGAACTCATCTGTAATATGACAATAGAGCGTTGTCAGGATATCTTTAGAAAGTAAGTTGACAGAATAATGGATTGTTTGAAGAATGCAATTTTTCAAGCTACTTCAGGATTTTAATTTTCTGATTAAAATGAATACTTTTGCAAGGGCTGATCTACTTATAAAGCAAGACAAGTTTAAGTTGTAATTCCAAAAGTTTGGAGAAAAAGATGAAAAACTGCTTTGAAAAATACTGTTCCAGAGTTTAATCTGTGTACTGCAAAAAGAAAAACAAGTAATGTTGCCCTGTAAGGAACAAATGTTTGTGGTTTTGGGGTAGTGATGTTTAGGGAGTTTAGAAACTTACAGTAGTTAAGAATCACTTCAGTCTACTAAAGATTTTTTTTTTTTTAATTAAAGCAGACTTTCAAGCAAATTATTTTTTCATTTTCTTCTAAAGTCAAGCCAGTACAGCAGTATTACTGCTTGGCTTACAAGATCTAGATTATATTCAAGCATCTACACTGTGAAACCTGTTCCCTTACTATTTCTTATCTTCTATTCATTCTTTGCCTCAAGGACTACTTATTGTCTTCTGTCCTTGCAAATAAGTATGAAATGGGACATTATAGGACTTTATGAAAATGTCATTAGGGTAACCATCAACTCCTGTGGTATTTAGAGTTGATATGGAGTAGGTGATGTGGGAACTGTTCAAATGCAGAGTATTTTTCCTACTGACAGAGCAGAATGCAATTTCCTAGCACTTGAGAAAGGATAATTTTGTCATTGTACTTGCTTTACAGGTATGAAATGCAGTATGCTCCTCAACCACCTCCAAGTATGTGTCAGTTCATATCCACTACAGAAATGACTCTACAGCGCTATGCAGCAGATATAAATAACAGACTTATCAGGCAGGTGGAGCGTTTGAAACAGGAGGCAGTTACTGTACCTGTTTGTGAAGAGCAGCTGAAAGAAATTGAACGTTGCATAAAAGTTTTCCTTCATGAAAATGGAGAGGAGGGCTCGCTGAGCTTAGCAAGTGTTATCATCTCTGCTCTTTGTACACTGACGAGGTAAGCTGCTGCTTGTGAATTTTTTTTTGTATGCATTAGTGTTCAAGACCACATAAAAGGAATATGAGTGACATAGTTATGTGGAGAATGCAGTAGGAGGCAGGTTGTCTAACTAAGTGTCGTAATTCGTCTAGGCGAAATCTGATGATGGAAGGTGCAGCATCTAGTGCTGGAGAGCAGCTGGTTGATTTGACTTCAAGAGATGGAGCTTGGTTCTTGGAGGAGCTTTGCAGCATGAGTGGGAATGTTACGTGCCTTGTGCAGTTGCTGAAGCAGTGTCATCTTGTACCCCAGGACTTAGATATTCCTAACCCAATTGAAGCATCAGAAGCTGTTCACTTAGCGAATGGAGTATACATCTCACTTCAGGTGATACTTATTTTTATGTTACTTTTCCTTTCCTCATCCCCAACCTTCTAAGGCTTCAGCTAAGCCATTCTTAACAGCTTCTTCCTTAAACAGCTGAATGTTTGTTTATGATGCTGCTGAGATTTTTTTTTTTGTTGGACCTTAGTCTTGATTGCTGTATTTGGCTGAGCCTCAGAGGCATTTGCTACTGCCATTTACATTTTTATTGGTTGAAAGAAACCATTTTGATCTGTACGTGAGAAATTGTAAAAACTGCTGCCAAGTAAGTAACCATGAGAAAGAAGTTAGTATCAGATTTATAGACCCACTAGCTTCATGTCTTGCTTTCATTCTTTTATTCTGTTGCTGGCAGTCCAGACAACTTCTAAACTGTCTAATCCGTGCTCTTTCTGTTTTCTGCTCCTGCTAAGCCTTATTTATTTTCGCCTGAAAAAAGTAGTTTGAAACAAATTCTAAAAACCTGTTTTATAAGCCTCTTTCTCCAAGATTGGGAAGGACAAAAATGTATTTATAATTTTGTGGCTTAGAAATGTTCCACTTTATTAAAACAAAAAAACTTTAGCAGCAGCTTGAATAAAATACCTGCTGAAGACTTAGGTGGTTTATAAACTGTGGGTGGTGGTGTAAATAGCTTTTTGAGGCTTTTGGTTCCACTGTATTGTATTTGAAAAATATTTTCCCCCTGTGTAAGTACACTGAGATTTTTGTCACTTTGTTTCTTTGCTCTTCAAAGCATTAACATTTCAGCATTTTTTCAGAAATACGCATGCAAGATGTGTAGCTCACTGAGCAGTCAACCTAACTAATCTTTTTGGTGTGTCTTGTCTCATTTTGGACGCACAGCGCATTGGTTGGTTCTTTCTATAGCTGCCTTTAGCCCTCTGCATTCTGCTTTATGCCACTTGAGGTTTTCTTACCTGCATTGATTTCTGTGGCATGAGTAGGACTCTAACAAAACAATCACTATCTGGCAAGCTTTTGATTCTTTTCCCTTGCCTAGTCCAGTCAGTTTAGCAAATCATAAATTTGGTAAATAATTTAACTCACTTGTTTATAATTACATAATGGAAAAGAAAAGCTACATAATAATGACGAAAATTGATTTGCAAAGTGTCATCTCTGTACCACTAATCCTCTGCTGAGGATTGCTGTAAGGTATTGCTACTGGTGCTACTGAGGTAGTTGTTACTACATTATGCAAACATTAAACCTTTGGATTTGTACAGGATTTAATGTATTCCTGGTTTTCTTTTAAAAAAAGAAAAAGAGTATATTTTGACCCTTGGCTGACCACTATCACGTTATCTTTTAGGTAATGTCTACTGCAAAGTGGTGTAATACTAAAATGAGAAAGATGTTGCATATGATACTGTTTAAGAGAGGAAAATTTCTTATGTCTTCATACTTACTTCCCAACAGGAATTGAACTCAAACTTCCGGCAGATTATTTTTCCAGAAGCGCTTAGGTGCTTAATGAAAGGAGAGTATACTTTAGAAAGTATGCTCCATGAATTAGATAATCTTATTGAACAAACAACTGATGGAGTCCCTTTGCAAACACTGGTTGAATCTCTTCAAGCCTACTTACGAAATGCTGCTATGGGACTGGAGGAGGAAACACATACTCATTACATTGATGTTGCAAGGTAAATCACTTTTTTTTTTTAGTTCAAGTATGAGAGAATGAAGACTGAAGAATGTTAGTTTGTCTAAATTTTCTTATTTGTCTGCCATACAGGCTTTTCTTGCATAAGAATACCCTTAAGCAGAGTGCGGTGTCTAAAGTGTGCATGTTTCCTCTCTGTTTCTGCGTTTATCTGCACGCATACACAGAAATAGAGAGCTATGGCAATTTATGTTTACATCTGCTTAAAGTTGACTTTTGGTAGTCAACTTTTCCCAAAATATGTAGTTGTGATTTTGTTAGAAGTTAAGGGATGCTAAAAATAGGAACCAGTCCATTAGTTTGTGGGAGGAACCTGTGAAAGGGAGAGCTTGTAACCATGGCACTCCTCTTGTCAGGAGGTTTGAGCAGCTCTTACATAATGAATCAGTCACTTGAGTAATAAAACAACACAAACAAAACTCCAACCAAACAAAAAGACTGGTGCATGTTGTAATGTGGGACGGTGCCTTTCTGGGCAAGTGCTTGGTAGACAGCTGAGCCAATTCAAAAGCTTCCTGCTGGGTAGAAGTAGTGTTCTAGCTGCTTCCCTTGAGCCAGTTACTGTGGCTCCATCAGTGGTACAATGAAGGCTGTTACAGCAGTTGAAAACAATATACTTTTTTTTTTTTTTTCTCTTGGGTTAATTTTCTTCCTGGTTTATCCATTGGCAAGCCTTCTCAGCCTGTTAGTGGGGTCAAAAGTGATATAAGGGAGGGAGAGGATAAGACCACCCTTTCAGGAGCGACAAGCTGTTAAACCATTTCAGCCATAACCTGGGACCTCATCCTCCACCTTTTTACCCCATACTCCGTTTACATGTGTATGTTATAAAACCAGTACTTTGTTTTCAAGGCAGGAGAGGTGGTATTTACATCAGCTACTATTCATAACTTTTTTACCATGCTCATAGGAAGTACAGCCAGTATCCTCTACCTGGATTTTAAGTTAGCATTGTAGCTGGTCCTTTAATACAATCCTGTCTTATATGGTACCCCTAGCTGTTATGAAACCAGCATTAGGATTCATGTGGTAAGGAGAGCGGGGGGGAGGGGGTAGGAAGAGCCTGCAAAAATTACACCTTGTTCAGACGCAACTTAAACACTATCTGCTCTAGCTATGGGATCAAGTAGTTTAAGAAAATCCTATTTATTTCTTGTAAACTAAGCAAAACCCTGTAAATTTTCTTTTTTTTTTTTTTTTAAGAGTACTTCATGCTCAGTATGGTGAACTGATTCAGCCAAGAAATGGTTCAGTTGATGAAACTCCCAAAATGTCAGCTGGTCAGATGCTTTTGGTAGCCTTTGATGGAATGTTTGCTCAAGTGGAAACTGCATTTGGTTTATTGATTGAAAAGGTATGGATTTGTTCTTTGCAGAGTATTCTTTGATTCAGGAATATGAAAGTTTTAGAAAAATAAAATTATTTCCTTTACATTGCTCAGCTAAACAAGATGGAAATCCCTGTTGCTTGGCGTAAGATTGACATAATCAGGGAAGCCCGCAGCACCCAAGTTAACTTCTTTGATGATGACAATAATCGGCAAGTTCTAGAGGAAATTTTCTTTCTGAAGAGACTGCAAACAATTAAAGAATTTTTCAGGCTCTGTGGTACCTTTTCTAAAACATTATCAGGTAAAGAAATGTTATCAAATATTCAATATTGCTTTGTCTGCTTCTCATCCCATGTCCTTTTGAGAAGAATGTAAAATGGTCACTTTTACTGTAATTTCTCTTTCATATATGGCAAGTGTGCAGAAATTGAAAATTAATTCCTTTAATCTTGCTGTGTTTATAAGTCAGATAATATTTTTCTAGATGTATCAAATGTTTATAACAAAAATACTATTTCTTTCCTTTAAAAGGTATCAGTTCACTTGAAGACCAGAATGCAGTAAATGGACCTGTTCAAATTGTCAATGTGAAAGCCCTTTACAGAAACTCTTGTTTTAGTGAAGACCAAATGGCCAAACCAATCAAGGCTTTTACAGCTGACTTTGTGAGACAGCTTTTAATTGGCCTTCCAAATCAAGCTTTGGGACTGACTTTGTGCAGTTTCATCAGCGCTTTGGGTGTCGATATCATTGCTCAGGTAGAGGCTAAAGACTTTGGAGCAGAAAGCAAAGTTTCTGTGGATGACCTGTGCAAGAAAGCTGTGGAGCACAATATCCAAATTGGCAAGTTCTCGCAGCTGGTCATGAACAGGGCAACAGTATTAGCTAGTTCATATGATACAGCATGGAAGAAGCATGATCTAGTGCGCAGACTTGAAACCAGTATTTCATCTTGCAAGACCAGTCTTCAGAGAGTACAGCTGCATATTGCCATGTTCCAGGTAAGACCACAACTCATCTTATTTCTCTCCAAATTGTGTCTGTGGAAGGTGGGCTTTAGTTACAGTGTCTGAGCACAACAGGAACTTTGTGTTTTGTTGGATGAGCTTTAGAGTACTTTAACAGACTTGATGAAGTATTTTGGTTTTAAATTATTCTGTAAATGTGTATAAGGAAAAAAAGTGTTACAGTTAGCTTCTTTTGAAGACTAGCTGCTTTGTAAGATGCAAATGTGGCAATTCTTCTTTGAGTCAATACATGTAATTTTTTACAATAACCATTAAGTCATTTGTTAGAAAAGAAGTCATTCACTGTGTTTCTTACTAGCAGTGTTTTCCCATTCTCCCCCTTTTTTCAAATAGACTATGACTTTAAGGGGGGAGATCACTTAAAACTGAGGGTATGCATTGCTGAATGTAGTCTTGTACCTTTCCTCCAAATGTTTAACTAATTAGCTGTCTCCTTGCTCCACTATTTGCCTCATGAAAAGATATAAATAGCAGCAGTATCAATCCTGAAAATATTCTTTTGAGACTTCAGACAAATGCCGTTGTGCACCTCAAGCTGTGAATGCTGGTATCCAGTTGTATTGCAGTCTCGTTGATCTTCATTTTGTGGCGATTTGTAGGTTAAGGGTAAAGGCTTTCTCCATGTCAGTTAATAAACCATTTCATATACTGATAAACAAAATGGTCTTGGTTCTAATGTATCACAAGTGAATTGTTTCTGAATATTGATGGGGTTTCCTTTAGATCGAGGAAATGTGTGTAAATCACTTCTAGTAAGTTAATGACTGATTAATGGTATAAATATCCAAGCCAGCAAAACATACTTTACAACTACTTATATAATTTGACACTCTAATGATTTAGAACTTTTAAGCATGCCAATATCATCTGGCACCTAGCACTTTTAAAATGCTCTTACTTCTAAAGTGTACCTATCGGAATTGTGTTTGTGAAGCGAAGTCTTTTGAGCTGAGCAATATTGATAATCAAGTGTTCCCATTATTTTCTTAAAGTGGCAGCATGAAGATCTCCTCATCAGTCGCCCACAAGCTATTTCTGTTACTCCTCCACCTCGTTCTGCAATTTTGGCCAGCATGAAAAAGAAACTTCACACGCTCAGTCAGATTGAAGCTTCAATTGCAACAGTCCAGGTACTACTATTTTTTGGGAGGTTTGTTCAGCAGCATATTGGAATGTGACTCTAACACAAACTGCAAAATTATCTGCCACCTCCTGATTGTTATCTCGCTTGCTACTGAAGCACAAGTTTAGTGGTATTTTCATTGATCTCTTTCAATCTGTCCAATGTATACTGTTACGTTGTTTGATTTTGCGCTCTCATACAAAATATTCTCTCTGGAGTATCAGTAAATCTGCCTTATGAGCAAAAATATGAATAAGTGAAAGTAACTTTCCTTCTGAAGGCTGATCATGCTTCTATTCTTTAACTTTGTCAAACTTGTATCGTCCTTACTAGCAAAGTGTCAGAAGCTTCCCTTCTAGATTTGGGCAAATGAATTATTGTTAAGGTTTCTGCGTGCAGTGGCTTGGCTGAGCTTTTTAGACTTTCGGGTATCAGTAATATAGAATGTTTAATTGTTTAAAATAAATACTGCTTAGCTTCTTGAATTTTAATTTATTTTTTAGTTGTGAAGGTAGTTTGTAATAATTTTTTGAAGATTATTTGTAAAGTAATTCAGGACTCCTATGATTTTATGTAATTTTTAGTCTAGAAACATGATTACTTTTAACTTTGGGATTTTTTTTTTTCTGGTGGCTTAAAATCCAGACAGGTGACTTTATTTCCATAACAATGAAATCCAGTTGTAACGTGCTGAAAACCTTTAACTAGCATAAGCTAACTTTTGTCAGTCATGAATACCACATTCTTTTTCAATATATATACAGGTATAAGAATGTGTCTGCATTTGTTACATATGCATAACTTTTTTAAAGTTAGGCAGTTAGACTTAAGATGATATACATCAGTATGGATTATCTATATCTGCATTTTGGGTTTTTCTTTTTTCCTTCCCCAATGCAGGAGAAGCTAGCAGCACTTGAAGCAAGTATTGAGCAGCGTTTAAAATGGGCAGGAGGTGCTAATCCTGCACTGGCACCAGTCTTGCAAGATTTTGATGCCACTATTGCTGAAAGAAGAAACCTTGTACTGAAAGAAAGTCAAAGAGCAAGTCAGGTACCACACATAAGTATAGTACTACTGACTCGATAAGTGTGTTCACTCTTCATTTCCTACTTGAGATTTATGCAGAAGATATTTTTTTGTCCTCATCATCTAAAGAGCAAACATAGATAACCAAATACTTCTGGGAATCCCACTTTAAAAGTGATATGAATAACCTCTGGGAGAATTGCTGCAGGGTTGGATAACCCTGAAATGATGCTCTACTGTAACAGAGCAGCTTTACTGCTGTATTTAAAATTCTCCCTTCTAAGGGCATGGAACAAATGCAGCTTGTATAATAGACAATTTAATTGGAATTTTTCTCACTCTTGCTTTGATTTTCAGGTCACTTTCCTCTGCAGTAATATCATTCATTTTGAAAGTTTACGTACTAGAACAGCAGAAGCCTTAAATCTGGATGCTGCATTATTTGAACTTCTCAAACGCTGTCAACAAATGTGCTCATTTGCATCGCAGTTCAACAGTTCAGTCTCTGAACTGGAGCTTCGCCTCCTTCAGAGAGTGGTAAGTAAGGGTCAAAGCAAAACATGTAACATTACAGAATTGCTGTAATTGTGAGTTCTTAATTTTCTTTGTTTCTAAATTAATGTTATGCATACCTGCTAATGGCTTGTGGATTACAGGGTTTGTTCCATTGGCTGCTAAACACTTGGCAGTAGCATCTACACTGTAATTGAATTTTATCTCTGGATGGAGATACAAAAATGTTTCTGTTATTTTTAGGGCACTGGTCTTGAACATCCTATTGGCAGCTCTGAATGGCTTCACTCAGCTCACAAGCAGTTGACCCAGGAAATATCTACACAGAGAACAGTACAAACAGAAAGAGAACAGCAAATAGAAACAGTTTGCGAAACAATTCAAAATCTGGTGGATAGTATTAAAACTGTGCTTACGGGTCATAACAGACAACTTGGAGATGTCAAACATCTACTGAAAGCTATGGCAAAGGTATGCCTAAAACATAGTTACATTTATTCTTCAAACCCATGTTGGTATAGTTTAAGAAAAATAACACTTGTAACTGTGCTTTTCAAAGTATCTAGAAACAGTTAAATGTGTTCATGCATGTGGAGTTCAAGACATACAATTCATTTCATCTCTAAGAATTCATGAAGCTGTATTTCTAGAGTTTGGCTAATCAGGCTTTGGTTGAATTAAACCTTTCCTCTGATTTGGCAGTTGAAACACTTCCTTTGTGTTTACAAATCCTCTTGGTTTTTAATCAGTAAAACATTTGACCTTTTTCAGATTTATTTTCTTGAATGTAACTACTGAAAATTATGTTTTTTTGGTAGTGAAATGACAAACGGGGGGGCTGAAAAGGCTAAGAAATGCTCAAATGCTTTATTCTCTTAGCCAAAACATAGCAAATAGCTAACCTTTTTGCACATCTTTTGTTACAGGATGAAGAAGCAGCTTTGGCAGATGGTGAAGATGTCCCCTATGAGAATAGTGTTAGGCAGTTCTTGGGCGAATATAAATCGTGGCAAGATAATATTCAGACAGTTTTGTTTACATTAGTTCAGGTTATGGGTCAAGTCCGCAGTCAGGAACACGTTGAAATGCTGCAGGAAATAACTCCCACCTTGAAAGAACTAAAAACACAGAGCCAAAGGTAAGAAAGTCGCCTCCTCTCAGGTGAGGACATGTTGCTTATCTGCTCATATATAGCAGAAACGTAGCATGGGGGATACCTCCTTGGTGGTTGTCTTAGCATGCAGAAAGCTTCCTGCCAAATTCAACTTAACTATCTTTTTGAGTTCTCACTAAGTCGAGTAGTTGCATGAATATTCCTCAACTCCTTTATGTTTCCTAGTGTCTACAATAATCTAGTGGGGTTTGCATCGCCCTTAGTCACGGATACATCAAATGAATGCTCAAGCCCAACGTCAGCTGCTACGTATCAGCCAACCTTTGCTGCAGGTAATACCTGAAAAAGTACAAACATTAAAATATCAGGAACTGATATTAGAGAGGGGATCACAACATTTTTAATAAACTTTGAAATACAGGCAATCTCTGTAAGATTATAAAAGCCTATAAAATTTAAGTCATTCAGCATATGATACTTTCAATAGCCTTCGGGATCTGGATTTGCTCCACAAAGCCCAGAATACATTGTCATGTATATCAACTGAACTGTAATTTCTGTTGCAATTAGTATTAAAATTTATGGTTACTTTGGAATTAATCCTGAAACCCTACAAATGCATTCATGTTTGCAAAATTTCCATTACTTTACAGTTAAAAACCTTAATATAAGTTTCTCGTGAGCATGGATTTTGTTCTGTTTAAAGGATTGTTCTACTGTCAGCATTTGGACTAAGTGCAGGTTCCTGACTTCTATCGAGAATAAGAATTGCATTTTATAACTGCCATGTGAAATGATAGAATTAGAGTTTAAGCGACCCCATACAAACTTGCATAATGTAAATAAATGTTTTGCAATGAAACAAAACCTCTTGTTTATGGAGTGAAAGAAATTAGAAGACAAAGATTAGAGAGAGAAGTACTGGTACAGAGTGTAAAATACAAGTTTAAAATTAATTTGTACTGAAATAGATAGCTGCATTTGATACACATTTAATTGTGCTTTTTCTTGCATCTATAATATATGGTTTTGAATACTTTTAAGTGCTTTAAAACTTTCTTTACAGCTGTACGTAGCAATACAGGGCAAAAAACTCAGCCAGAGGTGATGTCGCAGAATGCAAGAAAGCTAATTCAGAAAAATCTTGCCACGTCAGCAGATACTCCTCCAAGCACAGTCCCAGGAACTGGCAAAAGTGTTGCCTGTAGTCCCAAAAAGACAGCCAGGGACCCTAAAACAGGAAAAGGTAAATACAGGGCTTAAACAAAACCAAAAACCAACCAAAAAACCCACCACTGACAACAACAAAAAACCCCAAAACACCTCAGTGGGCTTCTGTGCAGGAATGTAAAATTGAGTTCATCTTATTTTGTACTTTTAGCCGTGCAGGAAAGGAATTCATATGCAGTTAGCGTGTGGAAGCGAGTCAAAGCCAAGTTAGAGGGTCGAGATGTGGATCCCAACAGGAGAATGTCTGTTGCTGAACAGGTGAGTTGAAAATAGGAAAGTTCCAGTACCGATCCTTGCTTTAAGTATTTGGTAGTGAGCTCGTGTGTCTGCATGCTGAGATATGCCCTACAGACTAAGATCCTATTGTGAGTGGGGGGTCCATTCTGAGATGTGTGATTTATAGTCCAATGCAAATTGAGGTATGCTGCTGCCTTGTATTGCTGCATTTTTATTTTTTTTATCAAATGCTTTTTTTCTATATCATAAATTTATATAGACTCATGAATTGGATAAAATTGCCTTTTGTATATCATAGGCTAACATTTGTTACACAGCTCTTAATATCAAGGGAGAACATGAGATCTGTCCAGCTGTCTGAAGGACAGAACTTGTCTGTGTTTACCAGCATAACACAACCACGCTCCCATCTCTGGGGAATTGAGTCAGGGGACCCAAATGTCCATGTAAATTTGAGAACGCTGTTACTGTTTTCAAGACAGGGGTTATGAATGAGATGATGCATGATTTTTTTTTTTTTTTTTTTTTTTGCCCCTGCAGTACAAATTCCTATTTCTTACCTGGACTACACAAAGTTATGCAAGATTAAGTTTACAGTTACTATAGAATTTTTCACTGAAATTTTGCATTTGCAGGTGACATTCAATAGTAGATTTTAAGATCACTTAAGCGATTCTAAAAATCTAGCTCATTTTTAATTACGTGTTTGACCTTTTTAATAGGTTGACTTTGTGATTAAGGAAGCAACTAATCTAGATAACTTGGCTCAGCTGTATGAAGGTTGGACTGCCTGGGTATGAGTAGGGAGAAAGCAGATCAGTCTGGTTCAGCGAGGTCAGACATCCACCAGAATCAACTCGGCCTCAGGCATCCATAGCCGCACCACAGTCGGTGGTGATGCATACTGGGGCTTAATCTGAGGAAACCTAGGAAATCTCGGTGCACTGGGAAGTGAATCCTGCAGGATAGCTGCACTCAGGGATACGCTAAACACAATGGTCTGCAACCCCCACGGTCAAGGGTGAAGGCTCACCGCTTGAACCACACGGTTTGTCTTTCTGCTACGGAAGAACTGCAAACGCGTCTGGGGGTTAGCTGCAGAAAGAAATCGGGATGCTACAAACCGCAGAGTGATTTGGAACTCAATTCCACCTGACCCTGTGAACAATTCAGGAAACACCGATCCCTGTTCAAAGAAAAACAGAAAAAATGGGGCCATGAAGAAATCACAGCAAGGGAAGATTTGATGCATTCAGATTCTTGTTACTCTTGTTGCGTGGCAACAGTGCTGGTTGAGTTGACCAGTTAGTATGGAAAAAGGCTACACAACGTAAACTTCAGAAATGGACTGAAAGCGAAGAGCTGTACATCAGATATACGCTGCATTGGAAGAACTTCTGAGATAGAAGAAAAAGCCTTTGTTCTCTTTTCCCTTTCCTCTTTCCTTTCTCTCCTCCCTCCCAGCCTCTCCTTGCATACACCCCTCTCGGCTTATTCTTGTAGGTTAGGCGTACTTCCAATATACTTTTTATTTCAATCCTTCTACTTCACAATTTAGTCAAATTAACAACTTAAATTTTGTTTGGTAAACAAATTTTCCAAAAGCACTGAAAATATAGAACATCAATGATTACTCATGAGTTGGATGGTCAAATGCAAAATGTAATTTTGGTTATTTTAAAGTAATTTCTGTGATTCTATTATGTACAGTTTCTCAAAATTGTCACTGTGCATTTAAAAGTAATGAATCCTACAGGCATTTGATTTAATGTGCACTTCCCTTTGCTTGCAGTGTACACTTTTTTGTAATTCAAATTGTCCCTCCAATCTCATTCTACTGTGATTGCTGTAGTTTCTTTCGTACAACGTAGCTAATCCAATGTAATCTTTACCTTTTTAAAAAACAGGATAGAGTATCTAGTAGAGTTTTACATTGTTGATGACAGATAAACAATAAAGTGATGTTCTGGTGGAGGTAGAGTGATATGCTTTTTACTTCACTTTCCTAAGACTTTTAGTTTACACTTGTAAATTACAGTGCTTCAGTTCACAGGGGTATACGTATAATCCAAGAAATGAAGGACTCTCCAATTTTTGTTCAACTAGATCTGTAAAGATTTCTGCAAAGTCATTTTCCTTTGCCGTATTACTTCTGTAGATGGTTGTTCAATAATGCATCTGTAGGGAATCTTCCACCAAGGTTTTTTGGTTGTTTTTTTTTTTTAATCAATTCTGCACTCGAAGTGTGATTATGGTCAGAAAAGTCTCTCTAAAAATGGCATCTTCTTACTTACATCGATGTCCTGCTTGCCTGCTGGTTGCCTAAAAGACTTCTTGCTTCCTTTTTTAAGTGGGACACCTTGAGGAAGAGGCAACTTCCTCTTGTTGCAGCCGATAAACCTAACACAATTCAGTTACAACTGCAGAATGTTACAGGTGCTGATGGCTAAAGCAGAAATGCACACTGGTGTTCTCAACCCAGCTAAGTTTGTGTAGCTATGTATAAAACATTTTGTCTTTGTCAGACTTGGTAAATTTGTTATCCACGGTTGCTGAAAAACAATAGATGTGGGAAGGAAGATTCTTTATGCCATTTTAGTCACTTTTCAGAGTAAAAACACACTTTAAATACAGCATTTGTTCAATCAAAATCTAAGTATTAAAGGATTGGAGCCAAGCACACTACTAGCATAAAATTAATTTAATTGAATGGATTTGCAGCAGTTCATATGAGTAGAGAGCTTGGCTGGTAATTGTCAGATAACAAATGAATACCAGGCATACATAATGGACAAACTTGTATTATTTTCAGTATTTGCACTATGCTAACTGCTCTGCCTCCTCAGTAGGTCGTCTTAGAATTCACTTTCTCCTCTGTTGCCAATTTTTTGTGGACATGCACTTTGAAGTGTAAGAATTTTCAACAGACACATGGCCTTTTTTGCATTCTGATTGCCTGATTAACTCTAGGGAAGTCACAGGCTTTATATCGAACGATACCCATGCAAATGCATTCCACTGCCATTGCTTCCTGAACCCTCTGCCGCGCCATGCGTTGCAAGAAAGAAGGCGTTTGAATGTTGCGGTGAAGAACATTCATATGCAGAACAAGACACTTGACACTGTCAGTCCTTTTTATTTTTCTCCAGTTAAAAATAACCTTGCGAACAATCTGTTTGGAGTACCATAGTGACAAGAGTGTATTATACATGCTGTTTTATTTCTTGGAAGCTGGGGGGAAGGGAGGGGTAACGCACTCACCTGTGGCTCATGTATTATACCTCTGCTATCCAGAAATGAAACACTTGTGTGGAGATGGGTTCTTACTGCGTAATTTAATAAAGTTTTAAAAAAAAAAAAGTATTCATAATTTCCTTGTATGTGAAACTACTTGTGGGGAGAAAAAAATGCCAAATACAAACAAATACAAAACAAATCCTGAATTAGAGCAGGATTCTAGAGAGACTTAAATTTGCGTAACTAATATTGAGGAGATGGCTCGCATGCCGAGGAGTCAGCTTTTGTGTGCTGATGCATTGCCCTTGGTAAATGCTGACAATATGGCAAATTGGTATGGTCTTGCTTAAACCCAAAATGCAGATTTTCTGCGTGTCTTGTATATTAAATAAGATTGCATTAGTTACTTTATCTTTTCTGAAAGAAAATGTGCTGCTCATAAAGACATATGATTACTTCATTTATTTCAGTAAAACTGAGACATTTACTTTTTTCTGCAGAGAGGCAGACCTAGAATAATGCAAATCTAGAATCAGATCTTTGTAAATACATACAAATCAGCTGGAGCTGTAGAAGTCAAATGGTTCTGCTGATGCCATTTTTTTGCACGATGCTCACCTGCAGTAAATGTTAACCAAGGGATCGTACTATAAACTAATCTCTCAAAGTCAAATTGAAAGTACGTTCATCAGTGTTAAGTTGATACACCCTCCAATGATACAGGCTAGTGCTTGAGATGCTCTTGCCCCTTTCAAAATCCAGTTACTGGTTTGCCTCTTTGCCTGCTCCCCTCCCTCAAGCTTCTGTAAAGCCAAGATGTCAGCACTGCTCTACCGGACGGGTTACTGGGATGTGTTAAACAAACTGGAGTCATTAATGGGTCCTAGATCATTTTGGTGGAATAATGGCAGTGTCAAGTTAATATAACTGAATTTGAAATTACAACAGATGTGTACAGTTAACTGAAATTATTTTGGTACTTTGCAGGGTCTTCATGGTCCATTTTTCCTTTGCAACAATTAGTTTTGCCTTCAGTAATTAGTCTGTTTAACTAGTAAGAGATATTTGAGAAGTTACAGGCAAAATATGTAGAAGATGAAAGTCTGCCATATAAGTAGGACGTAAATTGGGGGGAGGGAGCTACTTTTCCGAGGGAGAATGAACGAGGCATCTATAAAAGCACTGGTGAGGCTTGGCGCTAGCGCAAGGTTTCCTTGCATGGGAAAGGAGGGTGTTTCCTTGTGCCAGCCCCACGGTGGGAACTGCTGCAGCCATCAGCTCTGGCCTTGTCATAAGCCCTCTGATAAACTAAATGGATCAAACAGTATTTATCCTGTTAACTGCTTTGTGATGCTTGAATGAAAAGCACTGTATAAAAATATGACTGCAGAAACACTGGAGGGGATTGGCGAGGTTAAAGCTCCCTTTTTCTAAACGCTCTAGTCCTTAAGGTTAATTTGCTTCAATCGCTCATCAGTGTGTTCTGTGCCAAGAATGATTGGCCCTCCTGTTTTAGCACACTTAAGTACTTCAAAGATGTCTTTGCTTTCCCACCCACCTACCTTTTTTTACAAGCTTTCCCTCAAATAAGCGGCCATGTCCCCTTATGCATTAAAGAATCGGACTGGGAAAAATGTTTAAGGTGTCACCTGCCATCCATCTTTTGCTTTCTTAACACAGTACCCAATTATCACATGCATATATGGTTTTTTTTTCTTTGGTGGAAAACAGTTATTCATGAGTATACTGTTAATGTTTCAGTTGAAGAATTTCACTGAAAATACAGTGAACAGAAAACTACTGTTGTGTGTACTTAGATGTGTAGCTGATTAGAGCAATTTTGCCACCCACCAGACTAATTTTTTATTAATAGCATAAGAAAAAAGTTTGAGATGCATTTATTATATTCGGTATGATGAATGGCTGGAGGCCATTGCACAGAGCAATTAAACTGCTCCTTGTAGAGGTGCTTTGAAGTTAGCTTGGGCATTTAATTTACATGCATCTGCCAAGAGAGAATCTCAGCGCAGGGAGACCACGTCACATTGCGGCATGATCTGCATCATACACTGAAGCATATGGAAAACAATTGGCTTTCTGTAGCTCAGGTAATGTATGGGAGTTGATTAATATTTTTCCACACTCTGAGCTACTGCTATTACCATTCTCTGCCTACATTAGGATTCTGGTTTCAACGACCAAATTTATAAATATATAGGTGTGTATGTATACACACACGGCTTTTTTCATTTTATGTTGTGCTTCAGAAGGCCTGGCTGCGTGGGGAGGAGGGTGTTGAGTGCTGTGACAGGGCCCCAGGCTACCCTGTTCCCCGCAGTGTGATGGTGCATCCCCTCTGGTGTTTGTGGGCAGCGAGGTTGTCCTGCAAGGCTTGCTTCTCCCTCTGCCCTCCGAGTTAGGGAGAAACACGTAACAGGAGGGAACTGCACCTCCGTGGGCCCTCTAGGATGGGAGTAAAGCTGTAACAGTAAGCTGATGTGGGAGCTGGTATTTGGAAGACTAGCTGGAAGATAAAGAATCTGGCAGCATTTGGAGATGATGGAAATGCCTGCTCTTTTCATTGGTAAGCGCTAGTGGTTTTGTGGCAAGAAGCATGCAAACAGATGGAACCAGGAGCTGGCAGATGGTATTGAATAGCCAGAGAGGTGGCTTCTGCAGGACGCTGCAAGTACTCCTGGGAAGAGCAGCACATCATGCCTCTGCATGTGTCCATGCTTCCTCAAACAGCTAATCGGAATTACTGCTGGCATTGCTTCCTTAGGCAATTAGGCTTTTGTTTGAGCTTTGCTGTGGTGCAATTATGGATTTTGAGGGTGGACTCCATCATATTTAAGTGCAAAACAGTACATAGAAATGCTTTTAGCAACATGTAAATTAACTTGAAAGTTGTTCAGTAAAGTATCCATTCTTTATGCACAGTCTTGAATGAGTCTGAAAAGTGCCCTGCAGAAGAGCAAACAATTCAGTACAGATGTGGCTTTGCTTTTACAGTATTATCCCTGGTCCTCTTTTTTCCTCTCCATCAAGCTGGTGAGCTGGGTTGGGAAAGCATTGCAGTTCTGGTGCCAGAAATTATTTGCCCTCATTTTGGAATTGCATTACATCGTAGGGATTGTGATTAAGCTTATTAACATGTGTGACAAACATTTAGGAAGTTGAGTCAGAAAAAGTATTTATATCCTAGTGCTTTTCTCCTGTGTTTAATTCCAGTGCTGCTACAGCATCTGAAAAAAATAAAGCAAGTGGTTGGATGGGTGGCAGTTATCATAGGTAGGTCAGGCAGCGGTGGTGTTCGGAGCTGGAGACCCTTCCTGCGAAGCTCTGAGTTCTTTCACCGGTTTCCTGTGTGGTAATTGGGAAATCCCATACCCGCGGGTTCCGCTGTCTGCAGCTGCTTCCTCTTGGTCATGAGCAGTAAATAAAAACCTGTGCTAGAAACCAGCAAAACTTTAAGTCAAAGAAGGTTCGTTGGTGAGCGCCTCTGGTGCCCTGTTATTTCAGCAATAACGGGCCATTTGTTAGCCTTGAAACATTCTCGATCGGAGGGCTCTGCCTAGTTCGTAGGACACGCACGCGTATGGTGTATGGAACGAAAAGGTAACATTTTTTTCAGACGGCACATAATCTTTCCCTTGTTTGCCTCCACATAATCGCACGCTCGGGCTATATGGGCCAGGCTTTTTAAGATAAAAGCCTTATCCTTGAAAGTCCTGGCGGGAGGTGACTGTGTTACCACCCGTGTCGACGCCTGGGTTGCTGGCTCGGCTTCCTCGCCGCCTCACGCGCAGCGGCCGGCGCGGCGCCTGCACCAACGCTCGCCTC
>NW_009258789.1:2286923-2293955 GCF_000687185.1 Egretta garzetta
TGCGGGGCTTGCGCTCAGCAGCCGCGCCTCTGCGCTTCGGCATCCTCGGGCTGCCTTGCCGAATGCGAGGAGAGTGGCAGGAGCTGGCTAATGACCGTAAATATGCCAAGGGTGGGCCTGAATGCCCCAAAGCTTTAATAAACACAAGGAGATGTATGTCTCTGTGATGGCAGATGGCTGCCGCGGGGAGTAGGAAAATCACTGTAAAAGCCTGCGAAGGGGCTGAAGAAGCGAAGCTTTTGGGTGCGTTACTGGTTGGTGCAGAGAGAAACCGGTTACAGCGCAGAGGTGGTGGGTGGTGGTGGTGGTGGTCCGGATTTCTGCAGGGAAAGTGCACGGAACTACATTGCCAAAATAGGTGCAGTGTTGGGGAGGGATGCCCCTTTCGGAGCAGAAGTTCATATTTATGGAGACTTTATGTTGTTTGATGAATGAAAAAACGCTTTTGGTGGCAGGGCTCTGGAGTGCAGGTGGTATCAACAGAAGCTGACTGAAGTCTTCTTTGCCTGGCCCAGCAGGAGAACAACTTAGGAAATGTTTCTTCACTGAAAGGGTTATCAGGCAGTGGAACGGGTTGCCCAGGGAAGTGGTTGAGTCCCTGTCCCTGGAGGTATTTAAAAATGGGTAGATGCAGTGCTTAGGGACATGGTTTAGTAGTGGACAGATATGGTTGGGCTCGATGATCTTAAAGGCCTTTTCCAACCAAATGATTCTATGAACTTACAGTGGTTGTCTTCTAGGCTGACAGAGGCAGGCTGCTGTGAATAACACTGTTACATTCCAGCCTGTTTCCCATTAAATTTTTTCTTGCTTCTCATGTTAAATGCGGACAGCCAGAGGTAATAAAGCAAAACAGTTTGTCATAAAATGTCTTCTGGAGAAATACAGATTTTTTTTTTCCCCCTCCATGTGACAGTTTGTGTTTATTACATGAAATAGATATGCTAACTGGAGGGTGTTCAGAGGTGTGTCAGTTTTCTACTCTTTTTTTTTTTTTTTTTTTTTTGTCCTGCATGGTAGTTTTCAAATAGTTTCCAGTGGTATCACACAAGAAAACTATGCTTTACCATGATAGCTGCACTCAGTCGTCCTTGTTATTCTAGTGGTGTTGGGCTTCTCATTTGAGGTAAGTGTAGTGCACAGTTGAGAATGAAACCTGCTCTGATATCTCTGCACAGCACATCTGCTGGTCTCGATGACTTTGCACCTCTTACACTTGGGCAGTGATGGGTTCTGTTCATGTTTACCTGAGTTTTGCAGTCTGAGATGCTTTGTCCTACTGAGGGGAAACTATTAAGCTACGTTAAACGTGGAACACCTCAGGTTAACAGCTTAGCAAGCTGATGTCAGAGCAGTTAGGGCCTCTTTACAGAAGCTGTGTAGGGAGGAATGTGGGAATAATATAGGAAGAGGAGTTTAAAGGCTGCTTGATTGCTGTCTTGGGCAACTTCTGGAAAAACTTTCTTTGCAGTCCAAATGTAGTCAGTTGGGTAACTTTCCTCAACTGTGGACTCCGCGTTTTTATCTATCTTCCACGTAAAAAATTGTTGTTGGACAGCAACTAGAAAGCTTCAGTTTAAAGAATTTTCTTTGAAAATACATGTATTTTAAATGGTTCTCATGTTGTAATTTTCCAGATGTTGATGCTGAAAACTTGACAGGTTTTAGCTACAACTTAACTTTCTTCTAATCTGGGGGGAGGGAGTACCGTAGATGGGAGATTAGAGGAAAACACCTTGGCAAAATGTGGGAGGAGGTATTATTTGGTCTAATTACATGCTGCTACTTTGTTAGGATCTTGACTATTTTAAAGTATTGCTGCTACAATGCTGTAACTTAGTACAAAACTTAAAATGTTATTAGAAATCTAATTGGCAAGGTTTGTGACTGGGGTCTTTAATTATGACACTTTGGTTTAGCTACTTTGAGTGTGGGAATTAATTTGATACTCTGGTTAGTAATAAGACTTGTCTTCTTTTTTTTTGTGTAGGCTGCAGAAACTGCCAGCTTGGAAGAGCAGTTGCAAGGATGGGGAGAAGTGATTTTGATGACTGATAAAGTTCTTCGCTGGGAGAGAGCCTGGTTTCCTCTGGCGCTGATGAGTGTTGTTTCCTTTTCTTTTCTGTAAGTAGCTTGTGGAGGGAGCCTAGAACACCACTGCACTTTCATGGTTGGTAGCAAACCTAGTAAGTAAATTAGTAAGACATCTTCAAAAATCTAGTAGGAAGGCTCTTGCTCCAGGTTCTGTTTCTGAATCTGTGTGATTTTTCTTGAAAAGAAAAGCCTTACGTATTGAGAACAGGAAGCAACACGACTCACATCCTGCCCTGAGGGGGAAGAGTGCTTTCTGCAAAAGCTGTTTGCCAGCAATGGTTCCTGTAGTTTTTTACCATGCTCAGAAATAAATGTTGAACTAGGTGAGGCAGGGATAATCTGTCTTCTGGCTGATATAAATTTTATGGCCTTCAAGGGAGGTGAGGGAGGATGGTTACTGAAAAGTAACTTTTAAAAAGAGTAGTTGCATGAACTTCTGTATTCTGTTATAAAATCTGTGATTATAGCAGGAAATATCTTGTGTTGAGTAATACTTTGAGGGAATAGAACCACTTTAGATTCTGAATTGCTACTTCATCAAAACTTGAACATTCAGTGCAGTAGCACTGTGCCAGATGTATAGAAAGGTTGGCCCTGCAATGGACTGTGTAATTTCTTTACTTTTATTACTTCAGTGTTCAGGAAGTTCTGTTAAATGCAAATAAGTAGCACAGGGCACAGACTTTTAGGTGATGAATGAGTTCCTGTCCAGTACCTGTACTCCTGTATCTGAGTGATGGCCCACTTAGGTGTAAAAAGCACAACACTGTCCTAATGGGAGAGCTATGGCTCCTTGTCCAGAACAGGTTTGGTAAGTTCTGACAGGTGAGACAGAGCAAGTGACAACCCATAGTGCATCTGAATTCTGTAACTTAAGAACCAACAAGATGAAAGCTTTTATTCTACCTGGTTATTTCATATGTTCACTTGCTCATCCTCATCCCATAGTCAGTGTTAAGTTCACTAGGTCTCACCTTCTGAGAGAACACTAATGACTAATTTTTATTTCTATGGAACTTCATACTTGGTTGCTGTATTGTAGCATTTTCTTATCTAGTAAGGTAAGAAAATTGTATTTTTTAATCTGTATTTCTTTGTAATAGTGTTTAAGTACTTAAACCTCTTTTTTCAAATCTGCTCCTATTACTAATAAATTTTTCTGAGGTTGGGCAAGAGGGTAGGTCTACCATTTGACACCCTGAGCCAGTGAAGAGGTGACTAAATATGTCTAGTGTTCAGCAGTCTGAGCATCCAGGAATCATTTCTGTTCTTTCTGCAGGATGATCTACTACTTGGACCCATCCGTTCTTTCTGGTGTCTCCTGTTTCGTTATGCTCCTTTGTTTGGCTGATTATCTTGTTCCTGCTCTTGCACCTAGAATCTTTGGCTCTAATAAATGGTGAGGAAAGCTTGAATTAAAACAGTTTCTTGAGTACAAATATATGATGAACTTGATGAAAACGGATATCTGACTTGCAGATATCAAATGCTTACTTTATAGAGTCATTGTAGTAAGAAATCAGCAATCTCTAATTTATGAAGTGAGGACACCAGTAAGATGTCGTTCATTCTTCTTTTTTCTGAAAGACTACCTCAACATATCTTTATTGTTCCTTCTCTTCTAGAAAAGTAAGATTTTTTCAAAGGATTTAGGCACATTCGTTGCTCTCCATTAAGAATGCTAGTTAGTTCTGCTAAACTAGTTTTTAGTAATTAATTGATTATAGATACCGAGAACTAAAATTATGAAGGGTGTTGGATTAGATGTTTGGAATGAGTGGCAGTAGTGAATACAATGAAGGAAATAGTAGTGCAGAGACTGTGAATGTGATTCTAAGTGATTGAAACAGATTTGAAGAAGGGCGAGGCTTATACAAAACCAGTAAGCTGGAGAAGAACCTTACATGAACTAAATTTTGAGTTAAAAGTAAATTTTATTGTATCTGCTTTAAGATGACTAGTGGATAAATGTTCTTGTCTAGTAATGAACCAGTGTAAAAGCCGAAGTAATACACACTGGTATGAGGTGTGTGTTACTTGTGTGTGTCACGCTGGTATCAGATTAAAATCAATGGTCCTCTGGTTTCAATGTGGTGGCTCTTTGGGGGTCAATTTAAGACCCCCCTCAGTGTACAGAAAAATTACACAGGCAATTGTATTGCAATGCTTGATAAAGATAAGGTATAAAACTAAGTGAAGTGAATGCCAGGATAAATACTGGGTAAATTTTTACTGCTGGAAAAATACCATGGGAAATTTTTTTAAATTTCAGATGTCTTGAATTCTTATTTCTGGCTCTTTTCTTTAATAAAAGGACTACGGAACAGCAGCAAAGATTTCATGAGATTTGCAGCAATTTGGTAAAATCTCGTCGCCGAATTGTTGGCTGGTGGAAACGTCTCTTCACACTGAAGGAAGAGAAGCCTAAAATGGTATTGAGTTCCAGGAGTTCATCTCTCTTGTCTTAAGATTTTTTGTTTAGTTTTGTCTTAAATATTTTAGCAAGGCATGTGTCTGAATAAACTGGTATTTCAAACCAAGGACCAGCAGTTCTGGCAGTGACGTAATGCCAGTCACAATCTTACTCAAACCTGGAGTGGCAAGATACATGACTTTAAACTTGCAATACTGTGCAGTTAGGAGCATAGCCTTGATATTAAGATAAAGTGAAAATGTGTTTCTTTGAATAGGTCAGGTTTTGGAAACACAGCTTGTTTCCAGTGTACACAAACTGTCCAAAAACATAGGTCTTGGTAATACACATGAACTACTGACTTTACTGTCCTGAAAACAGCTTGAGGTACTGTGTGAGGCTGAAGTTGTGTCAATGGGAATGGCATAGTCTGTGTCTAAGAGATATCTGGACAGAAAAGAACTGGTGTCCTGTGAAACTGATGGTCTGAAAATAAATGAGCACATACAATTGTAGACTTTGTAATCTCAATAAGGTATCATGTGTGGAAGAGCCAGTGAGCTTCAAGTTAGTTTTAAATGTTGCTGAATACTGAAGGGAAGGGGGAGAAGGCCCAACAGATCTGTGGTAACTGTTCCCTTTTCATTTTTTTAGTACTTCATGACCATGCTTTTTTCTCTTGCTGTGGTTGCTTGGATTGGACAGCAAGTTCACAATCTCTTTCTGACCTATCTTATTGGTAAGTGTGCAGCATGCAAAAACAGCAGTAACTTTTTTGTTAGCTGCCTAAAATGGTATGAAGCTGGTAGAAGTATGTTTTCATTATTTGAGTGTGGTGACTTTTTTTTTGTTGCAGGGTTATATTTTTCTGTTTTCAAGCAGTTAACGGGGCTTAAGGGAAGCAAGAAATTGCAAGGTGACAGAAGCTTGTTAAAGGAGTACTAAGTAATTATTTTTTTTCTCCTCTTTAGTAAGTTTCTTGTTGCTGTTTCCTGGACTAAACCAGCATGGGATCATTACGAAGTATATTGGAATGGCAAAAAGGGAGATAAACAAACTTCTCAAGCACAAGGAAAAGAAAAATGAATGAAGACTTAACTGCTGTTCATTCCTGTGAAAGGTTTCCTTGGGAACAGTTCTGAGAATTAATGTATTATTAAGACAATAGAAGTTGTATTGCTCACTGGCTTTTTTTTTTTTACTGGCTCCCTGATGAAGTGAAAACGTCACTCCAGCAACTGCTGTGGGTCTGTGTATCTCTTGCTGTGCTGACCAGGGTTCTGCAGCCTGCAGCTGATCTTAGATGAAAGATCCTTTGATGTATGGAGCTTAAGTGTCTTCACCAAACTAAGAGGCCCCATGAATAAATACCCAAACTCAAGAAACAGCAGAATTGTAATGTGCAATAGCATTTCTGTAACTCTGCTGGTTTCGCTGATCATTGATTTGTGGCTACAGCAAGCATGAAAGGCAGTTCTGAAAGCTTACACTTCTTGGAGGCTTGTTACTGATGATCCTTGTGGCAGGAGGACAACTAGCTGAAAAAGAATGGTCATAGTTGAGGGTGCATACCCAAAATGGCTGCAGAAGGTGATCCCGTTGTCTCACTGCAACTGTTTGCTTTTTTTTGGCTGCGATACCAGATTATCTGTTGAACAGGAGTCTGGAATATATAATTTGTAGTTCAGTTTTTAGCTGTAGTGTAACTTCAACTCATTGCACTGAGACTGTAGAAAATGAGTTAAGGTGTGTGTGTTACCTTAGCAGCTGATTGCTCTAAAACCTGCTGTTGTCATGGAGCCATGTAGCATGTTTGGTTTTATGATTGTTGTTGTCTGTATACGAAATCACCTTGAATATGCTAGGTTTGCCTCTGTAAATAAGCCTGTCTGAATTGTCTGTGCTTTTCTATGACCTCTCCCTCCTTTTTTAAAAAACTGAACTTTTTTCTTCTAAAAGCTAAAACCTGTGTTAATGCGTTTTAAAAGTTTACTGTTTTAAAATGAACTCTCTTCAGTGTCTATTGTAACTGTTGAATAGGTAAATACAGACTAAAGAGAAACTTCAAGTCTTTTGTCTTTGTTGAATATACAGAAAACTGTGTAAATGTCTTTTGACCAAGAACGGAAGCTGGGAAATGGTGTTTAGTGCCATGTGGTAGTTGGTGTGCAGTGTCCTGACAGAAAAACACCTTTTGTTTGAAATAGCTCACTGTAAATAGTAACATTTTTTTGGCTGTGACAGTACACTGACAGCTGCTGCTGTGGAGGGGAAGGGCTGTGATGTTGTCTGTAGCTGATTGATGATGACAGAAGTGGCTGAGGCTGTGGGCATCATCAGTAAGGCTGACAGATCTGGACTGAGGGGAGGCGCTGCGCTTCAGGCTGTTGCTGGGAGAAGTGCTGGGTGTGAAGAGAAGGGTGCTGCTGCAGTGTCACAGGGCCGGCTGGCTGCGGGAGCCCTGGTGGCACGATGTCATGGGGCTGGCTGGCCGTGGTGGCACGCTCTCACAGGGCCGGCTGGCT
>NW_009258789.1:2295040-2367308 GCF_000687185.1 Egretta garzetta
GGCAGGGCCCTGGCAGAGGAGGCGGCCCGCGGGACGGGGCGGTCTGGCTGCGCTCTCCCCCATGGGCAGGGATTAGCCAGGCCTGCTCGTTTGGGGGCCCCTGGGTTTGTGGTGAAAGCCCTTGTGCGCCGCAGGAGCTGGTGGTCTGGGGAACGGTGCCGTGGTCCGGGTCAGGAAGCACCCCTTGGCAAGTTCTGGCAGCGCACCGCTCCTCGGCAGAGAGGGTGACGGGCCCAGGGCCGGCCGTGCCCTGTGTAGCCCGGGTGCTCCCCTCCTCACCACGAGGACGCAAGAGTTGATGCCCAGTTTCCTTCTTAGAGCACTGCCTCGCACTTGCATCCTGCAGGTTTTTTTGCAGATCAGCAAGCCGAGAAGCATCTGTTGTGTTTAATAGTGTGTACGACCTAGTTGTTGAACAGGGCTAGTACTGCACAGTTGGGTTTTGAAGCCCAAAACGATTCACCTGGGAAAGGTGTCATACTGATGAAATGTTGTCCAGATGGTGGCTTTTAAGTCTTTTGTGTGTGTTGATAAAGCTAAGTTTAAATAAGTGTGTCAGACTCCCAAACTCGTCGTGAATCCTCTCGAGCATACCTGAGTATGTGATTTGAGCTGCTTCTTAGCCTAAGAATGCTTTTGAAGGTTTAATGTAATTTCCTGTCAGTCTTGGATCTTTTAGATCTAAAATTAGTCTTAAAAAAGGTGCACTGCTCAGTGTTTCCGTGCTGAAAAGCTGGCATATATAACTGTCTCTCTTCTTGCCTGCAGGCACCATGGTGCGCATGAATGTTCTAGCCGATGCTCTCAAAAGCATCAACAATGCAGAGAAACGTGGGAAACGCCAAGTTCTCATCAGGCCGTGCTCCAAAGTAATCGTCAGGTTTTTAACTGTGATGATGAAGCATGGTAAGTCTAGCGTGCGCAGCGCTGACTTTTTTTCTCGTTCATGGTTTCTCTGGGTGCTGTTGTGTTAAGGTGCTTTTTGACTGAAAGTAAATCAAGGTGCTTGAACTAGTTCTGTACAGCATAGTTAATTGGGTCATATTTATGTAGCTAAGTATTACAGATTTGTCTGCTAATCTTTTGTAGGTTACATTGGTGAATTTGAGATAATTGACGATCACAGAGCTGGGAAGATTGTCGTCAATCTCACAGGCAGACTCAACAAGGTAGGAGTTGTCTTCCTGAATTCACTTCTCTAACAGGGTGTTTAGATGAGACTTTTTTTTTTTCTTTAATGTTTGTTTGCTGCAGTTCTGAGAGAATTACTTGTAAGGAAGGTGGTATTTATTGAATCCGTGTAAATGAGTGTAATATGGATATTATCAGTGGTTATTAAATGCTTGTTAATTTTCCTAGATTTGTAACATTATGGTTGACCAATTACATTTCTTTTAAATGCTGAATATGTAAGATGTGTTTTCAGGGTAGGCTGCTTGCAAGTCCTGGGTGTTTCTCTCTCTTTAAAGGCTTTCTGGCTACCTGGTGATTTCTTGGTTTCTGTGGTGTCTAAGCTGTTGAGAAGACTTGTCTGAAGAGATAGGAACTGAGTCGCTTTCCAGATGATGTTTAATACCTGTACATGTTGAGAAGACAAGTTTCTCCTGCTCCGGCTTTGCTTGCAGTTGAGGGAAAGTTGAATGTTACGTTAACGAGTTAACTAGTGCTTTTTAAGTTCCTGGGGCATATGAAGTATTCACGTGTGGTTTGGAATTTTTTTAAATGCTTTTCTTTCAAAATACTGAGCTGTGTAGTTCTGTGATGACTTGCTGTCCATCATTGTTTCCAAGTAAGCTGTTCAGTGATAGGTGGGCCTTTAATAAAGAAATAAAAAAAATTACTTGGCCATAATATGTTGGGGACTATCTCCATGATGAATAAATACTACAGCTGAAAACTGAGTGTACTAGGCAGAGAATTCTGACACCACCCAAATTACTAGGGTTATGTGTCTGTAATAAAAACAGTATATGTCAGGTTTGAGTACAATGTTCCTTGAACTCCTCAGGGATGCTTTCCTAACAGATGTTCTGGGGTGCAGCTGGATGTAATGCTTCTCTCAATAGTTGCAGTAAGGGAACAGCTGTTTGGTTCAGAAAAATGCCTGCCAGTGCGGGAAGGTATGCTTCTGTTTTGCTCTTGGACGTTTATTAAGATAGTTGGAGTCAGTGAGGTAACTGGACATGGTAGTAGTGGCCATAGTCAGTAAGTAATATGATTAACTTGATAACTTTAATGCGTGTTAATTTCTCCCTGTTTAAAATCTACAGATATTTTTTGCTAACTGTGTATGATAATTAGAAGTGGAATATCCCTGAGTAATTGCAGGATTATTGATGATACAGGATGCTTAATAATATTTAGTGGTTTATAGTATGCTCTTGTGCTCTCCCAGGTCTAGCCATTCATTTGTTGGTTTAGCTTCAGCAGCAGCGTAAATCCCTCTGAGCAAGGAGGTGGTGGGGGGGAGGCTAGGGAGATAACAGCTGAATGGCTGTGAGAGCTGCAGCTTACCTGAGGGGAAGCACTGTTTCACATTATGGGTAACGGAGTGTGCTTCTTGGTACTTTCAATTTTTTTCTGCTGAAAATATTTTAATTGCAGTTGTTAAATTCCTTCATCCAGTGAATTGGAATGACAAATGTGCAAATCCAGTTTATAAAGTTCTTCGGTTTGTAATGGAATTCTGTTTTACAGTGTGGTGTAATCAGTCCCAGATTTGATGTTCAGCTGAAGGATTTGGAAAAGTGGCAGAACAACCTACTGCCTTCACGTCAGTTTGGGTAAGTATGGAGGAAATTAAATACGTGTTGTGTATAAAAATGTATATAAAAAATTGCTGTCATACTGCCTGAGTTAGGCTCGCCCGCAGCCTTTCCTGTCTGATCAATCTGGAGGTAGATGCCAGTCTAAAATCCATCTTACCTCTAAGTGCTCTTTTTAACCAGTTTTAAAGGGGCACTGCTAAGCAAGGACCTATTTTTTGCTTGGCTTTGGTAAATCCTGGTTTCACCATTTCTACAGTTTATTGGGGAAATAGGACTTTTCTCTTGGTCATTTGAATTTTATTAAAGGCCATTTATGGGGGGGGAGTGATGTAAGTTACCAGGTCAACGGAAGTAGGTCATACTGCTTTAGTTTAAACTTCCTCATTGTGTATGAATTGATCAGTTATTAAGTGATGAGAGACTCTGAGCCTCTGTTAAACAAACCTCCACAACAGAGAAAATCTTACTATTATGCGGTGTATTTTTCCTTCCCAATATTAGCACTGAGTCAAAAGTAATAAATCGCAGGGGCTCAGCCAGTCTGTCCTGTCAAAGGCAGGATTAACAGTTCCTTGTCATTTCTGTTCTTAAAGCCCCAGTGATAAGCTGCTTGCTTTAGCTGTACCTATACAGCTTACCGGTACGTGGTGTCGTGTTAAGCTTTTTAAGAGTATTCGTAGAGTGGTGGGACAGGAGGTTCTCAGACGTGAAGCTGCGAGGATGAAGTACGCTGATAATCCAAAGGTTGGCATTAGCAAAGACTAAGGCTGCTGCAGGTGTCAGCCCAGATCCAGATGTTCATCTGCATCAGCGCACAGTGCTCAAAACACGGAGCGACGAAGGGCTGAGTTGAGGAGCTGTCTGGTGCCATGGCAACTCTACCTGCTCTGAAGAAAAATGTCTGCTTAAAATAGAAGCAGATTTGGTCTAGAAGCTGTAGAGTTGCTCCTGCTACACAGCTGAACTGACTTTACAGTGGGAATGTGCAAGAAGACTTCTTGCCAGTGTTTGGAGAACAGAAGCCTGTAGATGTCCTTTGTGTGCTGCAGAGTTGTACTTGAGAGGAGTTTCTTGTTCATTGCCTGGTAACCTGACCTTGCTTCTGTTAGGCCCGTTCTTACAGAAACAGATCTTACTGCTGTGATGCAGAAGTGAAGTCAGTGCTGTCAACGAGCATAGAACAAAATTTAGGATGAACTGAACATTTGTTCTTTCTTAACAGGTACATTGTACTGACAACCTCAGCTGGCATCATGGACCATGAGGAGGCTAGGCGAAAACACACAGGAGGCAAAATCCTGGGATTCTTTTTCTAAAACTTGTAAAAAAAGAGGATACTAATAAATTGTTCAAATGGACTCTGGTGTTTCCAGTCGGTATTTTAATGACTTTGAACCCTGCCAGTGATAGTGCTTGTAACAGACAGCCCTTCAGTAGTGCCTGAGTTCCAGCTTTACTTCAGATGATGTTTGGGTTCCACCCCATCCCTGGTCACAATGTTTATTTCTGTAAATGATATACTTTGGATAGGTGCCACTCGAGTGACAGTGACAGGTCGCTACACGGAAGAGCCTTGGCAGGGGAACTCTGATGTTAAACTGCATACTTGGCTGTCCTGCAGTGGGATCGCCTCTTGGCTGTTAGATACACGTGTCTCCATATTTAGGTATATGTGACTCTGTAGTTCCACCTTTTGGTTGAATAACAGATGATGCCTCACCAGAAGGTATTTCCTGTTATGGTTTTATAAGTTAGGAGGTGTGGAATTGTGGAATAATTAATATGGTTGAAGTTTGATTTCAGATCACAAACTTGTTCCACATCTTACAGTGTAACAAGTAACTGAGCTAGAGGGGTGAATTAATTTTTTTTTTTTCCTCTTCAAATTTCTACTTTGAAAGTCCTTTGAAACATCAGAGTTTTGGGTAAGATAGTTGCTGTGCGGCTGCTTTGCATGTTGCCATGAAGACGTGACTTTAGGATTTCTTTAGTTTTTGAAGTGAGGAAATAAGGGTATCTGAACTTGGAGGTAGTGAATATTTAGTATTGAATGAGTTGTTGGTCTTTGTTTCAGGCATCTGATGCATGACAGCATAATGCACTTCATACAGAAAAATCAACAAATTCCCTTCAAAGCGGTACACGGAGCAGGTGACTACAGCTGAAGAGCTGCTTGCCGATGGTAGAGCATGGGCGGCGAGTGTCTGGGCTGATGGCGTTGTCCTTTCCCAGCGGCTGGAGATACCTCGCCTTACTCCCTTTGTTTGGAGCTGTTATTAGGAAGGAGCCTACTGAAATGTAGCAAGCCTATTTCAAGGTGCTTTAAGACAGCTGTTGAATTTGTGGTTGTCCTGATACCAACAGCTGGAAACAATTTTCCTCCTTGGTGGTACATCCTGATGCTCAATATGTGGGGTTGCTTGAGTGGGAAGTGTTGCGCCCTGAAGGCGATACTTTGTTGCAAAGGTTTTCAGAGAGCTCATAACTATGTAACCCATTTCTGTTCAGTGTTACTTTTTATGGAGAAAAGGAGAAGGTGATACTTGCTGCTTAGCAAACAGGTTCCAACTCCTGGTGGACGGGCAGCGCAGTCTTGCCTAGTGTGGTGGCTCTTCCCCGAGGACCAGCTGCTAGTGACAGAGCTGGGAAGGAGCTCACAGTGAGCGTTCTGGTGGCCTACCCTAGTGTCCTGGGACAGAGACTTGCACCTTGGCTGAGAAGAGCAGGGCAATCATAAAAAAGGCCAGTTTACCTGTTCTGCCTCGGTCACGTGCTGGTTGAGGTCACAATGTGTGGATTGTAGATGGCTTCAAAGCATTCAAACGTGATCAGTTTGGTTCTCAGTTTGATTTGAAACAAATTTGCTTAGCTGAAGAGAAAGATCTGTGCACTGAATTACAAAGAGTAGTTATAAAGTCAAAGTCTGTTGACCCCTTATTGTCAAATCAAGATATTTTATTACAGGGTTTTTTTTCTGTCCTTAATGGAGATAATTCTGCAGTACTACGCACTGGTACAGACACGAGCTTTTGTATTTCTTGCTCAGAGTAACCGTTAAGATCATATCGAGGTTCCACTGTTCCTTTTTGTAAATTCTTACATCAGTCCAGAATAGAACATGCATTTCTGATACCTGGTGGAAGAAGGTCAGTGACACTTGAAGGCTTCCTTTAGATGAATTTACTATGGCTCCAAGTTCTCTGCTAGTTTGATGTTCATGTTTTAAACCAATTTTATACAGGGGACACACATCCTTTTTTCTGAAGCAGTTTAGCTGTGCATGTCCTCTACTGCCACGGAGACTTCCGAAGGAAGAGGATTTCTGACATTCTCAGCTGACGGACTGGTTGGGAACAGACTCTGATAACTGATTTCATAGGCCAGCCCAAGGACTTTTGTAGAATTGTTAAATGGAAATTAGAGCTGCAATGTAAAAAGAATGACTTGGACGGAAGCGTGCGGGAGCAGGAGCGCCCTTCCCACAGTATGCCTGACCAGTGTAACTGCAGGCTGGCTCCCCACACGTGGAAGCTGACACGGCTGTTCTGAGTTCATGAGGTCATCTCTGAGCTTGCACCGCATTGAGGAGAGCTTTACCCCGGGCAGCCGCTGCTGGCTGAGACCCAAGGAACTTCTCAAGCAGGACACGGGAGCTGACGTGCAGGGTTATGACACCCCCTGCAACACAGCTGCTTTCAAGGGGTTCACAGGAATTCTTAGACATGTTTAAATCTGAAAGTGGTGGTTTTTTAAGCCTCAGTGATGTTTTGTGAGCTGAGGGCATATGACTTGGGAAAGCAGTTTGTAGGTAAAAGTTAACTATCATTTTAGGTAATAAAAGGATTAATAAGGAGAGGTGAGAGGGAAAATGGCACAAAGCTGAAAACGCAGTACAGGTTGCAACTGGCAATCCAGGCGGTGTTAGTTTAGGGAAGGTGCTTGGCACCTGTGGAGTGGGGGGCAGGATGGGGACTTAATGATGGAGGAGGCCCCTATGGGACAGAGGCAGTTGACCTTCAGATGGGGACAGCTGTGAGGGTGGGTGACACCTGAGGAAAGTGCCTGCGCTGCAAACCCCCCCAGGTACCAAGCTTTACCTCTGGTGCTATCCTGGGTACCCTGCAGCCTAACGCTGAACCAGTCTGAGGTGATCGTGTTGCCTCTACCCTTCTAGATGTAGAGAGAAGTCTTGGCCTTTTGGCTGGAGGTCTGCTTCTACTTGCCAAGCCAAATGCTAACACCCAGGTCTGTGTGAACACGGCCGCTTGCCCGCCTGCCGAGCTGCGGCAAGGCTGGTTGTACTGCCGTATGGATAGTGTATGGTGACGCGGCACTGCCTATAGTCCCTTCTTAACCTGCTCGGCTGATCGCAAGAAGGTAAGCATCAGTAGTCCTAGTCACGGGTGGTAAAATGTGATCAGAACTTAATCTGAGCTGTGACAATCACTAAGTCAGCAGTAGCTGGGAGAGGGTGGGTGCCCCATCTGCGGGGTACAGCCTGGTCTTGCTTCTGCTGTCAGATACACGATTGGTATTGGATGCTGCTGGCCATTGCTCCTTACGCCATTGTTTTAGGACAGGATAAAACGCCCTCAAACAGCCTGCCAGGCGTGAAGAGAAATGTGTATTTATTGTTGCAGTGGGAAGTTGTCAACAGATGGCAGCATCTGACCGAATCGCTGGAGCCGGAGGGCAACCTGTGTGAGAGGAGCCCAGGAGTGCTTTGGCGTTGCTGCTGGTCTCCCTGCGCCTTCTGCAGAGCTAAATACCCTGATGTCTCCTGTACTCTGGTCCACAAAGATAACTTTTTCCGTCTTTGATGCAATAGAGCCCAATTTAAGATAATATGGGAGGTGAGAATAAGTATGGATCTTCAGAATATGGCAGTGGGGTAAAAAGCTTGGTGTGTAAGGGGCTTTACTGGAAATGCACTTTCTCCTCCTCGACCTTTTGTTTTTCTGCCACAGGTAATTCAGGCAGGTCTGTTCCCCTGAACGGAACTTGTGTTTTGTTTCTCAAACTCATGTGCCAGTTCCTTGCACCAGAAATACAAGCCGTAATCACACCTTGATCTCCAATGCCTGAACAGTTATCTTGGCGACTCTTTCACGCCTCTTGGAGCCTAGATGAAGCCAGCAACGACAGACAAGGCTGTGTGGGGCGGTGCAGCAGAAAGCAGGGAAATAAAATGGGTTGAAGTGGTGAGCGAGGCTTTAGAACTTGCTGCAGGGGATTTGGCACTGAGCAGTTACTGCACAGCAGTGAAGGAATGAGAGGTCGCTCGCCGTCAGCGTGGGGCCCTGAGCACAGGGTGCGGGAACCGGCAGCGCGGCGATGAGCGTGCCAAGATGTGCAGGTGAGGCTGATGGTAGAGGTTAGGAGACATCGTTTATTTTTAAAGGATCTGGGACTGCCAAAGCTATTATTTTAGGGTTTTTAATTAAAATTGCATGCTCTCAAATGAAAAGACCTTTTTTTTGTGTTTGTTTAATGCTATTTAGCTAATCTAGACTTAAGACTCTATTGTTCAGTGTCCTATTGCCGATGAATGCAAGTATCAGTCTTTCGGTAAATATCTGGATGGATTTAACCACAGCTTAGTCCGGGGGACTACACCGGGGGGCCAAGGAGTTTTGGAGGCTGGTGGCCTCTGTTCTCACTCATGCCTCTGATGCTTTCTCTGCTCTAGTGCTGCCATTTTACTCATGCAGTTCTATTTTGATTATCTTAATTCTGCTGTTCACCATCTCCTTGCTCTGGTATGTTGTATTTCCACAACCAGCTCGTGACCTGGATTAATTTGGTTTTGTTTACAAACATTTTTACAAAGAGAAAAGTGCTGAGGTAGCAAGTGACAACAAGTGGCAAGATAACTCGGTAAACTTTGTTGCTTGATACACAAAGGTGCCTCTTCTTCTGGGAGAAAAAAAAAATTCCACCGACCTTCTGCTCTTCTCAAATTAAGGGAATAAGGATGTCTGAAGCCATAAAACTTTCCACCTAGTTTTAAGTTGATCCAGTCTGATTTATTATATAAGATATGTAAGAACAATCTCATAAAAGCACTAGAAGCAGAGGGGAACATGTACAAAGAAATATTGTGGTTCTGGCAAAGATAATGAGAGTTTTGACCTCTGCTAAGACCACTCTTATAATCAGATAGTCCTGGTATCCACATTACCTGGCGGTCACACGTGGTTTCGAAAGCTGTCCTTGATCCAACTGCACTGTGTTTAGCAGCCACCAAGTGATTCCTGCTCAGCATGTGGCTGCTAACTTGAACCTATGTATATTTATATAGGGAGGACAAATGAAAATCAATCTGACTGGCGCATTGTCATGCACGGGGCAAGCGCATCGTGTTGTGGGGGGAGCGTGGGCACAGCTAAGCAGCGGCGGCAGCCGGGGGGGATTTCACAGTCTCCAAAAGGGTTACAACTCCACTAGGACAGGCTGTACCGACTGGATCTTCTCTCATGCAGTACCCAGAATGAAAGGATGCTAAGATATTTGATTAACATCTAAATTACAAACTGGTAAAATGTGATGCTTGTGGTATGACAGTATTTTAGTCATGCTTGGTCTGTGTAACACAGGTTTCAGCTGGGTACTGATGCTCCTTGGTGTGATAGTTTCCCTGAAGCAGAGAAATGGATGTCTATAATCACCTGATGCGTGTTTCCAGCTGGAGTTTCATTGGCTGAAAGTGGGGGAAGGAAAACTGCAGGCCAAAAAATATATGCAAAGTAAAAGTGGGGAAAATAATACTTGCATGTTACTAAGAATTATTCCACCTTCTAAAATCTGAGTTGGGAAGTAAGTCCAGAAAAGACACTCAGTTACCTTCCCTGACCCTGGTATAACAAAGGCCCCAGCCCTCATTCCAGCTGAATTTCACCCTGGTTAGTTCTTCCCAGGTGGGAGGGAGTGAACAGGAACAGGAGGGTGTGCTGCTAGTGGTGAAGCTGCCTTTACCAGGAGCAAAGCTATGACGATTACTCACAGCAGGCAGCAAGTGAGTTAAAACCCCTTTTGTAAAATCTCTGATGTGCCGGTGGCAAGCCTCAGTCTAAGAAGGTAATCAAATTCATACCTGCTTTCCTCAGTAGACAAAATATAGCTGACTGCTACAAGTGAGTTGTGTCCTCCAACCCTGTTACCCCTCCTTTATGTGCCGGTTGTGACCCTCAGCTGTTTAAGCAAAACCTCTGGGGACATGCATTTTGTTCTTGGGTTCAGGGCAAGAATCATCGTGCAGTTGGTTGGTCACATTTTAGTGCCATGCAACAGTGTAATGCAGCAGGACCCTTGAGGTCAGCCAGCTGAAAACACCCAGTGACCACCACTTACAGTGACATAAAACATCGTTAAAGTGGATGCCAAATGCTCTATGAAAGCAAATGGCTCCGGTGCATGTTTTCATGAAACAGGTAGCTTGTTCTACCTGTTCTGGGCTGTAATTTTCCTGATCCTCAGGACACCCCATCTCATCAGTCTTGGGACTGAGTTGAGAATAGCAATGCCCAGGGACAGACCTGGGCCTTTGCTTTGGGATTAAAAGGGCAGGAGTCAAGTTCCAAGTCCAGTTTAGTTACATTTTATTGAGGGTTTTATCTGCCAGTGCTGCACTTAATCATTGCATATGCATTCCTGTAGTATTGTCTGCTTTTGGGCAGGGTACCCTGGCAGGGTATGCCATCCACCCCAAGCTTTGTCTGCCAAGGAGGTGCTTTTCTTCACAGGTTGGGGGTAGTGTTGTGTGAGGGTAAGCCACGGAAATGGAGAGCCTTCCTGCTACTCCATAGTCCATTGCTGTTCCCTCTTGGGTCTTCAGCATTTATAGCCAGCAGTTGATTTGTTCTGTATTTCATTCATCTCATTTATTGTTCCTGCTCTGTAAACACGTCATGTTACGTCTATGCAGTGTTTTTCCAGAGGCTTGCAATCCGCTGTCTCTGATCTCTAGATGTCTCTCTTGCTCTAATATAAGAAAATATGAAAAAGGTAGGAGTAGCAAAACACTTGGTATGTGATCTTGGATAGAAATGTGTATGTGCAACACCCCTCTGTCTTTACCTCTCCAGCCAGATTAGAGTGGGATTTGCCCCTTCTGTTGTGGGGAAGAAATGTGGCAGAACCATTCTTGTTGTATTCCATTGATGCAAGTGAATTGTGCTTTTAGCTGGACCAGTCTGTAAGCAGGAAGGAGCAAGGGTTGTATCTGGGAGCAGGAGGAGAAAAGCAGGTGACAAGTGAGGTTAAAGAAAAGCTGCTGCTGAAACCCACCTCGGGGGTTCTTTCCCAGTCTCATTGGTTCTATGGATGGAGCCTAACTGGTGGTTGGGTTTGTGCAGTTTTAAAAAATGAAGTCCAGGAATATTTATGAGAATATTAGGGTTTTAGTATGTTTACAAATCAGGCCTTTAACCATAAGAACAAAAAAATTCAGGGGGAAAATGAAAGGATTTTTTTTTCGTTTTCTCCTGACACCTCTGCAATTCACGTGGATGCTTGTCTCCTCGCTTGCAGTGACATGCCCAGCTATGTTCTTGCATAACAGGATCCTCGACATATAATCCACAAGTCTGCGTGGGCTGGTAATTAGCGCTGGCCCTCTTTCAGTCCTTGAGATTCATTCCTTAGGGCAGCAACGTTAGCCCCTCAGTTAAGCACCTGCACTCCTCAGATTTGAAACCCTTTTTACCTCGCTCAGGCAGGCCGTGGGTCCCAGAGCTGGCTGCACACATCGCTTGTGTTTGCGCAGAGACCTGTGTTCGCTCTGGTGTGGGTGGGCAGGTGGATCTGTCCCTCTTGGGCAGAAGTCAAAGCCTTGCTTGTTTTCCACAACCAGAGGAGGATTTCTGACTCTGTTCTATTTTTGGTTTAACGTGAAAAATAGTTACAGTTCAGCCCAGGTAGCAGGAGTTTCTGAGTTTGCTGCAATGCCTTGCTTACTGTGTTTGTGAAGCATTGTCAGGCGAAAGATGACATGCGTGGTAGGACCACTAAATTCATCTGCTACCTGCCAGGCAGACATTTGCTCTGGAAAGGAAGCAAAAATCAGGAGACTATTTTTAGCTCTGAAATACTTTTCTTGAATGACATCCAGTCCTTGCCAGCCTTTGATGAGCAGAGAAATAATCCCTCAAGGGAACAACCAAAGGTGCCAGGATGGGGTCTGTGCTCAGCTGCTGGCAGCTCCCAGGGTGGCCGTGGGAGCACTGGGGCAGCTCCAGAAGCAGCAGGCATCGCCCAACGCAGGCACCGGCCAAGACCAAAATGCACGCGGGGTGGTAGGGAGCTGGAGTTGGTGGTACAGGAACATATCAGAACTTGAGTAAAGGTGACTGTGAGCCCATTTTCCTCTTAGAGACCCAGCCTGGCAATGCAGGGCGCAGGGCTGAGAACCACAAGCCCATTGCACATCAGGAGTCAGCCCTGTTCCAGTGCCCAGGTGGGAGAACTCGTCTTGCAAATCCGGTGAAACACAAGCCCAGTGCTGGTAGGTGGTGGCTCCAGAAATAGAAAGATACAGTGATAGCAGATAACACTCCCTGATAGCTGAAATGAAAAGAATTAAACTGTACAAAGTGTGCTTTAATTGCTAACTCTCTCCTGTCTGCTTAAATCACTAGAAATAAAGGTCTCCTCTTTAGTGATGAGCAGTTCCAGGCAGAGCAGACGTGGTAGGGAAAACATGTTTGGAATAAATACTGATGTGAATGACACTTATTAGCTACAGTGTGGCATATTTATTTCTCTGTAGTTAGCATAATAGCACAGCTTGATAAGAGAAGGGTTCTTTACTTGTGTCTGTGTGTGCGTGCATAAAAATAACAATGGATTGTTATGGGCAGAATGCAGATGATTTTCCTGTCTCTGCAATTAGCACTGACACTTGGATGGCACCATCTCTTGTGGGAGATGAGCGAGTGGCCTAAGCATGGCTGTGCTTGGAGAAAACCTTCCCTTCCTTGTGTCAAACAGGAGGCAAGTCAGACAACAGCACAAGAGGCTGGCTCTTCTGCTCCATCTCCATGCCCAACAGTTGCCTGCCCATGGTGGCTCTGCTCTGCTTTCGGGTGCTACAGAGCTCCTACAAGGGCGAGATGCCCCTTGCCATTCCCTCTGGGTCTCCTGGCAGCCTGGCCACAGCCAACAGACTTAAGTTGAGCTGTGGCTGGAGTGGGAGGGGAGTGGAAACATCAGATTATCTCACAGGAATTTAGTCGCAGATGTGTGGGTGGCCGGGTGAAAGCTTTATTGTATTCTGAGTAGTTGGGTGCTCCAAGTGGAGATTGGCGATGGAGATAAGGTTGGCTGCTTGAATGTGCAGGTTACCTGTCTTTCTGCTGGTGGGAACCTGCTCGTCTTAGTCTTGCCAGGGGCCTTCAGGTGCCCCCATTCCTGGCGCTCCTACCTGGGAGTGGCGCTGGAGGCTCTGCAGGGAGGTGCTTGTTGCTCGCTTGCCCAGAGCCTGCTTGGCCCCTTCTCATTTCACAGGGTTTGGGGTTTCTCGCCTTTAGAGAGCAAGAACCTGCAGTAATTTTAAAAGCATTGACCAGTTCAGTGAGGGCTTCCTGCTATGGTTGCCATTTCTTCCCCAAGTTTCTGGAGTGAGGGAGGGAGGGGAAGCTTTGCTGAGGGTCCGTGTGTTGGGCAAGTGCTGGCTGCCAGCCAGTGCGGGGTGAAGGGCCCCCTTGCAGCAGCTTCTGGACAAATCTCTTCTCACTTGAGTGCTTCAGTGGGCATCATCTTTGAGCTGTTGCTTTGCAACAGCCGTAAGATTTCTTATCTTTTCTGTATGCGTTCTAATGTAAGAACACATGGAAATGGACAATCTTGGACCTTTACTGTCCTGTTTAAACTTTGAGTGACACTGGCTGGTGTATTGCAGGGCTCCTTGGGGGAGGGAAGGCAATGGGGTAGACAGGCAAAGGGACTGTCTGAGCCCTGTTTCCTTAAGAAAAATCATGAGGCTTTTCAAATGAGGAGCCAAGAGCTTCTCAGGCTGGCTGTGAATGCTGAGTTCTGTCTCAGGAGCCATCTTGGAAGCCTTTTTTTGAGGGGAATAATTATACTGTGGCAAAAATATTTACTTGCCAGGTGTTTGCCTGCCTTATTTGTACCGTATTCTTCCATTGCTGAAATGTAAGATGAAAAACCTTAATACGTGTGCCTGGGAGTAACAAACTTTCCGTTCTTTCTAAGCTCACTTGATTGAGTGCTTGGTTTAGAAATACCATAAAAGTGCCAGGCCATAGCTTGAAATATCTCATTACCAGGTGTCAGGCTGCTTATAACTTTCACTCAGGGATTGTTGAGGGCTTTTTTTTTTTTCCTGTTGGTCTTCTAATGAAAATGCCAAAGGGGGAAAAACTATTACAAAATATAAAAAATGCTGCTTTGATTGAAAATAAAAATGCTGAGCCAGCAGTGGCTTTCATAGTGCTTGCTCTATTGTACTGCCGAGTCTATATATTATTTCACAAGCCTATGGGGTGTTGTATGGTGTGAGGGTCATGTATGGGCACGGACCTGCTGGTTTTCGGCATGCTGGGAGGTATTGCAGAGCTGAGAGATGAGCAGATAGTTTATGTCAATAGAGGGGCCGGACAAGTAGGCAGGGAGGAAAAAAAATCAGATGCTGAGCTTACAGCACTGACTTGGCTGAAGTCAGAGAAGTTCCCCCGTCAGGCATGGGGAACATGGCCAGCTGAGGGGATGAGGACCTTGTTGGACTTTTTGTGGCTGCTGGTGACCTGTGACAATGTGGGGACACTGTTTTAATGTTCTTGTCTTCTCTTACAGGGTTGTCTGCTCCTCTAGCTTTGGGTGCTAGCGCAATAAGTGATGTGAGAGAGGTTATGGCATTGCCAGGCCCTGTGTAATATGTGTGTAGGACCAGTGAGGCTGCTGTGGACCTGTGGATGGTAGCTGAAGAAGCAGCTGAGAACTGGTGATCTGAAGCACGAGCAGGCAGCAATGGTGCTGGGAAGGAAATGTGGGGAAGGTTAACACAGAGCACTGCTGGAGAGGTTGGGGAGGGCATATGTCCTCTGAAAGGAGGAGGAAGGTGCTTCTCTGGAGACTGTAGTCATGGCTGGAGATTCATGTGGCGTCTTCAGAAGCCTCCTGTCATGGAGAAGATGATGTGAAGATGTCCTAGAAGGATAGTTTTGGCCAGGTCCAGCTCGTACTGGCATTGGGTGGAATCAGGATCTGTCTTTAGTCCTGGACTTCAACAGTGCTTCCCTGCTGCCTGGGCATCTCCCAGCAGAAGTGACGGTTTGAGGATCTCCACGTCATGCTGGAGAATGTGCTGCCAAGGATGGAGGTGTCACAGTTTGTGTACCAGCACCCGAATGTGCTGGCTGCTGGAAGCCTGTGATCCCATTGCTGTCTCTCAGCAGGCCGTGCCCTGGCACTGGAAGGACCCTGCTGCCTGGGGCACGCAGACAGAGGTGTTCGAAGACACTGCAGCACCACCAGGGGAGGACATGGTGCCCCAGAGCAGCCTGCATTTGTGGGAGGTTTCTGTGGTCCTCTCCAAGGTTCAACTGATTGCTTCTTTGGGCCTGCCAGAGGCTGCAGTCCCCTCCTTACAGCAATGCTGGCACTTTCCACAGCAGGGAAAGGGAAACTTGGAGACGTGGCAACCAATTTGCAAATAATAAAACACTTAAAGCTATACGAAAAGCATCTTGCATGGAAAATCAGACAGGGCAGGAAAAACAGCACTTACCATCAACATAATGTAGCTGAAATCTCTTTCTTAGAGATAATCATCTCTGACTCCAGCAGTAAAAATAAAGGACAAAAGCTGGAAGAAGCCAGAAAGCACAGTCGTGGGAGTGATTCTTGGTGAAATGAAAATTAAAAACACAATGAAAGGCATAGAATTGCCTTAAGTAAAAACAGAGCCGTCTGCCTAGAACAACAACTGAGATTATATGGGAATCACATGGGGGTGTGGGGAACCAGGCTGAGCGTGGGGCTGCAGCAGGGCTGGTGCTATGCCAGCGCTCAGCCGTGAAGGAACAGGGGGAAAGAGCCCCTGCCTAGACTTGAAGAAGATCCAGATTTCAGGCATCCCTCGCAGTCTAGGAGACATTCAGGTCCTTGCTTTTGGCATCCAGTCCAAAGGATAAAGTAATTTATGGGCTGTCTGAAGGATAATGGCTGATCCTGGCCAGTGCCTGCTCCTGCCTGGTGAAGCTCATCCCCTAACTGCTGACCTTTAATGGACAGTACGTGCCGAACTAGGCTTCCTCAGCGCATCTCCCTGAAGCTCACATTTAAAGGTCTGTGCAAGTCAGTCCTCATCCAAAGCTCAAACAATTGAAGGGAAGATTTCCACTGGCACAGATCCAAACCCTGCCAGGCTGTGACGACTCGAGAGGCAGCGCTGCCAGTGGAACCGAGCTGGGAGCAGCCCATGGAGTTCATTATTGTCCCTGCTATGTGGGAGCACAGCCTCATACAAATCAGAGTCACAAAACTGGGCTCTAAATGTTGTTTCTCACTTCAGGTTTTAAACAGTCATTTGGAGACCTTAATTTAAAAATGGGTATCACTTTTTAAGTGCTACAGGAGATGCACAGCCTTTTATTGAAGGACGCCAATGTGTGGTGTGAATACCTATGTCTTGTGGCTATTTTCAGGCTGACCTTGATGGATTTGTTACGCTAAGTGTCATAAAAATCAAAACTGCTTGATGAACTATCTGCTATTTCCCACAACACCAAGAAAGCACCTGGGGCCCTTTTGCTCCTCATAGACGGTGGTGCACAGAGGCTTACGCAGCTCTGATGGTGGCTGCTCTCTTCCAGAGCTGGCATGGGATTTGTAGATGCAAAGGAGCAGTGTCTCCTAATTATATGCTAATCACATTTTCAAAGCTTCAGCTGATATTAAAATTATTCAATCATTGCCTGAATTCACATACTTTTGTTTGTTGCTTTTTGTATGCTCTGTGTGTATAGCTTTTCATATGACTGTGCCTATTTTCTACCAAAATCGTGGTTTGGGAGCTGCCGTACAAAAGAGGATGCTTTTATCCTTTTTGAAGATCTTTTGAGATATCCTTGGCTCCAGCTATCTGAAATACAGACTCATGCACATATATTCTCTCTGCAGGCAAAGAACAGAGGCAGGAATAGACTTTACAGCTGTGGTTCTCAAATTTTATTAGTCAAAGGACTGCCTGACCTTCAGGGGGGGAAAAAAAAATATCTGGGAAACATCATATCTGATGCTGCCACCCTAGTGTTAATTTATGGCCAAATAACTTCTTTATAGGATTTTTTTTTTATTAGTTTTGCTTGCCCTTTTGTTTACTCGCTTGCCTGGATGGGAATGTGCTCAGTAAATGCCTTTGCCTCTCTTCACGGGTTGCTGTCTGGTGCCTCACACGGCACCCTCGGGCCTACGCTGCGTGCGGGCCTGCAGCCCTCATGGCCTCTGCCCTGTCGGTCTTATGTGGTGTCTGCTAAGCTGAGGGAAACAATTGCTTTTCTGCAGATGGCGTGGTGAAATTAGTCCTTGTCTCAGTAAAAAGATGCTGCATACTCAGCCCAGCCCGTTGGCTGATACTGAAGAAGCGTTCTCAAATTCGGTCGGTCACAGAATAACCTCGCTGTGTACTCACAGGAACAAGTGATTGCAACAGCTTTTGCTCATTTACCAGGCACTGGTGAGGACTTGGAGCAGGGTCCTTGCTGCTGGGGTTCATTGGGAAGGAAGGGGAGGAGATGGGAAGACCCAGCTGGGCTTCGCTGGTGTTTCCAGACCTGGGGTACTGCTCGTGCAGCTGGCGAGGGCTGTCAACTGGGGCAGGCCGGGGTCATCTCTCTGCAAAGGTAGGTGGGGTTTTGGGGATCCCCAGGCAGGGACTGGTGCTTCCAAAGCCAGGCCTTTCGGTGGCAAAGCAATGCCTGGAGCTGCTGTTGCCAAAGGCAAGGGCTGTTGCCCTCCTGGGCCATCTTGGCCTGGTGCTGAGGGATGCTGGGCCACCCTCCCAGGCATTTTGGGATCTCTCCCCTTGCCAAGCTGCTCTCCCAGTGCCCTGTCCTAGCCTGGGGTCTCAGAGGTGAGACAGGTGCCTGTGTGCTTCCCTGAGTGGCACTTGGACGTGGATGGAGTCTCTGCCCGTCCCTTGGTCCCCTTTCAAGAGCAGTCGGCTGTGGTTTCTGTGACTGGGAAGGGAATGGCCTCCTGTGGTACATGTGGCTCAAGTGCCAGCAAGCATCACACTGATGATGCCCTCCACTCTTGTTGCCCCATTTCTCCCTCTTTCAGCTTGGTGATCGCTGCCAGACTCCGAGTTTCAGGATCTCGTGTCTCCTGAGAGAGCTTGGGCTACTGGCATGGCTCAGCTCCTGCCGCACTGAACCCTTTAAAAGCCACACAGCTGCCATCCATGCCAGGCCACTCCCAGAGATGGGGCTGCTCTGGGAAGGGCAGCACTGTGGGGGATGCTGCTGGGGATCCCCTCTTTCACCGCTGTGTACTCACAGGAACAAGTGATTGCAACAGCTTTTGCTCATTTACCAGGCACTGGTGAGGACTTGGAGCAGGGTCCTTGCTGCTGGGGTTCATTGGGAAGGAAGGGGAGGAGATGGGAAGACCCAGCTGGGCTTCGCTGGTGTTTCCAGACCTGGGGTACTGCTCGTGCAGCTGGCGAGGGCTGTCAACTGGGGCAGGCCGGGGTCATCTCTCTGCAAAGGTAGGTGGGGTTTTGGGGATCCCCAGGCAGGGACTGGTGCTTCCAAAGCCAGGCCTTTCGGTGGCAAAGAAATGCCTGGAGGTGCTGTTGCCAAAGGCAAGGGCTGTTGCCCTCCTGGGCCATCTTGGCCTGGTGCTGAGGGATGCTGGGCCACCCTCCCAGGCATTTTGGGATCTCTCCCCTTGCCAAGCTGCTCTCCCAGTGCCCTGTCCTAGCCTGGGGTCTCAGAGGTGAGACAGGTGCCTGTGTGCTTCCCTGAGTGGCACTTGGACGTGGATGGAGTCTCTGCCCGTCCCTTGGTCCCCTTTCAAGAGCAGTCGGCTGTGGTTTCTGTGACTGGGAAGGGAATGGCCTCCTGTGGTACATGTGGCTCAAGTGCCAGCAAGCATCACACTGATGATGCCCTCCACTCTTGTTGCCCCATTTCTCCCTCTTTCAGCTTGGTGATCGCTGCCAGACTCCGAGTTTCAGGATCTCGTGTCTCCTGAGAGAGCTTGGGCTACTGGCATGGCTCAGCTCCTGCCGCACTGAACCCTTTAAAAGCCACACAGCTGCCATCCATGCCAGGCCACTCCCAGAGATGGGGCTGCTCTGGGAAGGGCAGCACTGTGGGGGATGCTGCTGGGGATCCCCTCTTTCACCAGGGCCTGGCCAGGCAGGGCTACTGGCAGCCATGGCCCCTCTTCCCCACAGGCCAGGACCAACCCCAGCTCTGGCTGCCGGCCTTGTCCCAGCTGGAGCAGGCCCGCAGCTGGGCCTGGTTTGGCCCAGCCCCTCCCAAAGCTGACATGGGGGGTGGCTGCCGGGGTTTTCAGCTGTACTGAGCTCCTGATGCTTTACAGGCACTGAGTCTCCTCTTGCTTTTCAGCTACCCTCTCCAGAGCAGTGGCCTCTCGGTCCCTTGTGTGTCCTTTCTGCCCAGCCACGATGGCTGGTCTGGCCCGAAACCCCCAGCCCCAAGTGGGAAGAGCAGAGCCAGTGTGCCTGGAGGGCAGTGAACAGCAAGGTCCCTGCATCAAGGTAAAGCACAGATGACATTTTGAAAGAAACTAATCTTGTGTAATTCAAGCACCAGAGGGAGCGACTTGTGCTGGTGGAGGACTTGTTCTGTGCCCTCTCTCTTCCCTGTGCTGCTTTTCTTACCCTCCTCCTCTTTAATCCCCATTTTTCTTGGGTTCAACTTTTTATCCTGATCTTCAAGGACCAATGCAAAATGCTTCCATAGCTCAGGAAGCTGCCCAGATTTGCATTTAACATGTTTAAATATTTAACATATTTAGGGCTGAATTAAAGCAAAGGGAGACAAAATTGGGAACAGACTGAAGAATAAATTTGTGTGTGTGTGCGCAAAGGAATAAAGGCAATGCCTGCAGATACACAGGGAAAATAAAACATGGGAAAGCAGACAGAGAGAGCCCGGTCCCTCTTTGTTGTCATATGAAGCACCCTGTGACTAATGGTGATAATTTTTCTCCCCCCATCAGTGCCATAACAGAAGAATAAAACTAATTGTCATCTGCCACCCACTGTTTGTAAAGCAGCTTCTCTTAAATAGTTCTTATGTATTGAGTTCAGCTGTCAAAAGGAGCTGCTTTTTTCATGGTCTGCAAAATGCGTTTCAGTATGAACACAGCTCGTTGCAAAGGTCACCCCATCAAAAATGTTTTCCCTCAGTAGTGAATATAATAGCAAAAGAAGGCATTTTTGTAGTCTATTCTCACCATTTTACTTGATATTTCTTAAATGGTAGACAGCTGGAGATTAAATTCCCTTTGATGGGCAGAATTTGAGGGAGAATGTTTTGTAGCGTATTTTGGGTTTCTCCCTCCTTTCTTCCATGCTGTGGTATGGGCTCTTTAATAGCTACTTATGACAGGTACTATGAGCCATAAAAAAAGCGGGAGACAGAAGAAAATTGCCTATTGTTTTTCAGATTGGCTATTGTTCCTTAGGATATTAGTATGTGTTCCTGTGTGTGCTAGTGTTTTAATGGTAGTTTGGTTCCTGGATGCTTAAATTACTCTCCCTGTCAGTGCTTCCATTTACTTGACACATTCCAAATATGAGAAGACTTTGGGAGCCAGCACACAGAGCAAGCGAGACCATGAGGACAGTAAATATCTCTGCAGACAATAGGCAGAGGTCACACAGCAGCTAGAGGGACGGTTCCTGATAACAGTTCTACAGGAGAGTTGGAGTAAAGCAGTTTGAAGTTATAATTACAGGTGTACTCATGCGGGGGTTCCTGCTCTCTGTGTATGCTCCCAGACCTGCTTGTAATGTAAGCTGGTCAGGAAAAAAATAAAGGTCTGTCTTCTGCCAGGCATCTGAAAGCGGGTGTTACATCTTCAGGGATGTATGTTTCACCCACATTTTTACAATAACTTTGCTATGTTTTGGAATTGCAGAGAAGTTTGGAGTAGGCTTTCCTTGCCCCGCGAGAAAATGGTTTCTGCTGTTGTGCTGCCTGGATTAATCCGTGGTAATCCTTGCCTAAAGGACTGTGTGCAGACAATGAAAACAGTCGCTCTGGAGCAGGTCCCTCCAAATACATGTCAAGTGATCTTCCAGCAATGACAAAGGGAAGCTCAGGATAGTTGAGAATGTAACCTCAGCTGTTCTCTTTCCCCTAGAAGGAGGAACCTGCCTTTCAAAGAGACGTTTCTTATAATTTCATCTGTAGTTCAATTGTGTGCATTGATTTATGCTTCACTCTGCTTATGTGCACAGGGATCTTAAAGGGGGAAAAAAAAAAAGCAAGCACAAATAGTGCTAAGCCTTGAGATTTAAGACCTGTCATTAAAGGTAGTCCTCAGGAGAAGTTCATATTGTAACAGCAGTTGGTGATCAAGTTGCTCTGGAAGATTCAGTGGTGGTGGTGGGTCACCCTCATTAGACAAGAGGTTGTACTGCCTTGAGGATAGGTGAGTGGTGTCAACCTGCAGGGAGAACCAGGGCTTGCCTCAATGAAAGTAATGTAGTGTCACAGCAGTGTCCTTGTATGGTGGCATGGGCAGACCCTGTCCTTGACTTTGTGTGAAAGCAGTCAAGCCATAACAATGATTTGAAGATCTTAAACATTAGCCTTCAGCTGGGGCCCTGGACACAGATTAAACCTGGAGTGTCTGAATCGTTAAGCCTGGCCTGTTACTGTTTGATCTGTTAGTGGGTAGTAGTAATGGATGGAAATTTCTCTTGGACCAACTTCTGAGACAGCAAGGGGTGGCTAGGATAATGTAGACCATGCCTTACCTGCAGGGAGGTACTATCCAGTAAACCCTGAACAACTTCTCTGGTGGTAGGAGTGTTGCTTTTTGTCAGCCACCCATAAGAACAGAAAACTTCCAAGTCTCTCTAGGCCTTATTCCTCTCAAATGTTATATTTTCCTTTTTTAAAGGGTAACTGTACCACATGTAAAAGATTTTAGTTCCAAGTGTGCTCTCAATGCAGCAGAACCTGCTTTGTTCTGTTGCGCTAGCAAAAACATCTTGACAGGGATGGGCATCAAAGCCCTGGGCTGAATTAAGTGGCCTGGAATTAGGCACAGGATGTTTTGCAAGGCTGTTCCAGCTGGGGACACCCACAAGCTCTGGTCTCTTCTTGTTTCTACACTGCTGTGCAGTCCAGAGAGCTCCATTGTTTTAAGTTGTGTAGATCATGGCTGAGTATCAGGGGAGAAGGAGTCCTTACTTTGTTTCTGGGCCCCTCCATGGGTGACAGTGCCACGAGGTGGCAGTGGCCACCAAATATTGTCTGGGCAGAAGCACAGGGTCCAGGCAGTGCATTTGTCCAGCTCTTTGCTCTCTGATGTAAGGGTGGGAGCACAAGCTAGCCCCTAAATGCGAGCCAAAGCACTGCTCTAGCTTATACTTGTCCTTTGACTTTCAAGTAGACCCAAATTCCCATTTCTCTGTTCCCATGTTGTTTGAGCACCTCAGTAAAGTCACAGTGAGAGATGACAGAATTCTTGATGAACTGTGCAGTGCTTTACTGTGTGCATACTTCCAGAGACTTACTGCCTCTGGAGGGCTTGCTCCTATTCAGGTTGCACCTTCACTGCAGGATTATTTCTGGCATTTCGTGTAATAGTGGTTCTGTCTCTTTTCCTAGATACTAAATTTTTGGCCGACATTTTTCTTGTGTGTGCCTGGGCTACCTGGGGTGGACAGTGGGAATTGCAGCGTGAATAAAAGCTAAATCACTTGAGTGATGATGGCTTCACTGCCTTCTCACAGGTCTCTGTGTCTGAAGGGGCAGAGGAGGTTTCCTGCAGTTTGGTGGAACAGACTTTTTAGATGGCTGACATTGAGGCTTTTTAGTAAGCGAAGGGATGTATCTGTTAATCTTGGTGCTGCATGTCTAGAGGGATTTGCAACACCACAAAAATTCCAGAAATCCTGGTAGGCCTTTGCGGTGTTCCTGAATTGCCTGGCTAATCCTGTGAAATCTGCCTTCCTGGCCTGGAGCAGCTGGCCCATGCCCAGACCTACCTGCTGTAAAGGAAAGACCATCTACGCCCTCCCTGGTGGGCTCTGTATGCTTGGCCAGCTCAAGAACAAAACCAGAGGCAGATAGACATGTCTTTATCATGCAGCTGATGGCTTTTTGCTGTCTTTGGTGTAAACAGTGTAAAGCAAGAACCATGAATGTGTGGTAGACCTGTGAAATGTCTAATAAATGGGAACAAATGTTCGTGGGTAGCTCTAAGGGGAAAGGCTAGGAAAGACAGGATGGCTTTTGCCTTCTGCAGTCAAGTTACTGGATAATCTGAGGACAGGCCAAGAGGATGGAAAGAAGGCAGGAATTGCTTCTATTCTGTTTTTCTGCTGATAAATCAAGCATGACAACAGAAAACTTAATAAAGGACTATGACATTTTAGGTAGAATGTTGCACATAGGTGAAATGTGTTGCTTCCCCGTGATGGAAAGCGTTACTTTTCAACAAGGGACTCCATTGCTGTCACATCATTGGGGCTGGTAGATACTGTATGCAATAGACTTCTGTAGGCAAACCTCTCATTTCAGGTTCTTCTCTGTAAAATGGATTTTGATTCACCCAGCAGGGGTGATGTGAGGATATGTTTGTTTATATTCTTGGGGTCCTCATTTATTTTTGGGAGAGTGTTGTTAAAGGCTTGAATGGGAAATGTTTTCTGTCAAAGCATACCCATAATTAAACCGGTCTGTTTATTCATGAGCTCAGGCAGGCTTATTATTGTTTTTCCTAACCTTGATCTAACAAATTGTGCAATGTGGTCTGCCACACATCTGCCGCTCCATGCATGCTGGGGAGGGTGGACACCTGGTGTCAGTGGAGGGAGACTAGTGGAGTGGAAACAGTGGCCTCACTGGGAATTGCCTTTGAAGATAAAAACCCTGCATGGCTTTTTGTGAAACGTTTCTTTTGAAGCAGCAGCATGGGTAGGTTTCTCGTCAAGCAGGATGCATTATAAAAGCAAATAACTGCAAGCTGGCCAAGTGCTTAGTGAGCATCCGTGAGCTGTGACAGATGAACTCATCTACCAGCAACACTGGCTGCATCGTTGTGTCACATGCTGGTGGTTGCTCTTGGGACACATTTGTACAGTGTACCTCGTGCATATGTTGCTCGTCCTCAATGTAAGATGCAGGCTGCTTTTGTCATGTTGTCTTGCGGGTCAGGTAGGAAAATTACACATGTAGTCATGTGCAAGGAACATGAATGGTTTTGTTCTCCTGAAGTTGAAGGGAGAAATAGGAATATCCCCTTGTGGACAGTTTGCTAAGAAGGGGAAGCAACCTGCTGGAGAGGGTTGGATGCCTGAGCACTGCATCTGCCAGCGTGGACACTTGAGTCTTTGCAATACATAAATCATGGAAAATGTGTGTGCTTTTCTCATTGTGTCAAAGCCAGAAAGCCCTGACCCAGCTGGAGGAAAATAACAATTTTAACAGAGATCTCATCAAGCAAGATGTTCCAGCTCGTTAGAAAACAACTTACTGTATGCTTGAAAGGCGCCTGCAATGCATAAAAAGAAATGTCTTGCTCTTGCACTGGAAAATCTAAAATAGAATAGGCAGATATGACCTCATCTCTTCGTGATGGAAAATTACTGCCACTTAACTTGTGTTCTTGCCATCTTAAAGTGGTTACTGGGGAGTCAGCGATTCAGGAGCAAGTGTAAATGTGGCTCAGTTGCTTATCAAGTTGGAGCAAAGTCTCTTGGTTGGAAGTATATATAATGAATGGAAAAGCAAATGAACGAGCAATATTGTCTTTTTTACCTGGCCTCTTCCAGGTGTCTGTAAGGCTCGGGAGGGAAGAATTTAAAGAGAACTGCATTGCCTGACCCTTGCATTGAAGGCAACCATGGTCTTGCTATTCACAATACAGACTTCTGGTCTGCTGCCCCACCAGTTCATCTGGGAAGCATGATCCCAGTGGTAGACAGTGCCACAGTGTTTAGAAAAATGAGCTGGTTCCACAATGCAGGCACAGTGCACTGTTTGGAGATGATCTAAGTGGGCTAGCAATAGATGGCACAGATGGCTGTATCAGTCTGTCCTCTCCTTATGCCAGTTCAGAGTACTGGGCTTTTGCTGTGATTGCAGGAGCTGAGGGGACCCTATCAGGCAGACTTGGAGGTGAAGTCTGCTCACAGGTTGCGTGCTACTGGGTGGTGGACTGCCATGTTAGCGGTCTTTTGACTAGAACATGACATTTGGAGATGACTTCTAGGAGCAAAGGATACTTAGGCCAAGCATCTCTCGTACTGCAGCCATTTCCAGAAAGTGCACCTAATAACAAGGAAGTTAAGAAGAAAAGGAGAGAGTGGTGGTAGTGGCTGGAGGGACCTGCAATCTGTATGAGTAATTGTCATGTACTTCACTCATGAGTGGCTGAATATACCTTTTTCTTCAGCAAATTCCGTAGCTCTAAAAAAATAAATGGGGTCTGTTTCTGAATATAAGAGCTCAGGAGCTCTGGGCCTGGCGTGTTCTGGAGGTCCCCAGGTTCCTGTAGGCCCTGCCAGGGGAGTGAGAGCCAAGCCCTGGCTAGGGAAGGAGTTGCTTGGCTTCAGGCTCTTGTTTCACAGCAGGACACATGTAAGCCAAAGGCCCTTAGCCTTGAGGCAGGCCATGTGGGATGGGACCACTGCAATAGCTCTATTTGGCATGCTTGGATGTGTAGGGATAGATGAAGCAGAATAAAGTATATCACCCTGCAGTGATATACCTCCCAGTGGGAAGTCTGCCACTTCCCCAGGAAAGCTATTCCAATGGTTTAATTACTCTCAGTGCTGGGAAACAAGCTTTTATTTCTAAGCTGAATTTGTTTGACTTAAGTTTCTGCCCATTGGGTCCTATTTTGATGAGGCTTACTCTTGGCTAGCTCTTCTGTGTGCAAGTACCTGTGAGTATCAATTGAGTTGTCCCTTTGTTTTATTCAGACACATTAAATTCTTTATGTCTGTCTCTGCAGGAACTGTTCTCCAGGCTCTGGTTTCCTTTCAGCTCTCATTTCCATGTCTCCGTATTCTATGAAAGCTGACTCTTTGGTCTGGACACAGTTCTAGGGACTTCTCAGGTCTATGTACAAAGTTAAGCTCACTCTCATGCTGCCTGGCCCTTCAGTCATGCAAGAATGGCATCAGCACTGCAGAGATCATTACTTTCTTCTCTGAATCCTTGTTTTCTGTCTTGTAAACACAACATTGCCTTTTTGGTTCCCAGATCTACAGTCTTGCATTGTATTCTGCAGCGGTAAACCAACCAAGCCTGTGCTCATCTCTGCAGACCGTGCAGCAGGTCTGGTTGGGAGCTGGGGCTCTGTGGGACTTGTTGGTATTGGCACAGCCTGACAGGTTGCTGTTTTCTGCCAGGTCCGTTGTCTGTGTGTTACTAGCACTCATGGAAATGGGAAAGTTCTCCCTTTCACAACAGTTTGCTTTGCAACTTAATTGGTGTTTGTCAACATTAGAAAATTTCCAGCTAGAAAATTTCTTTAGGCTTGGCTAGGTTTCAGCAGAGTGGGGAAACAGGAACTGCTCTCACTCCTTTTGTTGGGGCTTTGCTGTCTGTTGAGGGAAAGGTGGGGATGGGAATGTGAAGGGGAAGCTGGGTCTGATACCCACCATGAAGGCAGTAGGGTACCACTGAGACAGATAGCTTGTTTTAGGTGTATGAGCTTTTACAGGCACTTGCAGAGAGGAGCTGAATGTGGTTCAAAGCAACCATCTGCTGTGGGCAGGCTCTGCTGCTGTCCAGAAAAGCCATCTCTATTTATGATGAATATTTTCCTTTACTGTGAACTCTCTTTTATTTGGCCACTTACCAGAAGAATTGGTTAACCCCTTGAAAACTCTCAAACAGTGGGTAACGTTGCTGGGAGTTGATGTTTAATTAAAGGTTAAATTAACGTGTCTGCCCCCCTGAACAATGTAACCCACATGAGCAATATCTAGGAGGACGGAGAAGGCCAGATATCACCTGCCAAGACCCAGTTTGCACATCAGACTAGTAAGTGTCTGACAGTAATGAAATAGTGCTGGAATGAATAATGTGTCTTGTTCTTCCCACCTGTTCTACCTCTCTACCGTCTGCAGTGTCTGAGTTTCACTAAAGCTGCTGGGATTTCAATGCAGTGCTTAGGCTTGTGCTTAGTTTCCCATTTCTCAGATTTAGGAGGGACTAAAGTGTGTGTTAAATGCTCTGGTGAATGGAGATCTGTTGCCAGAAAAAAAACCAGTACAGAAATCTGGACCAGAAGGCAAGGTTTATATATATATATTTTTTTTTTTAACAGAGTTTATGTTTTTCTGTTTAAATGCAAATATCTCTCCTTCACACCCTGGTTGAGGACAAATAAGGTGATTGCTCCTCGTGGCTGTGCTGGTTTCCTCATTTGAGTCTTCTGCTATAATGGTCATCAGATTAAAAAAAAATACTAAAAAAATGGCAGACGGTTGGGCGGAGATGGGATGTTAAACGTTGCGGAGAGCATGGAAACCCTGTGTCAGCCCAGAGCTTGTAAAGGGAAAACCATCACTTGGCAGAGACAGCTTAATAGGCTTGTAAAATCTGGCACCATCAAAACCATGATTTGGGTTTTATCAAAGCATGGCAGGGGAGCCTTGAGAAATGACAGCTGTATTATCTGTCTTCAGATCATTCTGAGAGCAACATCAGGAGCAGGCTGGAAACAGTTCAGAAAATAATTTCATATTGAGGGTTTGCTGGGGGCAGAAATGTATAGGGAAAATTGAAATGAAAGAATTAATAACAGTATCAATAACCTTCCTACAGCAGTCATCAGGCGTGACATGAAAATGACTTGAAAGTTGTCATTTACTGTGTATTTTATTCCCATCAGGAAGGTTTGAGGGATGAGACGAGAATCCAAACAAGGCAATTAGAAGACTGGAGCGTGTTGGGGGAAGGAGGAACGGCTGGTGTGTAGAACCTTTCAGTGCAATTTTCCCTGCCAGATACAGGTGCTGGGCCAAATTCTGATATAGTGGAGCAAATATTGGAGAGAGCAGATTTATGGAGTGACAGAAGTGATTGCAGTGTCAGCTGGTGTGCACAGGGGTGGTCTATGCAAGATGCTCAGTGTTGCAGCAAAAGACACAATGCAGCTGTCCCTAGAAGTGTATCCTAAAGGCAGAAGACTCTAGCAAGGGTTTCTCACTCACCACCAAAATGTGTGAGTCTTTGAGTATGATTCAAAACTTTGCCTTTGCCAAGATTTCCAGTACTTCTTCTGGGCTGTGGACCAGTCCTGCTTAGTCGAGTCCAGTTAGTGTGGGTGTAGGGGATGGTAAAATGTCCTACTTCTTTTATATCAGCATATGTTGACTCTGAGCCATTTGTACTCATTCCTTTTCCTCCAGGATGACTTGACTCACATCCAGGAGTTCATTGTACTTGTCTCAGGCTTGGGACTCTAGGCCCAAACTGGAACTATCCATAGCTACTGGAAAAGAGACCCCAGCACGTAGGTTAAACCACTTATAAATGATGACATGGCTGAGGCAGCCAAGCTCTATTTCTGAAACTGACTTAGTCACCTAAGAAATTAAACCGCACTGAAAATGTTCCCCTTCCTGAGGTCCAAATGCTTTTCAGACATTACCTAAGCCGTCAGGCTGTGATGGGACAGACTCCTGTGATCCTGTTTGCCAGTTTCAGGTCATTAATGTGTGGAGGAGAAGGGACTCGATTTTCAGACTTTCCCAGAGACAGCAAGTTTCTATTGCAGTTTATGTTCAAACTTAGCCTGCAAATCATCCAGAATTTACGTTGTTTTTTGACCTATGTTTAGCTATATTTTTGCCACAGAGCTGGCCAAACTTGCAGTTTCCCAAGGGAAAAGGGAAGACGTGAAGCTTGCAGTCTCCATTTCCTGAATTAGGGATCATGTGTCTGAAAGCTTCAGAATACTGCTCGTAGAATTGTAGAATGGTCTGGGTCAGAAGGGACCTTAAAGATCATCCAGTTCCAACTCCCCTGCCATGGGCAGGGACACCTTCCATCAGACCAGGTTGCTCAAAGCCCCATCCAACCTGGCCTTGAACACTTCCAGGGAGAGGGCATCCACAACTTCTCTGGGTAACCTGGTCCAGTGCCTTACCTCCCTCAGAGTGAAGAATTTCTTCCTTATATCTAATCTCAATCTACCCTCTTTCAGTTTAAAGCCATTACCCCTTGTCCCATCCCTACATGCCCTTGCAGTCCCTCTCCAGCTGTCTGTGGCCTGACAGTCTTTGTGGCCCTCCTCTGGACTCATTCCAACAGGTCCATGTCCTTCTTATGCTGGGGGCCCCAGAGAAGCTAGTGAAGAAGAGAAACCACTTGCATGTATGCATAGTGAATGCTGAGGCACAGGCTCAGTTGTACAGGGCTGAGAATACAGTAGCGTTTATATACAGAGGAGAAGAGTTATATGAGATGAGCCAGCTAGTAATTTTAGGAAGCTGGTCATTACTTTCTCTTTTGCTCTCAGAGCAGTATCTCCGAAATTAATCTGCTACTCCTTTGTAATGGAGATAGATATATAAGTAAAGAGGTTTATGCTTTTGGATGGAGCACAGGCGCTGAGCTGAAGAGCAGGTACTGTCTTTGCTGCAGGAGACAGGCTGAGGTCTGTCAAGCAACTGGAAGCCGCTGGGGAAGCAGGGAAGTAGTCTGACAACTGGGGTCAGGTTGGCCACCCATCTGCAGCTCGGTCCCATGCTGCACTAGTGACAGGACCATATGCTGTTCAGTCCCAAGCCTTGGTCCATTGGGAAGCCTCTGATGTGCTGGTGCTCAGAGCTGTGACACGTACGTACCATGGTCCCTGAAGCCAAAGGATATTTGTGCTGCCTATGAGCTGTGTTCACTCATAGGGTGGAGCATGCTGTTCTAAAGAACTGGGCTTTCTCCATGTCCGTTCCTGTAAGCTTGGCACAGAAGGAGAAAATGCCTTTTCATGGGAAAGAAGTCAGTGTACTCACTGGCCATGGTGTTTCATGGGTTTATTTACCAAAATAGCCTGTGTGCACACAAAGTAAGAACAGACCTCTGTGGCACCAAGTTTGTGATTCTGGGTCCTTTCTCCCTTTGAACATTTGCTTTTCTTCTGCAATATGTAGTTGGCTGGGAGTTATTCAAAGGTAGCTTCAAAAGATCAAAGTCAGATCCAGTCTTTGTAGCATTCATGCCTCTGCCATTCAGTTTATGCAGATATTAATGAGGTGCATTTTATATGGCCTGACATTCATGTCTTCTGTTTACCCTAACGAAATTGTTCTGCTGTCCCTCTTGTTTTCATAAGCAACAGAGTCTCCCAGATCATGTTCCACAAAGATATTTTTCCCCTTTAGGATTAGCAGGAGCAAAACTGGGAATGATAATTTTAACAGGCGTAAAGCATCAGGATCTCATGTCTGATGCCTTCAAAGCAGTGCATTCTCCCCTGCTTTGCCTACTCTATATTGTGACAGGTTTCAGGCTAACACATATGTTTCTTGCCCTTTTATCTCTCTAATTGTTTTCACAAGTTCATTAATGATTTTGCAAAAGCTGTAGTGAAACTAAATGACATGCTCATAAACCTTTAAAGGAAAATATACCCGGCTGGTGATGGGAAAAGTCTCATTAGTCTTTTCAAATTGCTCCCAGCAGGTTTTTCTGCAGATTCAAACTTGTTAGGTGCATAAATACGCTTCTCTAATTCAGTCAGCTCTGCTGATTCTGTGACAACTGAAGTTTGCTCTGCTTTTAAGTAGCCACTAAAATCACCTTTCTAAAGCAGATGTTCTGAGAGCCAGAACCGGGCTGAAATCTGAGGGGGTGTTTGGTTTTGGTTGTTTTTTGTTTGTTTTTTTTTTTTCCAGTCTGTGGAATTTCTTGGGCTACTATGTCACCTATGCTTTATTTCCAAGAAAATCCTGTGGTAGCTCTTTGGAAAATCACTGGATTTCTCTCTGACCTGGGAATATTGAGGTGATGATGATATCACATCTGCAGTACATGTTCAGGCCAAGGCTTAAGATGGTGTGGGAGTTCTGCTGGGAGAAGGACTAGATTAATCACAAAGTGATAAGCGAGCTCCTTTGTGGTGTCTACAGACAATATGTTCTAACGTGTGTGGGGCAGAGAGAAGAGCCAGGTATGAATGAAGGCAGCTGTACTACCTGTAAGAAGATGTGCAGCATGTCCCATAAGAGATGGCCCAAACCTCAGCGAGCTGTGCCAGGGTTGTGCCTGGCCACAGCAAGGAGGTTAAAGGAATTGATCTTTCTCAGCCGTGTTCTTCAACAGTACTTTGGGCATGAAGCAGTGGTGGGAGGGAGAGCCTGATACAACAGTGTTTCAGTGCAGCAGGGCATGGGGAGCAAGTGCAGAGGGCTGGCCTTGGCGCCAAAGGGGCTGTGGAGGAGGAGGCGGTCTGGAGCGGGGTGGGCGTCCAGGTGCGGAGGAGCCGAGGGGAACTGAGACCAGAAGGCTCACTGCTTCTGCAAAGTGCAGGGGACATCCCGAACTGCTAGAGCAGCACACTTCCACCCTCCCTCATCTCAAGCTGTTGTTTCTATGCTGAGATAAAGAATGAAAATGACTTTTCAGGTCTTGAGAGTGCTTTCCTTTGAGTTCATCTAGACGAGGATATTTCTACCATGCAAGCCTTAATTGAAGTGTTTGATTTCACTTTTGTATGTGGAGTTAATTTATGTGACACAATTAAGATACATTTTATTTATACAATAGGAACTTAGAACTGGAGTAGGTGATTAAAACAACTGAACAGTCTCTTCTGAAATTTTAACTTTGCTAAAAGCATAGTGATCCTTTGACATGATATTCTAGTTGAGCATTTTTGAAAGTAAGTTAAATATCAGGGTGAATTTTAGATAAATACTTTACCATGCAAGCTCTGTTTTGTGCCTGACACTAGAGATCTTGAAAGAGTTTTGATTGGACTAGGCAGGGGATACTAATATATGTTTGGGGCCTTATTGCTCAAAGTTGCCTGAATAAAGTTGGACTGTCTAGTAGTGTTACTTCAAAGGGGTGAAAAAACCCTTCTGGCTGTGTTCATTGTGTGTTACGTTGTCACCTCTTCACGTAAAGCTACTCAGCACCAAACTGGCATTCTCACATTAGAAAGTGAGTAGTCCTTGGTGTGACACAGAGGAAAACAAAACTCTCTCCCCAGGGAAGCAAAATAAGCACATCCAAACTCAAAATTAGAAACCAAACTTTTCTGAGTCGGGTTTGCATCACTACCAGTGACTGACAGCTCGCTCTGTGGAGTGCTTAGCATATGGCAGAGACCTGAGACATCCCTTTAATGTGGCAGTGAGCACAACTGTTACGTACTTGTCTTGTACAGGCCTCTCTTGGAAAGGGGATTCAACTATAACTCTGTTCTTAAAGCCTTGCTTTGTCTGAGGCACTGCTGAAGTTGTAAATGGCTATTTTTGGTTGTTATAACTGACAGCTGTTGTAACCTGCACTTTCGCACAGCGCTGCGTGAATCACAGTAAAGTGCAACCGTCAGCCCCGGCTAGCCCTGAAAACAAGACTCGCATCTGCTGACATATAACCTCAACTCTACTGAAAAGAGCAAAGCCCTTCCCGGGGTTAATTGCTCAGCTGAAATGTCTTGGGCCAGACGCTGCACGTGTAGGATTCTCCTGACCATGGTAAGTGCTTGCTGAGTGCGGCTGGGGGCCATAGATGGCCTGCACACTGAACTCCAGTCCCTACATCTTCTGCAGGGCCGTGGGAGCAGAAAACTGTGCTCTGAACACAGCTGGGGCTCCTCCTGCTCCCCAGGGCCCACCTGTGCTGCTTTCATGACCCGTGCTGCTCCCTGCTGCTGCCCCAAGAGGCCCAGATTGCCGTGGCTGTGCTCACGCTTGCACATCCTGTGTTAGTTTTACTAGCTGGACGGTCTCCGACTGCCTTACAGTTTCTCTAGGATTGGAGATTGAGAGCTCAATATTTTGCAGAAAGGGAGATCACAGAGAAGTGCTGGTTTTTGTAAGTCTCCCAGACTGGGTTTTGTTGGGGACCATCTGAAACTGCAGAAACAGGACTCTAAGTTTCCATTTTAAAATATGTTTGGCAAATCTGCTTGATCTGCGATAAAGTCTTCAGGATAACAGGTGAAACTCCTCAAAGCTTGTTGTTGTTCTTTGTTTGTTTGTGAAAATGTTTAAATCTTGACCTGACTTCTTGGGATTAACTGGGGAAGGGTAAAAAAAAAAAAAAAAATTTCCACCCCTCCCCCCCGGACAAAAAAAAAAATAATCTGCACAAATCTTTTGAGCTCTCATTATCTGAAAGTCATAATTTCCAGTCACTCATCGCTTTGATTATTTTAGTCACTTTTTTAGCACTTAGCTTTGATTCATTGTTCTCAGTTTCTATAACAGAGCAAATTTCTCCTTTCTGACAGTGTAGCTGTACTGCTGCATTACTGTGTGCAAAGTGTTCTGAAATCTTTGCACAGGAGGTACAGTTCAGTGGAAAGTCCTTCTGTTACACATGAGAAAATAATTTGCAATTAATTAAGTTATTGGATGAATTCCTTCTTTGTTCTGTCTGAAAATCACCTGTAAGCAGATTGCCAGATTTGGAAACAATTCGTTAGAGAAATTGTTTGTGAGTTTCTTCCCTAAATAATTCCTGGTCTGACCAGAACAAACAGTTTGCAATGTGCAAGTAGAATTCATAATTTCTTAGTTTTTTGAGTGGCTATGTGGAGAGAAGTTCCCCATTCAATATGAGCTGCAGGTAGCACAAGACAGGACTCAAAACTTGCTTTTGGTCTGTGCTTTAATACTGAGATGTTGGGTTGTGATCTGAGTTTTCATTTTCTTGAGGGACTGAGCCCAAAGAATAGTGGGTGGGTGGGTTAAACCTTGCTTTCAGGTGGATGTTTGCAAAGGAGAGGTGGCTGTCTGTGAGGAGGGGGTGTATACTGGGATTTTAGAAGGGTGGGATTAGCTGCTGTAAACAAACAATTTTAAAACTCCCAACTGTTATAAGTGGGAGGAAAAAAAATTATGGACAATTCTCTGGGGGAGAAGGGAGCAAATGAAAAGTGCTGTGTGGCTGGGATCTGAGGCATGAGGCAGCCCAAAGACGAGGAGCTGGGCATGAGAATGGAAAGCCAGGACAGACTGGCCATGTAGCTTGTGTCTGGTAGTGCTGGTAGAGGTTGTGTGGCAGAACACTTGATTGCCAAATCATCACCCAGCCTGTCCAGCTAGTAAATATTACAGGAGCTGAAAAGATGAATGAGAACATAACAGAAAATGGCACTGACTGTGCCAGCATCAGAAAAGGGCTGGACTCAGCAGTGTGACCCTGGCAGCCCTTTCCATCACTGCTGCAGCCACAACTCCTCTGTGCTCTTTGCAGGCAGCTGTCAGATATCTCAATCTGCATTCCTCTGCTCTTGATATTTGGAAACAGCACAGGATGCAAAAAAAAAAAAAAAAAAAAAGGGATGCCAATTTTTGCTTTATTGCATTCTGTTGCTTTCTGCCTGTGGTGGTTTTGTTGCCTGACTTGGTATAAAAGCTGGCTGGAGCATTTTCTCCTCTGTAGTCTAAATCCCATTTTTACACCGTTCTTCCTCTCATTACAAAGAGTTGCATGTGGCCCTGCTAAAGTCTTCCTGTGCTGGCTCACCATTGGCCATTAACACAAAAGTGAGCACTGGCTAATGAAGATGGAAGTGTTGGCGTTCAGACTATTGCTGATTTGCTAGTCTCTCGTCTCAATATCTGCCCTCCATTAAAACCAACTAGGTAGCGTACGCCACAATGTTCACTTTGTCAAAATGTTGGCTGTCCTTCTAGATTAGTGCAGCTCCCAGACCAACTGCACTGGCATCAACAATTAGTTCATTCTTCCTCTGTTAATTAAAGTAAGCTAGGAGTATCACATGTTATCGTGGCTTTTAAAAGTGTACGAGCATATTTGTGTCTGTCAGCCTGTTCCCATGGCTGATCTTTGTTGACTGATTTGTGTTGTGTCTGTGTAATGGTTGCTAAATCTGGAGTGAAACAGGAACAACAATTAGTGAAGCCCAAAAGATTTCTTGCTTCTCAGCTGTCTTTTGGCTCAGTGGCAGCTTGTATCTCTACCATCTCTCTTGTAAAGCATTAAAATTAAAGAATTGTCCCTTGCTGCTTGGGTGGTGGAATGAAAACTGTTGAAGCAGGAGTCAGTAGATGGCACTGTTAGACCCTGCTGGGGAGGTTATGGGGCAGGTGAGCAGTGCAGGTACTGCTCTGAAAGGTGTTTTGGTGTTTGGACTTGGCTTCTCTCCTGGGCAAATTTTTTGTAAGGTGCAGGTGGGCCTTTTGTCCCCTTAATCTCTCCTGCCAGGGTCTGGCAGTGTCATTAGTATTTTGACAGGGGTTCCTGCTGGTCAGGTCCAACCTCTGAAGGTGTTTTGCCATCTCTGCTCAGGCACGTAGTCAGACAAGACCGTTGGTGTTAGCTCCGCAGGCGTCTTCCTCCATGCAAGATAACTGATGAAACTGCCCAGCTGGGCTTCACAAGGATAGGGAGTGACATTTTGGTTTTGATTTCTGTGAAGGTCATTGGGGTGTTTCTAAGGGGCAGGGAGAGCCGTTGATGCTGGGGGAACTGGCACGGAAACAGCATGCTGTGGAGATCAGCACTGTGCTTTTCTGTGTGAGCCTGGCTCATTCTGTGTGGCAGGAGCTCTCTAATACTTTGAAATTGCAATATGGCCTTACAGAGAATAGCCAGTTCTGCACTGCCTCATTTCCTAAGGGAAGATTCCTAGAAAACTAACTACCACTGCTGTAAAATGAGGATTTGTGGTTTAATAGTTATCATGGGAGCAGCTCCAGGAATCCCTCTGTTGCAGAGTCACCATCCTGCACAGGCTTCTGTTCTCCGAGCAATGCCTTTCTTCCAGCTTCTGTAGCAGACACCGAGCTTGACATCATGTTCATCTGTCCGTGCACTGTAATATTGTCAGCGACATTCAGTACTTTGGGGATTTTTGACTGCTGACTTTCAGTGACATTTGGAGCAATCTCCATGGCCAATGTGAGATACTCCTCTGTGCTAAAGAATATAAAAGAGACTGTTGCATTTAATATATTGGAGTACACGAGACACAGCAGCAGTTTGTGTGATTTATTGGGAAGACAACAATGTGCCATAGCATGTTCTGTAAATATAAGCACAAATAAATCATGCTACATCCACTCTAAATTTCCTTTACTGCTAAAGTGTCTAAATCAATAAATGCAGCAATAATGGATTAATTCAAACAATAGGCTCTATCACAGGCTATTTAATCATTAAGGTGGGGGCACACTTGGTTGCCCTGACAGGGATATAGGACTTCAGATGATGGTGACATGGGACAAAACAACATGTCGCTTAGGGTATGGCCTGATGCCCTTGAGTCTGCAGGAGGTGGTTAGTCCTGGGGCGACTGGAGAAAGGGGCTGCCTCAACTTCTGTGCTCTAGACCACTCTCTCTGAACCACTTCTGCATCTTACAGGAAAGACTAACCTGCATCTATTACTGGCTACCACCCATTGACCTCATTTTCCTAATGTGTATCAGGCACAAGACGGGCAATTCCTACATTGTAGTGTCTGAATCCCTCTCATACTGGGTTCTTACTCACTTTTGCTCTCTTTGTATCTGGAGGGTGCGAACAGGGAGAATTGCTCTTGATTTCTTTGGACAGATTCCCAAAAAGGAAGAAACAAATAAATATGTACATTTTTAAAAACAGTATTAATTTTTACTTGTGATGAGGCTGACAGAAGAGAGAAGCTGGCTGATGGGAGGCAGTGTTGCGTGTCTGTTATCACATCTCATACAAAGTTTGATGTAGCCAGCTGGCAAATACCAGCGACTCTCCTGAGTTCATAGCTCACCCTGTTTGTGTTGACATTTCTGGCAAGGAAAGGTAAAGAGTTATCCCAGCTGCAATAACCTGTGAGGTCTCGCTCTGTGTTTCTCTTAATTTGCCTGAAATTAAAGTCTCACTCAGCAGGAGCGATTCACATGCAGCATTTCCAATCATTGCTATTGGCTGGGGGACCTGCAGTAGGAGGATGCTGTGGGAGATGGCACCTGTAGTGATCTAGTCGCAGCTCTGTAGCTGCACACCAGTAGCCTCACAGCTTCCACTGTCCTTTCACCCCTCTTAACCTGACTTTGTTTTAACCTGTTTCCCTCCAAACGCAGCCCAGAGCTGGTGTGAGGTACCGCAGCCCCCAAATGAGCAGTGGACTGAGCCCTGCTGCATTACTGGAGAGGCAAGTGTGGGGATGCTCGAGGAGCTCCTGAAAAAAAGCTTTTGAATGAGTATCTTGACCATGTGTCCTTGTATGGGACTTCGCCTTTTAGTACGGAGGGCTCTGTGCTCCCATGGCTAAGTCACCCTTCTCATACTGTTCACAGCATGCTGTGCTTATGCTGTTTGTAACTTGGACTCAGTTGGGATTGGTTTTTATTACTTGTCTGATATTAGCTACTAAATAACATAGAGAAGCTTTACCTGAATTCCTGCCTAAGCATGTGAGATGTTGCTGATGGGCAAAGGCTGTGTAAAAACACCCTTAACTCTAAAGAAGCAGCTGATGCTGACAGTGGGTTTCATTTGAACTATCAGAGTCCATTTCAGCTTCAGATGCATTCGCGCAGAGCCCTTGACTTTATCATTAATATTGAAGTCTTTGGGCCCAATTCTCTTCTCCTGCCAGACTTACCCTGAGGTGACACTGGAATGATTTTTCTTTTGATTCTTATATATCAGAGTGAGACAAAAATCTGGTTACCAGCACGAACCTAGAATATATATCAAAACAACCCCCCCAAACAAACAAACAAAAGACACAAGCCAAAACTGACAGGCCTTTTGCAATACAGTGGAAATATAAGCCACATTTGATACAAAATTGGTTGGAGTTGTTGGGAAACTTTACTTTCATTGCAATGGTTTTTGGTCATAGAGTATAGTGGCATGGCATTTTGTCTTAGCACATGAAACCTTATTAAAAATATAGAGTGGATGTGGGATATTGGACAGGTATTTTAAATAATGATAAAAGAACCAGTACTGAGGTCTGAAGAATATTTTATTTCATTTGAAACAGATGCCAGAAAAAAAAATCTGCTATTTTAGTAATCTAAATTTTGCTGAACATATTTCTGATTAAATACTTTGTCCTTTGAATTGCTGCTGTAGTTTAGGTGCAGTATGTCAAGTAGTTCTGTCATTATCTGATGTTCTTTAATAGGCTTAACTGGAATCTTATTTATGGATCAAATCTATGGGCTAAATAGCAGTAAGAAATCCTTTTTCTTTCTGATAAGATGATGTACATACCCTGAGAAAAGCAGTGGTGGCATGCTCTGCCAGCTCGCATTCTCCTCTTGCTAGGGATCTCTGTGATGTATGTAGACAGAAAAATAAATACAAGGGAAGGTTTTGTTAAGATATTTTACTTTTTTTTTTTTTTTTTTTTTTTAAAAAAAAATACAAGGGAAGGTTTTGTTAAAATATTTTTCTTTTTTTTTTTTTTTTTTTTTATTATAATACAATTTGGTGAACACAGGTTACACCTTTGGAAGGGAGACAAATACAGTGCTGCAGATGACTGCTAAGAGGACATGATATATTGTGTGCTTAGAAGAATCCTTTCTCTACTTGAAGCCCAGGCTTTCTCAGTTGAGAAAGTCTATTTATGTATACATATAAGCCTCACATCAACCAAAAAAAGCAGGCCAGCCAGGGACCAGAAGGGAAGCTAGAGAGAGCAAGGGCATGACTGCGCATTGGCAATCACTGGCAGGCTCTGGGTTGTCTCTTGCTGTCACACCAATGCTTGGTTGAGTTCATCAGTCATTAGGTGAACTAGATTCTGTATCCCAGCAAGTTTTTATTGTAAACTTTCATATCCTAATCATTATCCTCCTTGTTACTCCAAAGAGAATACTGAGAGCCCTTGTAGGGATGTCTGATGTCTTCAACTTCCTTTTAAAATTACTTCTCAGTCTCTGCTCAGGTTCCAAAAACCCTAACATCTCTTACTGAGAGGTGGCAGCAGCATATTTGACCTTTAATTCTCCTCTTCTGTTTCCCCCACCCCAAGAAAGGAGAGGATACCTGTTCTTCCTACAGTGCTGAACATGTTGTAGAGGTTGTTGGACGGTAACCTTGCTCTCACACATGTGCTCTAGTAAGGCCATGATAGCACTAGTTAAAAAGTCCACAATTAAAAGTCAACAAGAAGAAAATGTTTAAAAAACAGTGATAAAACTATGACTGAGCCAGAGCTAATTTTTCAACCACTGCAGCAAAAGCACCAAGGCTCTGGGGAGGAAAGTTCCTTCTTAACTCTTTGGCCTTTTTAGCCTTTTGTACAAGCAGATGCTTGGGGATGACAATCTTCCTGAAAACTTATTGATAGGACCAGCTAAACAAATGCATATAATTTAAAAGTCACTTTCTCTGTGCTTTTATCCCTCTTCCCTACCAAAATAGTTCTTGTTGATTTTTCTCCTATTAACCAAGTTTTTCAGGAGATTAGATTCAACACAGTAGTGTCAAATTTATTAAATGTTAAGGCATTAGTTATCTGAAAAAGAAGTTCTCCAGACAACTATTCAGGTCTGGAGAGGGTATTTGCTCATTGCATATTAGGTAAACTTCAATTTGAATCAATATTTAATGTTCAGTGGCAGGGTCCTAGGAGGTATGTGAGTTATTGATAAGTGGGTTTAGATGTCTTTGTTTAAAGTATTTTGTTATTTATATCTCTGAGTCCCCCCAAAGCTGTAAATTGTCAGACTTGGTTTAAATGTTAGTAGTTCTGCTGTCAAATTTAGTGCATCAGGTAGTATGGCTCCTAAAACATATTTGAAAGCTTTCACACCTTCATGTGGTGCTGCTTGGAGCCTTTGTCAAAAACAACATTTTCTGATTTGGTGTTGGCATTATAGTTGTAAAAGAGAAGAAACATCTCTTAATGCTCACTGCATGGGAAACTGTGATGCTGAAGTGATGGACTTGCAGCCAAAAATTTTTGGGAGGCAGAAAAAGTCTACACAAAGAAAAAACAAATGTTGTTCTCATTGCAGCTGTAAGCAGGTTTGGGACATGCCAGAGAACAGAGGTGAGGGCAAATAACGAGAATATGCATCTCCAGCTCTTTTCAGGTGTCAGCTGATGTTTAGGACAAGCACTGATTGGGTATGATCCAAAGTCAGCTGAAACAAGGGAGTATTTTTGATGATGCTGGTTGGCTGTGGTCTCTGACCATGATGAGTAGTGGAGGAAGGGGCAGATTCTGTGTTTGCCTAATGTGCTCTCAGGTGGTGGAGCTGGACTGGCAGGGAGTGTGATCTGAAGACTTCATCTGGGAGCACTTTTCCATTCTTGGCTCTTTACTCCTGACCCAACTAGCCTGTGTCTAACTAGCTCTGGTGAGAAAGTCCACAGGGGACAACATGGTGATTAAAATCTCTGAAGCAACCCTCTCCTTCAAATACTGCAAGTGGGAGACACCAGTGAGACTTTTGCTCTCTGTGGGTGGACCTGCTTGAGCGAGGCTCTGTGTAAGTTGTATTGCAGCTGATTTTCTTTGGAGTGGATGAATTCTGGTTACTACCCTGCATGTGATGGGATTTGGGTTGTACATTGGCTTAGATGTTACCTGTCCCCCCATGGTCTTATAAAAGCTAATTTCTGTCAGTGCGTGCTGGCACTCCCCTGTCCACAGATGAGTTAGTGTTATTACTCGCTGTTACCATACTGATTGCACTCCAGGGCAATGACCATCACGTCAAGGTTTCTGCTGAGCACAGGACATTTGCTGCTTCAACCCCAAAATCTTACTTTAAAAAAAAGAGCAGACCTTTTCTTCTGTTATCACCCCAGCTGTGCTGTCAACTCCACTCATGGAGGCACTCTGAGTAATTGATTTCTGCCTTGTGCAAAACCAAAGACCAAGGAAACTGTCATCAACACTGGTAGATAATTTGGCTCAAAATCCTTAATGAGGCAGCGACCTTGGATAACTGAGAGGCCAGAAGATGAGGGCCACCAATACTGTAGTCCCTATGATCTTGTCAGCAGTTGAAAGTTACTGGAGGGCAGATACTGACTAAATCTGTGCACACACACTCCTGTGCTGGACTGCACCAGGGCAAGAGTTAATGAAGGACAGATCCACGTGTAAGCAAGTCATTGATGGATGATGCAGAGAGTTGAGCTTAACCACTGCCGGACAAATGCCTTGTGAAGCCTTCTTTCTCTCTGGCTTGATAAGCAAACAAAAATACTTTCTTATCCTGAAGAGCTGACAATTTGCCCTCACAGAGAGAAAAGGAAATTAAAAAATTAAAGGAAACCCAAACAATTTGATTCTCTTGCCAGCATTCTATGTTTCCCTAGGCTTCGCTCCAGTGCTTGCGTTGTCTGTATGGTTTCCCCTGGAAGTTAGCTACTTTTATATTCTTGCCTCTTTTTAAAAATGTGACCTTTAGCTTTTGAGCTTTCATAACTGCTATTAATCTGTTCAATAAGGGAAAATAATAGAAAGGATAAAAATTATAATCTGGTCTGTCTGGCTTCAGTCTTTGACCCCGGTGTTTTCTCTTTTACAAATGTTTCCCCCTGCCCTTGGGAATGCTAACCCCTGCCTGGAGCTGCTGGGAGCACATGGCTCCTCCTATGTGCATCCACTGCAGTCTTGTGTAGAGGCAAACAGGCTTCCTCTTGTTTCTAATTAGGCCTTCGTGTCCTGCCCTTCCCACCGCCTTTTTGACCTGCTATTTGTATTCAGTAGCCACAGTCATCCCCCTGCTCAACCTCCCATGCCCGAGGCCTCTTGGTGTCATGCGTTCCCTGGAGCTGGGCCTGGGATGTATTATTATTCAAAACCTCAGATTCAGTCAAAGCAAGATGATAGTCTTGTGATCAAAGCTAGCCCTAAACTACCTTGTGCTTTCTTGTATGCCTTGCAATTTCAGAGCAAACTTACTTTTAAACTCCAGATATTTGAGTGATGGAAGTTGGTTTTTCAACCCTTTTCAAGTAATTTCACTCTGTCACTGTACTTCTCCTGAGTGGGATCCACACCAGACTCTGTCCACCGAGTGTTCCCCTTCAGAAACACATATTATAATATAGCACAAAGTGAACAAATATTGAAGAGAAAGCTGGAGGCCAGAAGAAAATTCCTTTCCTCTCATCTTAGCCATGTACACCATGAAAGCATCTTTCCAGCACCTAATGCTTGAATAATTCTCCTCTTTAATGCCTGAAAGCTCTGCTCACCTCTGCCTTGCTGGCTGACTGAACTCATGCTGCCTGCGTCTCCTTCCAGCATGACAGCCAGGAAATTATTATGATGCAATTTAAAGACCATAAAATACAGGATGAGCAGATGGCAGGTCACGTCTCCTTCCCATGAAGAGCCTATGTCACCGTGGCACTGCTTCAGCACATGCTGAGCTGCACTCACAAAGTCCAAACAAGAAGCATTACCAGTAGAGAAGACGTCTGTCAAGGCAACATCCCAGCAGCACAGACCTTACGACTATGACAAAGAATTCGGGCATTGGCAAGGAGCTTTAGTGACAATGAGCTTTAAATACCTGCTGCTAAGATAATCACAATAATCTGTCTGCCAGCTTTTTCCTAATGTGCATTTTCTAATTCATTGTGGGAGGCAAAATCCTTTGACTGGTGGAATGAAGACATGGCACTGTGACTATAATTTACATTGTTAAACAACTGGAAGGAGCAGCTATCAAGCTGGAAATCCTACTGAAAGCAGAATAGCTGCCTTCACAGGTTAGTTTTTTTAAGAAGAGATGAGAAATTAGTGTTTTCATAGACAGGAATTCCTGATGTGAGGGATCCTTGGTTCTGTGAAAGGGATTAAAAAACCCGAATGTCCCAGTTACAGGATTTGCTGAGGTTCTGTTCCCCTTCTGATCTTTTTGAGTCAACCCTTTGAGTAGGGGATCTTACCCCCTACCTCTCACTTACTGCTCTGTGGGCTACTGTGCTTTGTGGGGACAAGCTGTTGGAATAGCCATTATGGTCATTCCTGTCATCCCAAAGAAGATGTTTCTGAGCACATTAATTTCTCTTCTATCTAATTGGGGAAACTCAAACAAAGCTTTGTCATGTGTTGGTGCTTGATGCAGCAGTCAAGATGATCTGCCTTATCCTTTCAGCATTAATTACAAAACACCTCTGCTCCTATGAGCAGCACTTTGCCGAAGGCTCTGTGTTACCTATTAATCAGCAACACAGTTGAGTATATTTGATGCATAAGGACACACCATGGTGTAAAAATTGTCTAGTGGTACCAGAACGTTTACTACTAGTGGTACCGGAACAAAAGGAGGACTTAGGATCTGGGATTCAGATGTTTCTTGGTAGAATGGAGTTAGTAGTTTGATAGGAAATTATCTTTTCAAAAAAATAAGGAAAACACTACATCTAAATGAGCCACTGAGCTCTAACAGCAGGGCCAGCAGGTAAGTAATGCATACTCAGAGAAGCACAGCTATCCAGAAATCTTTCCTTAGACAGTTTATTTTCAATTAATGAAGATGATTGTTTTCTTCCTTCCACACTTGAAGCCTCATTTTTTGTTCCCACTGAGGTGAGTGAGGGTGGCAGGGATCAAGGAGCAATTTGTCAACCTGCTGCCCAGGGGGCAGCTCAGGACCTTGGTCCACCAGTGGCACCTGGCTTGCATGAGACCTTCTCATGCAGATTTGGATGGCGCATGCAAAACACCTTTTATTTGTTTCCCTTTAGGTGAAATCTGCTGTAATGTCACCCTATTCCCATGTGAGTATGTCTGTGCCCTGCAGAGGCTGTGTTTGGTACCCTTGTTGGCAAAACCCTCTGAGAGGCAGAGGTTCATGGAGCTGGGACTTGCATCTCCCCACTCACCTCTGGAAACAGCCCTTTCAAGGACATTTTCAAGACATGTTTGCAGAGGCTTGCGTTGCTGCCCGCTGTTCATGCTGAGGAATAAATTGTATTTGACTCTCTGCAGCTGCTTTTGGCACCTTTCACTAGTGCAGAAATTCCCATTGCGATCTGTGAAAAAATAACCACCAAAATTCCTTGATTTTCTAAGAAATATTCCTGGGCAAAATGTTACCTTTCATATACGCTGGCTGAACTTGGCCAATTGTACCATTTATTCAACAGGGAGCATTATAGTTTGCACTTTGCATTTCTAAGAATTGACTTTGCTAAATGGAGCACTTCCCACTGACAGAGCTGGAGCTGTGTTATGCTTTTTTTTTTTTTCAGCTGGAAGCCATTTTTACTTGTATCATAGAGCTTCTTAGCCCTGTTGAATTTGGCTTAGTGTTTCTCAAGGGAAGGAGGAAGGATTGCTAATAGCTTTCCAACCCACTTTAGTCTCTCTCTTCATAACACAAACTCTCAGCAAAACAGACTTGAGCAAGGTCTTTGTCCTGGATGACTTTTTGCTAAATAAGTTAGCAATGCTCTAGTTAGCAAAATCTCTTATCCCCTGTGGATGTGTTCAAACTTACTGGTATGCTGCAGCAGGGCCGTGACGAAGATATCGTGAGAAATGCTAAGAGAGGAGTTGTGTCATGTTTAAACCTTAATGCAGCCGATACCCAACATGCGTACTCAGACGTCCCAGGGAGATAAAGAAATATTTTGACCTGAATCAGAAAAACCTGTCATTTTCCCACAGAGAATCTGAAACTGGTTCTTCTTTTTCTCCCTCACACAGATGAACAGAGTAAGTTGTCCACCTGCAGAGAATGAGTTGACTTTGCCTTTCAGGAAGAATATTTGTTTCTTCTACATGAAATCTATTAGTCAGTATATTTTCCACAGCAGTCTTAGTTCCTAAAAATATGTATCCTGGGGCTTGTTAGATTTTTTTTTTGGTAAGAATTCTGTGGAAGTTGTATGCTGTAGGGTCATGCAAAAGGGAGCAGGTACATGTAAAAACTTATTGCAAATTCTTCCAGACTAGACATTTTTTTTTTGTTTTTTTAAATAGTTTTTCTTATTCCCGTCATACAGTGAAATGAATCTTTAGATGACAGATACTGGACTCTGACAGGCATCTCATCTTGTATTGAGGCTAGGGACAGTCTGAAAGGAATTGCTCATCTGAGTCAACAGCCAGCTTCTCCAATTGTGTTTGTCTTCAGTGCTAATTTCATTTCTTTGCTCAGTTTTCCTGGAATCTGAGCACACACACTGACCTGATAAATAACTGAAGCTGGCAATAAAGATAAAGGAAAGTTCTACACTTCAGAGGTCAAGCTAGCCTCCAAATCATATTTGCCCTAATGGAGAACAAATTCAACACTACCAAAAGTCAAATGAATGTTTAGTCACCTGAGAAAATACCATTATAAGCTGAAATGAGCTCTCATTATTTTTTCCATTTTATTTCTTTAATTTCTCCTTGGCTTCTGCTACAAAACTAAAAATAGGGGCATTAGTCACAGGGTACTTCAGAGGCACCCTCAAGGCAGAAGCAAGGTTCTAAGGTAAATCAGAGCTGGTGGCTCTTAAAATGGATGAAATTGCTTGCATCAGGCCTTCAGGATGCATATTTTCATTTACTTGATTTATTCCTATTGTTTAAGCTGTGATGTGAAGTGGCACAGACGCGATGGAGCCAGGCTGATGAGGAACTTTATAGGGAGCTCTCAGGGCAGAAAATCCCATTGCAAAGGGACTCTTTCCTCAGGGCTGTTTGTCAGGATGGTGCAGCAGAAAGCTAAGTGAATGATTTAAAAGGAGGAAAAAAAACCAAACCTAAAAAAAGAAAGACACATGGGGAAATAGGCAGGTAAATTATCTGACATGCTTTTAGGCACCAAGACATTGGACCGCCTGGTGCAAGTGCCTGCAGAACTGGGCAGAACCAGACCTCTTTCTGGAAGTGAAGTGATGATCCCTTTCTGGAGGTGAGAAGGATGTCTCAGCCCCTCATCCAGCTCCATGCATAGTAGCTGGTTTGTCTCCAGAGGCTGCTTCTTCCCACATGAGCTGGTGCCTTCCTTCTCGTCCCAGCCTGGGAGATGCTGGTGACTTGTATCTTGATTATATCCATAAGCCTCTGCCTTCTAACATGCTTTGAGCGTGTGAATGCAAAGGCTGGTAGCTGTCTAATGCAATATTTTTAACATCCAAACCTGTTTGTTTTGGAGCCCAAAATGTGGTTAGTAAATAATTCTTTTCTGTCATTGCTGATGTTATCAGGTCACATTCCCATGTCATCCTAGAAAGAACATCCTGGGTAAGGCACCTTGGCAATAATAATGTGTTTTATTGATAGATATGCTGCCTTCTGGAGAAATAATGGAACCAGCAGGGCCAAATACTGCTTTCATAGCATCTCCAAGACTTCCTCTTGCAATTTATGTCTTGGGAATTCCATAAACCACATTTATTTTGCAAAGTATTGAAAGAGAGTAAGGAGTTACTGTAGAGGTAGATATTAGCATGGACTGCGGAAGAGTGGAGAACCTTTTATGTATCCCACTGTGTCCCTGTAAAATCTCAGCACTGTCTTACCTCACTTGATATATGTTTTGTTATTATGGACATATGAGTCTTAATTGGTTATGGGAACTTTTCTACTTAGTTTAAGTGCAGTTGTGGAGTTCATTGAGGGCAGCTGTATAGCTTAAGTCTACATACAAAGAATGAAATATTTTCTCTTCTGTGGGTGTCAATTATTTATTATAGAAATCTCTTTGTAACTAAACTTCATCTGATTTGTGTTCATGATGGCAAACATAATTCTGAATGATTGACTTGCATATTAACATTGTACATGAAAAAGGGTGGACACATAGTAATGTCTTTGAGCTTCTGTGCAACAGAAACATATGTACATCATAACAGAGCTGTCAGCAAGTTGTAATGAAGCTGGCTTGCCACTTAAACTGATTTTTTCCACCTATGTAAGATAGTGTGTGGGTTTTATAGTAAGCCATATTGAACCAGCTTGTTAAAGGATGTCTTACTGTATTTTGTGGCTTTTGTTTATCCACTTGTGCTGCCTTTGGGAATTCATTTGGTGCAAGTTTCCTGTAAATTTAAAATGCAAAATCCCCAAACAAAAATCCCAAAACAACTCCTTGCTCCCGTTTCCACAAAATCAAAGTATTTTCAGAAGAAAATTCTGATTTTTGTCACAATTTTTTTCTTTTCACAGAACCCCCAGGTGATATTGTGGTTCATTTCAATATTAACACAAGCTGCCAGAGGTGGTGTATGTTTAGTGATGGGTGTGTCACGGCAGAAAATCCCATTGCAAAGGGACTCTTTCCTCAGGGCTGTTTGTCAGGATGGTGCAGCAGAAAGCTAAGTGAATGATTTAAAAGGAGGGCAGTGAAATCTCTTTCATTGACCAGGTTTCCAGCTTGTGTATGGCTCCCCTGGTACTGGGACATTTCTATTCTCATGGAGCAGGGGGATTTCTGTGTCAGTGATGCATCTGGGGGATGCAGCCCACTGGCAGAGGCCAGGCTGAAGAGGAGTCTGAGAGCGGGAGGTATACAGCTGTGTGGGCACAGCCATTGGCGGCTTATGATCAGGTATGTCAGGGTTTTTTTAAGTGAAGCCTTCTGATTTTTTCTTTTAAGGCATACCCCTTTCTTTCATTCACTTTGGAATGTTAACACAAGTATCAGTTTATCAGACATCTTAATTTTTGACCAGCTGTATGCAGAGGTCAGCAGGAGTTTTGGTTTTTTCTCTGTTTCCCCCATCAAGGGGTCAAAGCCAGCTCTGTGAAAGCATGTCACTTTCTAGCACAAAATATCCAGTTTTAAGGACAAAAGGACAAATTCTTTCCTGGAGGAGGCAGGTTCGATGATTTGCAATTGTAATGATATACTTATTCCAGGGCTAAACTTGGCCAACCCTTTATAAGTGCACACAATATAACAGATGTAAATGCAGTATATATTGTTTGGCTGTGGGAGAAGGAGTGCTGCTCCTGGCATAAAAACAACAGAGTGGATGAATCTGAGAGCTAATACAATATCCTAGGCACTCCTCCATATATCAGTAGAAGGAATAGTACTAAAAAGGCTGCTTCTCAGATTTTAATAAGATGGTGTCTGTGAAGATTACATTTTGGCTTATAGTACAATATTTCATTTTCCTCAGTTCTTTAGAATCTTTTCTAATAATACATTTGTGTGTACATTTTGTGGTTGCAAGCATATTTTAGGTCACTCAGTCAAGTGACATTTAAAAAAGAGAGCTAACGATGAATTTAAAATGCTGCTGGTAGATGGGTGCAATAGATCATCTGGTAAACAAGCTGTTACTGGTAAAAAAGTTATTGGTATTGTGTATGACAATTATGGCAACTGAAAATGTTAGTTCAGCTCTGTGTCACCAGTGCCATCAGCAGGCAGATGGCTCTGAGATAACCCCAGTCAGACTCGCCATGTCTGTTCCAACAGCAAAGATAAAGTTGTTTTTCCTGTCCCTATATTTAACATAGCCCATACCAATCCAATATCCTGTTGGATAACTGGTCATAAATCTCCAGAAATCAGCCATTCAAAGGCAATCCCTAGTTCTCACTCAGCACTCTTTCTTGATCTTCTAATTTACTGTACCATTTGTGGGGCTGCAATTAGGTACTGGGCTCTTAATCCAGCCATGTCTTATAACCAGATTTCCTGGAAGCTGGAGACTAGAGGCATTCTTAAATGTTGTTGATTTAATTCTCTTTCAAATATTTAGATCCTGGCTGATCCAGTATACATGACTGGGGTGTTGTGTTTACTGAAAAACAAGCAACATTTGCTGTGGTGGGGAAATTGTCTATCCGTACCTCAGCTTATATTCAACACCTGTGTCAACTCTCTACTAGTAGGCAGTTGTATATGCAACCCAGCAGGTGTAAACTGCATCCCTGAAAATTTCTGTTGCTGTATCTGGGGTGGCAAAGAGTGACATTAGTCTTTTGAACTGAGAGCTCAGAGCTGGCCATTGCTGCTTTAACTCAAAGTATGCAGAATGGAGTAGAAAATACTTTTATGTTAAGTGAGTGAAAATGTGCAAATCATGGAGTATGCAGCAGTTTTTTAACTCTCTTGAGGACAAAATGGGTCTGTGCAAGCTTTTCTGTAACTTATTTGCTGGTGAGGCCAAATTTCATGAAAAAAACAGCTCACATAAATTATTTGTTGATTTAACCTCCTCTAAAGGCTCTAACTGTCTGAGGTTCTTGTGCTGGCACATTTGCAATAAGCAGGTCAGTGGGAGGGTGGCTCAGAGTAAAACTTGTTGGTGGGTAGAATTATGGATTTAATATGTTCAACACCATTAATTGCACCTGCTATTTACTTAGTGTTTTACAGGGTCAAATTGTCATCTTAACTGATTTAGGTAACAGTCAAGATCTTTTATACATTCTAACCTTGAAGCAGGACAGTAAAACGATGTGCCTCACATCACCCAGAAAGTAAGTGGCAGTGTTAAGGTTGGTCCTGTAGTTGCCAGAAGCACCTAGGGCTTATTCCTCCTCCATTTTACTGTTCATGGACACTTGGATGGCTGCAGTTTAATTTAGGTAATTTTTCAAAAAAAGGCAAATTCTCTCTTTGTGTCTGATGAAACACAATATGTATAAGGAACAACCAAATTTTTTAGGAATAATCAGAAATGTTTAATTCAGCTGAGAGAATCAAAACTGAGACACAGAGCTACATAAAGTGTACCAAATAGCCACCAACAGTTTAAGTTTTCTTTATGGCCACCTTGTGAGCAGTCTGCACTCTTGAATATATTAAGCAGCTGTGAGTAATGAACAAACTTGTAAAAATTAATATCTATTTTGGAGGGACGGTTAATGAGCTGAAGAAGGGCTAAATTTATTGAACAAGTCATTGATTTAATGAACAGTTTGACTCGAGTATGGCATCTGTGTTGCAGCTCGTAGCTGGAGCTAAGGGGCCCATGTGTTTTACTTGGGTATAAACTGTCTCCTGTATATTTTAGTGCTATGGCAGATTTCTGGCCTTTCTGACAGGATGTGAACAGTTAGATAATGACAGCAAGCAGAATGGAAACAGTGGAGTTAAGTCCTGGAGGAGCATCGCCACGGCCAAGATACAGCAAGATTAAAAAGGGGATTGGACTTGTAATTGAACTAGCAAAAACATCCTGAAGGGTGACGTTAGCAAATTTTGGAAGGGAATTTGTATGTCATCCTTCAGATTGTAAAGTAAACTTTATTAGTGGCTGGGATGAGACTTTTTTGGAATGAGAAAATTTTCTCCTGTGTCCCTGTGGCAGCCTCTCTCTGATGGATCTGAAGTTGTCTGGTGTCCTGCGGCAGGACCTATGCAAGCCAGAGGCTTCATCCATTTTGGCAGTTCTCATGCATCTTTTAAATCTTGCAGTCATTTCCAGCATAGTCATGGTGTAGAGATGTATAGCAGAGTATGAAGGAGAGACTGCTTGCCTATTCCCATGACAGGTTGTTAATAATTAGCTTTTCCTGAGGCATCTGGGACTGGTCACCAGATGCTTGACTTGGCTGGCTGATCCCATACTGCTATACAGTTTTCAGCCTTACCATGCTTAAAGTTCGAACAGTCTGGGAGAAGAATCTAGTTTTCTGTATACTTGCTGATGCCTGCACTAGTGTTTGAAATGGCTGACCATAACTTGCACATACAAACCAGGGAGAGAGCATATCAACAAATAAGCTGTGTGGTATCATGCCAAGGAAGCCACTTCCCGGCACCTGCAGTATATGAAAGGGGATATAGCACAGCTATTTTATAACCATGGGAATAGTTGGATCCAACTTAGTAAACAGGATTAATGAATGATTGTTTTGTTGATGAAAAACATGTAGCATTTGTGGACTGTTGAGGGACTCAGGTGCCATGGAGAAAACATACTAAACCACTGCTTTTAGCCTTGAGTGGAGATGCAGCCTTTGGAACTGGGAAAGGGTATGTTAAAGAGTAGAAAACAGATCGATAAGTGGTTCTCAGGGAGGAATGTTTGGTGCTGGTTAAATGGTCAACCTGCAGGGAGCTAGAGAAGGAAAAGCTGTATGAGGAAGGATGAGAAAAGCTGTTACAGAAAAAGGGATTTAGTTGTTAAAAGCAGGGCCATACACGATTCAAAATTTTTTCATATTAAAAAAAAAAATAGAAAACCTAACCCTGAGTGAATAAAGCATCAATTTTCCTACATTTTAAATGAGATCTAAAAAAGAACTCAGTAATGGCATTGGTTGCCATGGTGTTTAAAGGTGCAGCTCCACAGACACTTCAAATAACAGGAGATGCTTTTATCTGCCTATGTGGCCAAGTTAATTTTCATCTGCTGGAATTATTCATTTAGTTTGCTTTAATTATTCTATATTGGCAGTATCATAAAAGGGCCTGATCCTGCCATCTTAATACAGACAGAGCTCTCTTTGACTCCAGAGGAAGAAAGATTAGATGCAAGCTGAACTAGTCAGGAGATGCAAATGGAAATGCTGTGGCTCTGGGCTTGCAGAGGTGCACATAGAAACTGCTGATGGCACAGAGGTCCATTTAAATGGTGGTCAGGGCAGAAAGGGGCACAGAACCACTCACTAGGCTCAGGGGTGTGAAGGTCCATGGAAAAACCACAGAAGAGGTTCTGTGCCCTGTTAGCATAGGCACTGACCCTCTCCCAGATCTGTTCGGAGGGCTTGTTGAGGTTGGAAGATTTGCTCTTGTGTCCTCCCAGGTTTTGCCCTTCTTTTGCCAGAGCAGTAGTATCCCCAGCTGGGCTAGGGGGCCTTGGTGAAGCAGACAAAGCCTGTCCCCTCGCTTTACTCGCCTCCAAGCTGCTGGCATGTTGGACTGCCCCATGCCAAACAGGCTTTTGAGTTCACTCCTTTTGTATGTCTTTTGTGGCACTGGGAATGGTTATTGACCAAATAAAAGGGTTACTAAGTAGATGGGACCTGCAACTAGGTTCCCAAATCCCTACTGCACGCTTTGGTCCAACTTTCAAAGTGCTGAACACTTGGCTGCTCCCATGGCCTTTAGTGGTACCTGCTGAGTGGTTGCTGCCACTGGTGGCAACACCACTTGGGTAAATGCTAAAATCCCTGCTTCTGCGTTCTCTTTGCAGTAGCATCCCCATGCCCATGAAGAGCCTGGAACTTTTTTCAGATCTTAGCTCATATACGCAGTTTATTGATCCCATGCCTTGCTACCTTTGTATCTCACTGGCTTAGCTCACTCTGTCCCTTTGTATTTTGGCTAAGAACACAGCCATCAATATGGACATTGCATCCCTAAACACAAATACCTCTTTCCTGTATTTGACTTCACCTGAAACAGGAGTGATCTGAAAGAGGAAAATTAGAAACTGATGATGTGAGATGATGCAGCCCTGTGTAACTATGCTACAGCTGTCATTTGAAACAGGTGATCAATAAATAAGTTTATCGTGTTTTCTCTCCAAATATTAGTTGTCACATAATGTGCAGTGAAATGACATTCAGAGTCTCAGTCTCAAGATTTTTTTCCAGCACCCTCCCTATGCTTTATTTTATTGATTTTTTTTTTTTTTTTTCTTTTTTTATTCTTTGTTTCCCTTAAAAGCATGAGTCAGGAACCCTCTGTTATTAAAAGCAGTCCCAATTGCACATACCTTTCATTTCCTTTGGATTACATTAATTGCCTGACAGCTAAAAGTGATCTGGGTTTTTCAGTCTTCAGCACCGGACCACAAGAAATATTTACCAGCTATAGCAGATTTATAAAGATGCCACTGAGATGCCTTGAGACTAACAATCAGAAAACACAGCAGCAAAACAACACTATTTTTCAAGGTTAAATGCTCAGAATGCTAAAAAGGAATTGCACATAATAAAACCAAAGAAAGACTTGGACTCAGCCCATTTTTTCCTCCACTTGTCTCATGTAAAAGGAGATGCCAGTGGTTCAAAAATGATTGCACACCGTCACATGACAATTAGAAATTTAATAAGGGAGCTTTAATTTTAATTTGGCTTTGGTTTTGTAGTTCAAATATCCATTAGTGTCAACCCCCTACCTCTATTGCGCAGTCATTTTCTTTTCATGCATGCCTTGCTCCGTGCCTTTATAAGACTCACTTAGATGAGAATGGCTGGATGATACTATATAAAGAGCAGATAACGTGAAGGAGGGATTGTCCAGGCTGATGTTAGCAATCTGGAACTCAAGCATGTCCTGCATGACTTTGAACAAGTCATTTAGCCTCCCCGTACCCTGTTTCCCAGGTATAAAGGACAGGTAATAGCACTTCTCGCTCACCGAGGGCCGTGAGGATAACTGCTTTCGGAGGTGCTCAGGTACTATGGCAACCGGACCAGGAAAGGAGCTTCGACAGAGGAAATACCCTGCAGATGTGTGCTGGGAAGGCGATGATATAAAATTTGCAGGCTTAAATGCATCAACAACTTTGCAGCTTTGTTTCAATGACAAAATTAATAGGCCTGATTCTCATTCACCCACGGCCACCACTTCTTGTGAATAAACAGACCCATCTTAAGACCCTGCATCACTGGCAGAGATGCTGCCCTCAAGCCATAGATGTATGCTGGGGTCTTTTTCACTGCCTTGAAGCAGTGACTGAGGTCCCCACATATGATGTGAAGATTTTGCCTGCCTTAAAGTGACTTCAGGTCTGCAAGTAAAAATGAAACTTGAACTTCAAGAAATAGTTCTTTACTGATCTTGGTGTAATTTATAATTCAAAACACAATGTTCTATGTACAAAACCAATAGAATTGAACCATCTAAAATTGGTTTGCCAGGGCAGTAATAACCATTCTTTAATGATACTCAGTGAGACAAGGTGATGCAAAATATTACTCGTTTTCATCCAAGTGACCTTGTAGCTATTGTTTGTGTTTGTCTGTGTTTCAGATAAATGCTGTACACTTACATTTTTATAAATTATTTTCATTCAAAGGGAAAGGACTTGCTCACAGGGGATGACACTTGCAGCAGTATGCCTGATCCGTTCTGTGGTTCTGAGAGCCAGGGAGCAGTGGACCACCTCCCATGGTGAGTGGTGATTTTAAATAGCAGAGGTGCCCAGCATCCTGGCTGTACCGGCCATCAGAAAAGATTGGCAGCAGCAGGGAAAAGCTGGAAGTGGTTGTCTTTTTTTTTTTTTTTTTTTTTTTTTTTTTTTTTTTTTTTTTTTTTTTTTTTTCCCCTTTCAGTGCCTCCCTGTGAACCTGAGAGAAGTTGTTATGGACTGCTAAGCTGGTCAAGTAAGCCATCTTCCTGAGGGTAGTCAAAATTGCCTCCAAAGGCAGCTTAAACTTCCCTCAGTGGTGAGGAAATTGTTGAACCCTTTGCTATTTTCTGAACTACATCTTTGTAGCACCACAAGTCTGTGCTGGGAGCAGGTTTGAATACCACCTTAACAGGGAATAAGGGAGATGAAAAGTTCCATAGTAGTATAGCCTTCCATTAATAACAATTGAAACACCATTGACAGGCACTGCTGTCTTTCCAAGCCTGCCTTGAGATTTTGATTGGTGGATTGGATTTAGTCCATTTGTCTGATGTTATTTCTGCAATGGGAGAAACGGGTGGGGGAAGGCAGCAAAGCTGCTGTTGCAGGTGGCCTAGACAACTCTGTTTGGATGACCTGTTACTCTGCAGCTTCCTGAAACTGGTTTGCAATAGGTAGGTGACCCAGGTACTTCCAGCAGACCAGAAATGTGAGCTGATAGTGGACGCTGCAGGTCGCTAGCAGTTTAGCACAGCGGGGTGGCTGGTGCCAGCAACGTTTGGAGCAGGGTCAGCCTTTGCACTGTACTGTCTCCATCACGCAGGCCAGAGCAGTTGGAGGCAAGGAGTTTTACACTCTAGTTAACATCCACTCTATCTACTTGTGTGTGTGTGTGTGTGAGGCTGAGGTATATATCCTAGCTATCTTAGGGAAATATATAATTATTACGAGTTGGAAATACCTATAGGGGCTTGAAAGTGTGGATTAAACTCCTATACAGACTCTGTTGAAAAGTACCATGATTTCAGTTTCTTAATCTACTTCCAAAGTGAGTTAAGAAAATTGATTAAGACCATTTATATTTAGATTAACTTCTCAACGGTGTAATGTGGTTTTAACTAATCTGGTATAAATTGTCTTTCATTTACATTATTCTTTTTGTGCACCCTTTGATAGATGAGGTCTAAACATAGGCTTTCAATTCTTCAAATCTTCAATTCTTTTAGACTTAGCAACAAGTGGAAATGCTTGTTTTGAGATGCCATCTTTGTGAGTGGTTTAACAAGCTGATTTTTTTAAAGGTGTATAAGCTATTTTTAAAATGGGATCTTTATTTTAGAAATAGCAGGGATTTATTTCACAAGTGGATACTTGGTATTTCTCAGTGATTTTATATGCCAGACCCTCTTTTGCCAATATGGCATTGGAAGAGCTGTTTTATTTTTTCAGCCCCTGAAGTACTGGATTGCAGGTCTTATTAATTTTGTGTGGTTATGTCATATTTTGACTCCAGGTTTATTCTTCTGTAATGAATATGGAAAGAAGATTTTCAGTTTTCCATGCACTAGAGCATCACACCTGTTACTATTTCTTATTTTCCTCCCTTGCCTTTCAAGTTGGAAGGAAGCCCTCTACCTTGGAAATGTGTCTCTTCCTCTGTGGGCCTTGAAAGCTAAGGCTGGCTTCAGTATTCCTGCTTTATCCTTTTTTTTTGTTTTTAACCCCTAAAAGGAATTACTCATTTGAATCATTACTCATGTGAATCTGCAGTACTGATTTTGTTGTTGTTCCCAGTCTCAACTTTCACTGCTTTTGATGATTCAGCTCAAACCGTTATCACATGTTTGCTTTCAGGGAAAGGCTTTGGGGGACTTAAATTCTTCTTTAATCCTACCTCCAGCTAACAAAATACTCTGAACCTTTGGAATGGAGGATGTGTGTGTGTGTATGTGTGTGCTTGTGTATTTGCACGTCTGCATAGGCTGACCGGCTTGTATAAACAGTCGGAAGTGGTTAGTTTACATGCTCTTTTGCAGTTCTCAGAGTAGCTGCATCAGTCCCTCTTCATCTAATCTGTACTGTAGTATGGGAGGAAAGAAGGGGAAATCATTAGAAGCGGGGGAGATGCCTAATGGAGAGGATAGGTATTGTCAGCTGTGTTACAGCAATCGGGGCAGTGATGAGGAAAGGGCGCAGTAAAGCAGCTGACAAAGACTTTCACAAGTGAAATCCACCAGTTATTTATCCAGTACATTTCCTCTACTTTAAGAAAATTAGGGAAAGGTAGGAGATTAATTTACCTCCCTATGGGAAAGGAACAATGCTCCGGGGAGAAGAGACTTAGTCTCCAGGACAGCACTGCGATACGAGAGCTGGCTCTGTTCTTCCCATTAGGATGAAGAAATCATTCTTCCCATTCTGCTGCAAACCAAATGAGTATCTGACTGAATGAATTTAAAGCAAACACCTAATAAAATCTAAAATAAATGAGATTACTGAATCAAATCATAGAATGCAAAATATTTGTGTAATTGTATAATTCAAAGCTGTTGCAATATTAATGAATATTATAATACAATGATTAAACACAGGATTCATTTCGGTTTTGCAAATGTGCCTAAGCCTTTAATCTAGCAGGGTATTACAACCTAGGTAAATTTTGTTAAACCTTTCTGTGGAAGCATTTTATTTAAAAAAACCACAGCTACAAACCCCTTCCTGTTCAAAGCGCTCATCATCACTCATTGTTTCCTCTAGTTTGCTTCTTCCCATTGTTTCTGGCTCACCTTCTGAAGATAAAATGAGACAATATGCAACTAAGAAGACACATTGAGCAGTGAGAAACCAAGGATATAGTTCAGCACAGCTGAAGCCCAATTGCCTAAAGCACCCTTTTATTCAAAGCCTGCCTTTTCCTGTGGTCTGATCTAGGCTCTTGTATAAAGTGTTTTTCTCTGAATAATCTTGCTGTTCACAGTGAACTGTTTAAGGAGCAAGGTCCTACTTAATGGCAGTAAGTGAGGCAAAAAGTAGCCCCAGGAGAAACAGAAGAATCTTAACTGCGTTGTCATTTATCTCAACCCCGATTTATTTAAATATTGTTTATACATCTCAAAGAGCCAAGCAGTGGCTTTTTTTTTTCCGTATGAGTTTTTGGATCATCTTCTCTTCAATAGCTAAATAAAATGATGTTCAAACACCTTTGTGTTTCTTTCAATTCTCAGGAAAGTTGCAGAATTTCAGTACAGGCTGAACAAAATCGATTACTCCTATTTCCTACTGCCTGGTAACTAATCCTCACTCCTTGGAGCCTTGCTTTAAGTTGTTCTACAGAGCTTTTGTGCTGTTGTAAATCACTGCTGTTGTCAAGATGGAAAAAAAGTTTTGAGCTTTCATCCATCCTTAATGCTCAGTAATGCAAGGTTGTTGGCTTATTTCTGAACTCTGTTTGCTTGACCCTGGCAAGAAGAGGGATAGATTTCTTGACTGTAGCCTTTCGTTAGCACTGTGCAGGTTGGTGCTTTATGTGCTGTGATGGGGGCAAGACTAAGAGGTTGTCCAGCCCCCTGAGTACCCTTCCTATTGTTTGTGTTTGAATCTGCTCCTGGTCAAGCCACAAAACTGGAACTGTGTGGCCAGCAGGGATGCTGTGATAAACAGCTCAGGTAATCCTGTCCTAAGCAAGGCAGGTGGTTTTGCTGGTTCGGTGTGCCATGGTCATCTCCCTCTGCAGGGAGCTGCGATGCTCGGTCCCCTCCGTGTGCAGCTCTGCCTCTTGCTCTGTCCCCACATCCTCTCCCTTTACCCCTGTGATTTAGGTATGAAGGCCACACCGGTGTTAGTTCACAAAAGAAGTGTCTGCCACATCTGATTCAGCTCCACAGGCACTGAGCTGTAGGAACCAGGCATTTACCATTCTGTTGATGAAGGGACCATATCTATGGCCTTGAGAAAGTTTTCTTTGTCAAAAAGCCATTCCACCAGTAGAAGTGTCTCCCCTGGTTACTGGAAAACCAGTGAAGAAGGAATAGATGGATTATGCCTAGAAATAGGTGTATATTTTTGCTGCAAGGAGAATTAATCATTTGAACAATTTACCTTGGATTGTGCTGGATTCGTTGTCATGTGAAGTCTTTAAATCAAAACTGGATGCCTTTTCTAAAAATAAGATCAGCTTTACTCAGAAGTTCATGTCTGGTGAAGGACTTACTGGGTGAAATTCTGTCATATGCAAGGTGGAGAAACCAGCAACCATTCTAGTCCCATTTAACACTAAAATTAATATTAGTCAGTGCTAGGAAGGTGGGTGAACCTCTCCCACCCTCTGGGCTACTCAGCAATGAACTGTGTGGTGAGATGTCTGTGTGCTTTTCATTCCACATACTTGCACCCATCCTACACTGCAGTACTGATCTATGTCTGCTCCTGTATCTTTCTACACTTACAAAAATGGGATTGGTTGTCCTTTTTATGCACTATTCCTTCAAAAGTGCTGTGTATCATAGGAGTAACTAATATCATCCCATTCATCTTCATAACATTGCAATCCTTCTGCCATCTTAGAAAGGTGTGGGCACCTGTGTCCAAGATATGCTAAATCATAACAATGTAAATAATACTTTGAGTGCTTTGATGCAGGAGAATAAAAGCTTTCCTATAGCAGCTGTAATAGGTTCTGGGAATGTTTGGTGGGTTGTTTGGGTTTTTTGGTTTTTTGGTTTTCTTTTTTTTTTCATAATGGAAATATAACCAGTTGATTTTAATACCAGTAAGACAACGTGTTAGGATCCACCCTTTGCAGGATGGTGAAGGCATATGGTGAAATGACTTGATTCACAAAACAAATTGCAAAGAGATATTAGTAGATCTAAGCTGCACATGGACCTACATCTCCCTTTTCACCCCTCACAGGTAGCAGAGCAGAGGGTAACGGTCCTTTTCTGTCATACACATACAGGTTTTTGTGCATCCATTTGTAAATATAGACCAAGATTTGGATTCCTGGCCTCAAAACATGAACATACGAGCATGAGCATGATGTTCCTAGAAAGGCAGTGAATGCTATGATCATGCTATTGCCACTCATGAGAAGAGCAATAAGGAAATGAATTTTAGGGGAAATGCAGGTAGTTTTGTCTCTTCTGTGAAAGAAAAACTCAACATCACTCCAACCCAGATGTTTTATTCAGCTTGAAATGAATAGTTAATTTTATTTTCAAATGATCTAAGCCTTTTAATTTTTGCTTTGAAAAAACTGAACAAAATTTCTGTGAAATGTAATATCAGTAATGAATCTTAAAAATATGAAGAAGACCAGTAGGCTTTTTCAGTGTTTCTCCCTCTTTAATTAAAATACTTGCTGAATTCAATCCAAATTTACAAAGCGTGAGTTTGCTATTCAGTTTTCCTTTTGCCCAACTTACAGTACTGTCTTGGTTTAAGGGTAAGTAGTTTGATGCTTGCTACCAGCAGAGAGGTCAGGAACAGACTAAGATTGATCCTGGGTGGTGTAGGCAGAATACAAGGTGAGCTTGGCCGCTGCAGAGGGCATTACTGTGGAGTAATAGCATCGTTTGCATCAGTTTTTAGCATCAGCCACGTAGTTTTGTGCATTTATGTGTTTAAGAAAGCTCTGGCAATGCATGTAAGGACTGTCCTAGCTGCTTGCTGGGTAGGTTTGACTGCACAGTGGTGTTTGATTTCCCTGTCCCTGCCACTCAGGATGGTAGACTCCTTTATGTAAAAACAAACTTGTAAATTAATTGCAGGTGCAGATGGGGCTAATTCCACCTGTCGGAGTGCAAATTTTAGCCCTCTGAGCCTTCAAAAAGCTGTGGATTCAACTTAGAGTCTACAAAACAACAAATGGAAAGCCTCTCAGAAAGTCAGGCATTTACTCAGTTTGGCTGAGCTCCCCCTGGAGCTGTTAAACCAATGGGAGGTGATGAGCACTACTGAAAATTAGGCTACGAGAATTTATATGGTTTAACTGTGGGAACTCTTAGAGAGGCCCCTGCAACAAGTAACCCAGCCTCAAACACAGCAGCCACCTTCTCAATGCATAAATGCTCAATTTAGATGTTTTCCTTTCCACATACGTTTTGCATCAAAAAAGTATTTATACATTTCTGTCATGTTTTTACACTTTTTCTGTCTATGCCCCTGTTGCCTCTGCAGTTCTGTTGGTGTGGCTTTTTTGGTTTGGTGGGTTTTGGGGGTTTTTTTGGTTATTCTCTCCCAAAACAGCAATCCCCTTAGGTGAGCAGTGTGGATGACAAACTGTGGCCATGTATGCTATTAAGATGCAGCAGGGGAGAAAAGGTGAGGTGGGAGAAGAACTTGTGGAGGTGGCAGCTGGAGATCTGGCGGGAACCAGATTATGGGTTAAGCTGACACAGGGACTTGGGAATGGTCTGAAGGAGCCCAGAACAAAGTCAGACCGCAGAGCAGCAGGCAGGGATTAGCAGAAAAGGAATAGCAAAGATAAATTTGTACGCAATTACTGTCTCTTTGTGGCCAAAACGATTCTCCAGAGAGACCCTCAGTGTGGACACAAGGGTAAACTTGAGGATAAGCTTAAAAAGCTGCACAAAAGGGGGTGGGTGGATGCTGTGACAGCAGGACTGTCCTTAGAGTAAAGAGATTTGTGGTCAGCCTGAAGCCTGGCAAGAGAGGATAAGCATGGAGAAGCAGAGGTAAACAGAGCGTTGAAGGTGTTGAAATGAGGTGACTGTGCATGTGGACCTTATGGGACGAAGAGGAGGAGTGATGTGGTTAAATCATCAGATGGCTGCCAATGGAGCCAAACTGAGCTAAGACATTTTTCCCTGCATTGGACATATCTAACCTGTTTTCTTCATGTTCTGTTTTTTCCCAGCATGGGGATGTGTTTCTCTGTGTGTCCTCTCTTTTGCCATGGTTTGTGTTATCGTTGCCGAAATACTCCTCAGCATCCTATTTAGCTGATACTATATTGTCAGTACCTTTGTGTGATCTCCACAGCTGGGAATACTGGGCATAAATCACTGCTGTATAAGTGCTCTTTTTGTGTGTGACACTTCTGGCAACCTAAGGGCGTTCAGCTGTGCATGGGGTGAGGGGGCTGTGGTGTGGATGGAGCAGAAATGTGGTGGGGGAGAAAGAGCATGAATGTTCACAGCCCAGCTTGCCTTTATAGGTACTGTGCTGAGCTCTCCTGAAGGCTCTAATATATCCCTGGTGCTAGCTTGAAGCCAAATTACCCATCTTGAGAGTTAGCATCTGACACAGAATTTACGTTTTCTCGGTATCTGGAAACCATGTGCTATAAGGACAAATGCAATTTCACTGTAAACATGGCCCAGTCATCACTTTGAATGGAAATAGAGCACCTTCAAAATGAATTGTATTATGCTGCTCCATTGAGGTGTTAAACTGTTTGATGAGCATTTCAAAGCGGAAGCCCTGCCACTGATTAGTAACAGCACACATACATCACACGCCCTACCCTGCCAGCAAAGCTGCTGGAGGGCTGCTGGGAGTGCCAGCTGCTCCCTCCTGGACTGTTAGCTCTACCACCTGAAATTTCTCAACTTACTGCTTATTGCTTATACTGCTTACGTTTCAGAATAACTCTGCGTTTGTGTGCTCAGTTTTGAGATGGCCTCTGACATTCAGACGCACATCCTAACGTACTTCCCCCTCAAAGTATGAGTTCCCATGGCTTTCTGAAAATGAAGCTGTTAATATTTCCCAAACCTGGGAACATCTAAGTCACTTTGGAAAATTCTGGCTCTCATTCAGCTCTCCCAATAGTCATGTTAAAATGAATAATTAGTATTTCTTTCATCCCAAAGCTTTCTGAGAAGATACAGTTATTTTGGCAGTACCATGACTCTGCTTCCTGGTATGAGGGAGGGATTGCTTCCTGCTTCTGTCTTGTCAAAACCAGAATAGACTACAAGAGTCAACAGGCTTGGGCAGGAGAAGAAGAGCTCAGCAATAAAAAGGAACAATGACAGCCAGCAACCTCTTGGCAATCAAGCAGAGAAGCAGTGACATCCACTCTCCTTTCCTGGGGGAGAAGTAAGAACAAACATCAGCAGCTACTTGTGTGAGTATGGTGCTCTGTGAGAAAGAAGCAGGACTTCTAGGTGGTGACACTGAAGGCAGCTCTGCAGTGACAGTGAAGAGAGTACTTGAAAAACCTGCTGCCGCAGGAGACAGAAATCAACCTGTTTGCTGCAGAATTGCTGTGCTGCACTGGCCGCTCTTCTCCCTCGGAAGTATTTTGATTTCATTGATAGCACAGTGAGACCTAGTGTTAGAAACACTCAGTCTGCATCCTCAGCTAGCATTTTCCTAATAGTGTAAGTAACCGTTTGTGTAACCACCAAAATCTGGCTGTGGGAATCATGACTTATTTGAGATTATTTCATTTTACTAAGCAGAAGCTGTGCCTTTCTACACGGCGGTACTAATTCCTGCAGAAATCCTGTCCCTAAAAGCCATATTGCCTCTGCTCAGACTGTAGGCTGCTTTTTACAGCTGGATTTGCTGTAAGCGTTTATGTGATCGTTCCCTCATTGCCCAGGCCCTGGCCTGAAGGCTGTCTTTGTCATCCATACTCTCATCTGGTGTGAAGACTTTTTCCTCTCAATTCCCCAGTCAGATATTTACCACTCTAACTCTGGCCACAGGAAGGTGGAATTAATGTTTCTGCTCAATGTTGCATCAGGGTATCACATAGAAAGCTGGGAGTGAAAGGCTGGAGAGAGCCTCCAGAGACTTTTTTTGCTTAAGGTGCTGGTCTGAGGAAGGATAAAGTCAGCCCACACAGCTCCCAAGACATATCACAGTTTAACTGTTCTCAACAACTGCAGTGAAGGTTTTTTTGCACATCCAAAGGCAGTGCATGTCAATCCCTTACTACCTTAAGAATTTTTTTTTCTTAGTATCCAAAAAGAATGTTTGCTGCTAATAAAACACATTTTTTTTCTTACCCTTCTTTCCTGCTTCCTCAACCACTAGGGTGGAGAATAAACTGGAACTCATCATCATTTTATAATATTTAGTGTATAGAAAGACTATCAACCTACCCCATTGGCTCTCTGTTTCGTAGATTGAACAAAGTGAAGACACTCATTAGTGCTCGTTTTTCCAAATCTTTCCTCATTTCGAGCTTTCCCCCAAAATTCAAATCTCAGAGGAGGCTCAAAAGCTGAATGAAACATCACTTCTCCTGGTTACTGGGCCCTACCCATTTAAACTATGACTTTTTTCCTTTCATTTTAGGATTGTTGGAACTATAAATATAAAAGAGGAAATCTGGAAATGTGAAACTCTTGCAAATCAAAATCTGTCTGAATTCATGTGAATTGTTTGACAAGTGAGTTTTGAGCAGCTCATCTCCCTATGCTCCAGCTCTGTTTCAGACACTGCTAGAAAGTTACTTAAAACAAGAGTTATTTTCTTAGTCAACTTGCTTCTTTCTTGCAGCCTTCACCTGCTGGCAATGCCAACTGCAAGAATAATGCCTTCTTCAGCCTTGCTGTTCATTCTCAATTCTGGCCTACGCATTAATTACCAAAGACAATCTTCTGTTTTTTCATGTGATCAATACGTGCTCTTTTTGGAATGACCGTTTAAAAGCAACGAACTATGTCCTAGATCTGGTAAGGGCACGATTTTAAAATGTTGGATACCCTATTTTCATTCTATGTGATGGTATTTCTTGAGCATCCTTATCTCTAAAGTAATACTAAGACATTTGCCCGTGTGCTGCAAGCACCACACCTTCTACTTAGTGAGTGCACTCCGGGGGCTTCAGTCCTTTTGATGGGCAGTGATAGCCTTACCAGTGCTCCTGCCACCCCGTCCCCAGAAAATTCTTTGCTGTGGAGAGAAACAATTATAAAGCATTTTTAGAACAGTCCACCACGTCCCCTGGTTGGCTGGATGCACCACAGAGTAGTTAGAAAATTCTTTGCTGCGGAGAGAAACAATTATAAAGCATTTTTAGAACAGTGAACTGAATGTTTTTCACAGCTGGCAGTTCTTATTTATGACAAGTAATAATTGCTTCAGCTGAAGAGAACTCCAAAAAGGAAAAAGAAGGTATTTTTAAAGGGAGGATTGAAATAAGTGGATTTTTTCTTTCTTTGTGTTTTTTTTTTTTTGTGGGGAAAAGTTCTTGGGGTTTGGTCTTTTTTTTTTTTGTTTGTTTGTTTGTTTGTTTTGTTTAGGGAATTCTTCTTTATATTTTGGAAGAAAGTCTCTAAAAGCAGGCTGAGAACCCCTACATCCATGTAAGTACTTTGGACCTCTCTCTGTGTCTATCCTGTGTGACTGCAAAGCTCTTCTCCGCTTCTCCGCTATCAGGTCTCTGGTTGTCCTGGCTGTTTCCAGAGAGCATGTCAGGGTGAAACCTGAGCTGACACAGGAAAAGGATGCCCCACGCCTCTGGCCAGATCCCTGACTGCCCCAAAACTTGGTTGTAGCAGGTCTGTATTCCATAGAAAAATACTATCTTTGGAGCCTCCTCAGCTGGTAAAGGCAATGTAAGGGGGACAGGGAGACATGAAGAGCCCTGTGCTGGCCAGAATGGGGATTCCTCTTACACAGCTTTTGTGCAAGAAAGCTATAGGGCTGTATCCTGAATATCAGCTCTCATCTGGTGGGAGGAACTGTAGTAGAAACAAATGCACCTGCAAGCAGAGCCATCATCTGCTACTGGACCTCAAATTCTGTGCAGTGACACTCACTCCTCATGAGTGATGATGCAGCATACACCAACTTACTGAGCAACTTGGGCCATCTATCTGGAACGTTTAGATATAAAAGAGCATGTGCCATACAGTAGTGTATAGATCCCTAGGCTAGAGAGGGTATAATTATAGAAACTCCTTCTTCTGAAATTGAAAGAACAATGCATTACCTTCCAAACGTGTGTTTTCTGTTAAAGAAATTTATGAGGTATGTTTGGAGCTGATGGATACTTCTCAGTCACTGATCTGCAAATATATGTTGGAATTCAAAAGACTTGAGCTCCCGTGGCTTCATAAAGATTTCTCCCCAGCACTACTTTTTTCATCTACAATTTTCCTTAAGAAATTATAAGACAAAATATCATGGCCTTTGAATTTGGACTCTGCAGAACAACCATGGATTGTTTCTCAGTTGGGTATGTTCTGTGAGTACTGTTCAAAATCTAACACATTTTTAAAGTGTCCTGGCAAATACTTTTATCAAAAAATTTTCCAATGAATCACCTAACAAAACTTACAGCCAACACCAGGCAAAAAGGGAGGTTGCTTTGCAGAGTGGAGGTAAACTTTCTCCAGTTCTTTTGTTGAGCTCGCAACATTTTTCCTGCTTTAGTGTGAGGACAAAATTTACCAAGACATGTAAATAGTAGCTATGTTAACTAGTGAAGCTCTTTTCCTTTATGCTAAAGACTATTTGTTTTCATGCAGAGAATGTTATTTAGCCCATTTTAAATGGATGATATACTTTTTATATTTCTTTACTGTATGGCAAGTGCAGATTCCATGTAATCTTGGCTGGGAAGGAGGCTCCTCAAGCTCCTTGCCAAGGAAGACAGAAAAGAACTGCCAGCACAGTCCTGCAAATGTAGAATTGCTCAAGGAGTGCCTCTGCTTCGAGGCTGGAAAGCCTGCAGATCTAGGCGTCACCAGTCTGACTTTCTTTCCAGTCTCTGCTGTGTCTCTTCCAGCGCATGCGCTTTAACACAGAGCAGTGGGAGGGGACAAAGAAAAGGAGAAGATCGGTGTTTATTGCGAGTTGGCTATGGCATCTGGGTTGATAGCTTCGAAGAAGTGGCTGGCATGATGTGAACACCCAGTGAGGCATTTGGCTGGTCTTTTTATTTAGACTGTGAATTATTCTCTGCAGAGATCCTGCATCCTATCGTGTCGTATGACATTCTGGGCAGTATTTCAAGACAAATAAATAAATAGAAACAGTAATAATTCCCTTGCACTTTTCTCTCAGCTGCAGGATTTTGGGAACCCTCAGTACACATTTCTTCTAGGTCTTGATTTTTGAAAGTGCCTATAATGGGGATAAGAAAAACAAGCCGTTGGCTCTAGAAAAAAAGGACAGTTAAGCTTTCCATTAGATCTTGCACAGGTGAAGCCCAAAGCACCCTGATTTTACATCAATATTAGCAAACCTATAATAACAAATAGTTTCCTGGAAACTAAGACCCTTTGGGCTCTTTAGAAAGAAGTCAGCAGGACTTTTCACATGATGTAACTAACATGTTTTATGTGCTTTCTTGGGCTGAGATCTCTCATCGTTGTTTTCTGCTGATACCTTGGAGATTTTCTGGATCTCTGTGTTCCATTGTACAATTAACTGCTTCTGAAAAAGCCCTTTTATTGATAGTCTACAGGGGTTATTCTTGGAAGAGGAATGAGTAGCATATTTGAGGAAAATGTATTGTTTACGCTTCTCTCCGCATGACTGTGTGTGGGGTCACACAGGGACACCTGACTTTGGGTTCCAACACAATCGAGACATGTTTTCATCAGACATCTTGTACTAAAGTCAAAGCAGAGCTATGCCTGCTCATACCAGCTGAGCATTCAGCCTTTTTAGTGAGCATAAGAAATTATTTCAAATCTCATGCTGCCACAGCGGCAGAACCGGATCAAAAATGGCCAGGAATAATGCTCTGTTGCTTTTTTGTCTTAGGCTGTACGTGCCTGGGCACTGCATTCTCAAGCAAAATAAAGCCCCATGACTCCCTTCCTAGAGCTGGATTTTCAGAGTCAAGAGGATCCCAAAACAGGCAAGCCACTCTTGTGGAGGGAAGGAAAGTTAAATGTAAGGGCCCAAAGAGGCTCAAACATGAACATTTTTAATTTTTTATTGTTCTTTTTTCTTTGAGAGAAATTTCTGTTAAAAAGGGGGCATATTATAATGAAAAGTTCCCCATTGTACCAGCATGTGATTTATTATGCCCAAGTGTGTTTAGTATCTCCCTAAATGTAGCCAGGCAATGGCTTCTGCTATTAGGATGCAAAAACCTGAAAAAGAGAAGGCTGAGACAGATTTTGGAAAAGCTTCCTTAAGCTGGAAAGCAAAAACTAATGCTGAAGGGAATTCTGTATACTGGGGCTCATGTGGCTCTGCTGAGAAAATAGATGGGAGGAAGCCTGCCATGGGGAGGTTGAGCATTGGTGGAATGGGAGAGAATTGCCTGGCAGCAGAGATGCAGCTCATGCCAAATCAATGGTGACTTGAATTAGGCTTTACTGGTGACTGAATCCTGGCCTGGGACTTGCAAAAGGAATAGAGCAACTAGGGATCACCTTGTCAGAGGAAAGACTGTGAAATAGTTTTAATTATGCTTCAGGAACTAGGTATTATGTGCAGATATTATATGATGGCTTTATCTACTGCACTGGTGTTTTGCTATTTTGCTTAACAAATATTCCTTTGCTACACTGGTTGCTATTTGGGAGTGGGGAAAGTAACTTACTGAACATTGCAAAGAGGTTTTTTCAACTTCTTGGGTTTCTGGATGGAGACCTGAGACAGTGGTTTGCTTGCAACCTTTATAAACACGACCTCTTGGCAGTCAGTCAGGTCTTGGCAGAAGACTTGTAGTTGCATATCACAAAAGTCTTTAATGCAGACATATCAAACTTAACTACACTTTTTTTTTGATTTGGCTTTTGAATTCTTTCCAAGTAAGATTTTTTTAGCCTGTGACTAGCAAAGACTCTTGGGTAGTTATTTGATTACCAGTTAAATATAGTATCTCATGTAGAATACATACAGTTGGTTTATACCTGATCTAAATACCTATCATGTCTCTTTCTTGCTGTTTCCTTGCTAGGGCTTGTTTCTGCCACTACAAGATTTTGTCTACGTTTCAGAGCCAATACTAATAATTCATCCAGAATCACAAAAACATTAGTGCGCAAGTGATGGTGCAGACTGACACTTGGCTCTCTTGTTTGGTAAAAGGAGCATGTCCTTGGAAAGATGGTGCTAAGCTTTGGCAGCCCTTTTTGCCTGCCTTTTTCTACTGCTGCAAGTGGAAGAATGTGCCCATATCTATGCTGGATCTGATCCTCATTCAGGACAGTCATGCCTGATTCTGGGGGAGAATTTGAAATGATTGGAGGAAGGTTGTGTGTGTCGCTGCCTTGTACCTGTCTGCATAATCCACCTCCAGCTGTTCAAAGGGAGAAAGTAGCATGTTGACAAATGCCAACGCTTTTTTAGAGAGCACTGTAAGATAAAACCTAAAGTGTATTTGCTATTGTTTTCTGCTACCCGGGGCATAGCTCTGTGCCTGGAATATGTATCAAGAACAATTCCTCTGTTTACAGTTTAAACATGAGCTATACGGTACTTACTCCAACTGCCACTTTCCTGGGAAAAGTGTTTGCAATGACCGTCTATCATCTCGGATGCAGCAAAATTAAACTCTTAACCACATACAAAATTAAGTGATTCTTTTCTAGCAATTGGAGTTTTGTTTTGGTGATAATAAGTGTTGGTTTGTGATTTAATAGGTCATTACCTACTTTGCCTATAATCACAAAGTAATAAATAACTATTTGCAAGATGGATAATAGCTAGGTCTGAGAAGCATGAAAAAGATAAAGCAATAGGCACAAACATGTACTTTATATTCATAGGAAATGGGTTTTAGCCAAAAAATGTGATCTAAACTGATATAAGAGCAGATTTTTATTAGATGCCTCTGATTTGGAGAATGGGTAAAGATCTACATTCACAAGAGCTAGTTGTTTTTCTAGTTTATAAAATGTGTTTTGGACATGTTACATGGAAGTATCCCTTTCTTAAGAGTTAATTCCATATCTCATGGACCCAGACTCATGGTCTCATGGACCTAGACTTCCCTCCCAAAGACCACACTAGCTTTTTGGGCCCAATTAATCAAAAGTCATCGATGCTTCACTGTTCCCTTGCTGCCCCATTCAACATCTGCTGCAGCTGCTGTGAGTTGTAATGACTTCTGGGGCACAAGGTGAATTTCCTCATCCCTTCCTTTCTTGTGATATCTTACTCAGTTCATGTCATACAAATAATGGTCTCTTATCCTTTTATGTTTTCCCAGCCATTCTTGTTTCCTTCTATGTAATTGTCATAGTTTAACCCTAGCCAGCAACTGAGCCCCATGCAGCCATGCACTCACTCCCCCCACATTGGGATGTGGGAGAGAATCAAAGAGTAAAAGTGAGAAAACTTGTGGGTTGAGATAAGAACAGTTTAATAACTGAAATAAAATAAAAAAAAATAGTAATAATAATAGAGTATACAGAGCAAGTGATGCATGATGCAATTGTTTACCACCCTCTGACCAATGGCCAGCCTGTCCCTGAGCAGCGATCACTGCCCCCTGGCCAACTCTCCCCAGTTTATATGATGAGCATGACATCATGTGGTATGGAATATCCGTTTGGACATTTGGGTCAGCTGTCCTGTCTGTGTCCCCTCCCAGCTTCTTGTGTATCTCCAGCCTTCTCAGTTGGTAGAGCATGAGAAGCTGAAAAGTCCTTGATTTAGCGCAAGCTCTACTTAGCAACAAATAAAACGTCAGGGTGTTATCAACATTCTTCTCATACTAAATCTAAAACATGGCACTATACCAGCTACTAGGAAGAAAATTAACTCTAACCCAGCCGAAACCACGACAGCAATGTAATAGTCATGTTACTGCAACGTATCATATTGTATCATTGCATCATTTTTGTCATAAATTCATTATGGTTTTGATTATCCCTAGATATGCTGTGCAGAGATCCAGTCTTGCTTTGTAGTGTGCAAGAAAGTACATGAGAAATCAAAATCCAAGTGTTCAACAAATTTCCCCAGGGAAGGGGAGGACAGGGAGGATGTCATGGCCATGGTGCTCATCATCAACTCTTGAGCTCACCATTTGTTTCTTCTGTACCTCTATTCTTTGTTTGAGTGGGGCCAGAAAATGAAGACACAGGCAACATGTAGATGCCTTTGATGTGGTCTGGTTTTGAAACTGTGAGATACAGTTGCGCAGTTCTGAGCCTGATATCAAGGTCATGAAGAGGAAGCTGATGGCTGTTGTGGGAAACTTTTGGATTAATCAAGAGGATTGACTTGAAGTATCTGTCCTTTTACTTCTCAGAAAGGTTCAAAGAGAAAATGTCTTTGCATATTTTAAGGAGGTGAGGAGGTGGGGGGAGGAGTGAGATGCCTGCAAAAGTGCCAATGGATGTTTGCTCACTCTGAAATAGAGAGAAACAGAGAGAGCTCTTCCCTATTTCTCACCAGCCTCCCCTGCTTCCAATACGTTTGCTTTATATCAGCTAACTTTAAGAACAAAATGTGCTCTGGGAAAAGAGATTAAAATTGCGAAGCGATTTCCTTTCCTATCAACAGAACTGACAGAAAAATGACAAAATGCTTGTGGGAATGATTAAAGAGAGTGAATGTTCTCATTCATGTCACGTCATGTATTGCTAATTGATATGTATTTGTTTTTGTACTACTCTGGTAAATGTCAGGAAAGAATCTGCCAGGAATCAATGGGAAAAAACAGCCCTGTATATTTTTTTGGAAATTAATAATAACTATTTGCTGTGTTTTATTTGGATTTTAATGACATCTGTAATGAGTGATGGATATCAGGAATGGAAACAGCCAGTCAGAAGAGGCAGGATGGCTCACAGTAGGACTCTGGAGACTTGGGACCTCTTGCCGGCTCTGCTGGTGGCCTGCTGGGTGACCTTGGTCAATCAGTGTACCCTCCTCTGTGCCTCCATCTGGGCAGTGGAAATACTGATGCTTGCCAGCTTTGCAAGCTAGCTAGACTGCAAGGTAGGACTGGCCATGAACCAGGAATTCTGCCCTGTAAAGAACTGCAAGGTCCAGTGTTTCATTTTTTCTACAGGAAAATGAGGAGGTGAGACCTACAAAACTCTCCCACAGGGGAGCAAGGCTCCGTGCGGTGCAGAGTGAGGATCTGAATTTTGCCTTCCACACCTGATACATGTGCTCTCTACTGTTGGCTTTCTAGGGGTTCCTTACATCCTTTCCTCTCTTTCCTCCTTTCTTTTCTATCTCTAAAGAAATATAAGCTTCTAATTTCCTGGCTACTCTGTCCTGAGTGATACAGCGCTTAATAAATGCAAAATATGAGTTTGATTTAAGCATTAATTCATTTGCTAGGGCAACACTGTCCTTGCTCATCTTTTGGCCACTCTGCTTTTCAATGTGCCAGTAACTGATGCTTTCATTTTCCACTATTACTCTTCTCTCCATTGCCACCTATCTGCAAATACAAGACTCTCACCTTACACTTTGATTTTTTTTTTCTTTCAGTTTTACCCCGTTATTTGGCCATGTTTCCATAGATGACCTTAAATATCGTCTAATTTACTCAGCTGTAATTCTGTTGCTTTTCCCATAACAAGTAGGGAGTTATTTAAAGTTTTACTAACTCTGCTGGTTTCAGTGAGGTGATGTTGAAGTTAAAAATTCTCCTCAAAAGACTGAGAGGAAAAGAAAAAAAGATTCTGACCTGTTCACCTGGCTTCTGTGAGGCATTCAGGTGCCCAAATCTTCTTGATTTCCAGGTCTTTGGAGATTTGGCCTTTAATGCTTCAATAGCCTGTAGATGTGCTGATTTAATTATCATTCAGCCTGGTTATACAGGTTCAGTTTTTTCAGTCTTTCCTTGTAAAGTAGTACCTATAGCTCCTTAATCACTTCTGTTCCTGATTTTATCTCATTTGCATGCCAACCTGAATTTTTGGCAAGGTTGTTACCTTCTAGGTTTTTCAGCCTGAGTGTCAGGAACATGGCATGACCAAGAATAGACTGGGAAATATGGTTCTTGCTAGTCTGTTTCTACAGAGAAAGAAAATGAAATTCAATGAGAAGAAACACTTGCTCTCCAGCAGAACTTGGTTAATGTAATGGGAAAGGGAGAAAAAAATAAAATGTGTGTGAAAGATAGCAACGGGGAAGTTAACAAGAACGTGATATGGGAACTCAAGAGAAACGCCATGCAGATGGTATGTCATCCCAGCAAATATGTATGCTATTTTCCTGTCTGAATCCATTTATTTGATCTGAGAAGTGTGTTGTATCTAATCTGCCCAGTCTTCTTTCTCAGAGATTCTTTGACAATGCATCTCACCTTGTGAATCAAATTGCAGTTGCAAATTCAGAGGCTGGGGCTTCA
>NW_009258789.1:2367335-2379367 GCF_000687185.1 Egretta garzetta
AAGGGGAGATTTGCCTTCATGGCTAGCCGGACTCAGTCCCCTTGTCCTGGGGGCCTGACTGACCCATCTTTTTTCTTTCTTGACAGCAATGAGAAATCTCTTTGATAACCTAGGCTGGCAAGGGCCCAGGGAGCCTGGGAGAGCTGCGAACACCAGCACAGTGGAGCAGGGTGACTGCCTTCCTCAAAGGAAAGTTTCCCCTTTCCAAGGGACTTAAACCTGAAAGAAATGCTTGGTCAAATGATGGGACTACTCCATCTCCCTAAGCCACTCCATGGTGAGTGTTAAATCTTTTTTTTTCCCATTCTGTGATTTCTTTTGGTGCAGTGTATGTCTGATATGATCGTGTCGTACTCTGGTGTTGGAAGGAACATCAGCTCAACGTTTTCAATGGAAGCGGAATTAACCCAGCTTGTGTATGGGAAAGGGGTGGAAATCTTGGTCTTGGAGAGCAGATGACTTAATTTACTGGAACTGCTTTCAAGTTTTCTGTTTGGCCTGATGCTTCTCTGACTTGATGTAACACAGGAGTTACCCACCAGAGGAATTAACATGTTTAGTGTAAGGGAAAGGAGATTAAGGGACAGGATCTGTGAATTTTACACATGCTGTTTTGGAAGTAAAAGTGATGTAAAGAGAACACAAACAATTAGGGCATATGCTGTGTTTGTTTATCTTCAGAAGCCTGTGGTAGGTGTGCCAGTACGCTGTTGTTCAGCAATTAACAATAAAGGAAGACAGCAATTAACCACATGTCTTCTGTGAGATGTAATGCAAGTTATTTGTGTTTAACCTTCATGATTCATGAACCACTTTCATTCTGGGAACTAGGGAGGAATGGAAGGAAAGTATTAGAGCCTGATGTCACCATGTGAAAAATGATCAGACTTTAGTTGTCAGTAATGAAAAAACTTATATACATAAATAAATATAAATATATAAGCTTTTTCCATTACTGGCAAATGAGATATAATTGTTTATCTTATATACATGTGTATACATGCATGCATACATATATACATATATGTATGTATTTGTTGGATGACAGTAGAGTTCTATTTCTGGGAACTTCAGGCTTCATTTACTTCTAGGATCTCAGATCAGATATGTACTGAAATCAGTGGAAGAATTCTCATCAGTATCAATGGCTGTTGCATTTGGACTACTAGTAAAAACACCACTGTAAAACCTATAGGCTTTGAAAGTCTTTTTTTCCCCCCATGTATTTTTTATGATATTAGACTTATTTGGGAAAATCAGCCCTTAGAAGTTTCAGTGTTCAAAGGAATGTGATGGGACACCCAGACTGATGCAGCTAAGCCTGTTTTGATGCCACATCCTTTTCAAGGTTGACAGACAGGCCTCATGAAGAAATGTCATTGGAACAGGTACAAAGCTTGGTCTTTTTAAAAAATATCCTGGCCACAGGGGAAGAAGAGCAAGAAAACCAAAGAATACCTGTGTTATTCTCTGTTAAAGAAGAAAAAAACTACTGCACCAGGATTCCATACACTGTAAGGTCACTTTTTCTTTCTCCCTGAACCAGAGTCCTGTCACAGAGCTTGGTTTTGGCGGAATGAGGTTTAGCAACCAGTTTGTCTCATTATAGGTAAACAGATACATTTTGGACAGTTTGCCATTGACTGTCGTATAAATTTGGGCTTAACTGTAATGAACTGGCTCCAAAATGTGTACTGGAATATTGATTTTTGTGAATTAATAAGGTATTGTTTTCAGGTTTTTATGGATTAATACTTTGCTACAAGCTGTTCAGCATTTGGATAGAGAATATCCTAGTAGTAAAATGCAATTTTGTTTTGGAAACAGATGGAACAATTGGATTGGTGGACAGATTGTTTTAAAGGGTAGCAAGGGAGAGGCAGAAAGTGGCTTTATTGCTTGTTCTTTCAATACAAGTCATAAGTATTTCCAGCTTAAAAGGAATCCAATGATGGGTTTTTTTGAAACTAGAGTTTTGGGGGCTGTTATTTTTGTCTGTGCCTAAAAATGTAATTTTAGAAAAAACAATTAAAATGAGGTATTTCAAAAGGAAAACAATAATCTTTTTAGAATAAAAAGAAATTACTTAAATTGTGTCCCCATTTATGAAAATGTATCACTTAGCTTGGAATCAAAAGCTTATTTAACGCTTTAAGCAAACATGAAATCTGCTTTCCTCCTGCTGTCCCTGTTTCCATTGGGAACTCTAAAATTTCCCAGTAGGGACTTTTTCAAAGGTTAATTTTCTCAGGGGAATTTTCTTTCAAATCCACCTAATAACTGTGTCATGGAGCATTTTGGATGTTCCACAGTGAGATGAAAAGAGGTCGCAATGTTGTAAGAGGAGCTGAAGGACAAGACAAGTGATTTGAGATGAAGACTGTCAGACTTGTCAGACCGTTTGGTGGGGGCAGCACAGCAGTGGGCTAAGCATGTCCAGAGGTTGACTGGCAGAAACAAGAATGTACTCTGAAACGTGTGATCACCCTGGAAAGTCCACTGTGCTTCTGGTTACCTTTGAGCTACCAGGCTCTGGACCAGACAAAGTGCAGTGATGTCAGTTGGCATTGGTGGGAACAGTATTTTGAGTTGTACTGGTCCTAAAAGTCTACACTACAGTGTTTTGGAGAAAATGGCAAACCCATCCTTTACTTGACTGTAATTATTCAGCTATGCTAAAGCCAATTCTGATTTCAAATGTAATGCTGGGGTAACTTCACTGGTTTCACAGAAGTTAATCCCCAGTATTTCGACTGAGAGCAACATCAAGGCCATAATCTCCACTACTAAGCAGTCACAAACACAACAGATGAATAGCCATTGGCATAGCTTCAAGAAATGTGTTAGGTCAGTTACTGTTCCCGTGCCATGAAAAGACCTGTAACAGCATTCCTGTAGGGAACAGGTTGCACTTGAAATGTAAATCAAATTCAATATCATCAGACTTGTTAGTACAGTCTTTGGTGCTGCTTGATAAATAGACAGCACATGGAGCCTTGACATCTGGCTGTTTGGGCATTAATAAAGTACTCGGTCAGCATTTTAACTGGAAGGCATTAAGGAGAGATGCATAAGAGTGGAAGAACACTTGTTCTGTAAGTACTCAGGAAAGAGGTGAAAACCTTGAGTGTCCTTCGATTGTAAGCAATCTTTGCTGGATCTCAAGGATAAGAGTGTGAGGGTGAATATGTTTCTGTTCCTAAAGCTCAAAACACATTGTGCATTGGTGTTAAAGTGCGTTGTTTGCAGGTCTAGGGGTGTAGCTAAGCACAGCCCATCAGGCAGAGTATGTGGCTGAGCTCTGGGGAGGATTTGGTTTGCAGTCACAGGATTGCCTGTGACATGCTTCTTGATCAGAACAGAAATATTTAATCAGGTCTGACTGCTGTAACCGTCATGTAGAGAAAACAAGTCTCCAAACTGGATTTGTGTGACCAATGGGCAGGAAAGACTACCTTATCCGCCTTAGCAGAGCTGACTTACAAAACTAGGGTTCGGTGACGGCAAGGTGTCCGTATTCTGGCAGGACCAACTCTCTATTGTCTGAGGACACAAGCTGTTCTGGAACCATACACTGACCATTTTTAAATTTTAGCCACAATCAATACCTTCTTGTATGCCCATATAAAACCAGTTGCTGAGTTCAGAAGGAATATGGTTCTTCTTACAGCAAAATCAAAGGAATAATTTGCATTGATTTCTGAAGGCAAGTATCATACCCTAGTAGTCAGATACACAGAAATATTTGGGTACATATAGGTACATTTTGGAATTTATTCAAGTGCATCAGTGAACTAGGAACCTGTACATAGTTTTTTGAAGGCCAGGGCTGCAGTGGGGAGCATGGTGCAGGGACCTGACCCAAACAGAAATGGGTTCAGGGCTGGAGCAAATCCTCTGCAGTCAGGTCTGGCACCACGAGGCCACAGTTAAATAGATCCTCCAGACCTGACATTTCACAGCTTCAAGCATTTGCAAAGCATGAACTGTACAGCAGGTCTTGCTGAGTCTAATGGCACACTAAATCTAGTAAATAAATAACATACAGCAGATAAGATGGGAGCCATGTCTGAAATTTGTGTCTTATGGAGTATTGGCATGGTGACTTGGCAGAGTCTTCTGAAGGCTTTGAGTTATCTTGATGGGTAATGAAACTATTTTCTAATTTTCTCTCTCTGTATATTAGAAATGGACTTGTAAAAGAGGGACTGTGTGCAGCTGGCCATAGTCTGGCTGTCTCCCTGTGGGTCTGGAAGAGGTTGATGGGATGGAGGGTGCAGCTATTGGAACACCCCAGAACATGAAGACCTGTAGGATCCTTTTGGAGAGGAGCACAACTGAATCCATGTATGAGAGGGAAATGGACACCAAATGACAAGTGTAGCAACATCAGCCTCTGCTAATGACCCCATGTTTGACTGTTCTGTGAAATCCTCTTTAAAGCAATACTCTAGCAATTAATGAACCTGTCTAAAAAGAAAAAAACCCAACCCAAACAAACCAAAACCCAGAGATTGGGATCTACAGCAACACTTCCTTACTTCAGGAAATGGAGCTTTTCTGAACAATACCGTCTTCTGTCATGCCTAATCAAACAAATTAAAGAACACTACCACACTTTATTAATGTAATTTATCTCTTGCCTGAGGTGAACAATATTTATGCTCCAGTTACTCAAACATTACTGTTCCGTGTTTAAAGGAATGATGTTATTCAGTAATGTTTACGTTTCACAATATCAGGCGGTAATTGAACAAGTGCCTGGGAAGTTGGGTATTTCCTATTTCAGAAAAGCTTGTTTGGGGCACGCGTTGTTTCACAGGTATATTGGTGAACAGGTTGGACTTGGACATGTCTTTCTCTGAATTGCAACTGAAGGCCCAGACAAGCCAAACATTCATCTGTAAGCATTAAGCATGTGCATAGCCTGTTTAACTGAGTGCACATGTTCACAGCATTTAATGAATCAAGGTTGGGAGGCCAAATTTATTCCAGCTGAAGATCTGGCAGGGAAAGGCTAATATGCGCTGAAGGAGGAAGGAAGGAAGTTAGTTAGTTAGTTCCAGAGCTTAAAAAGATTAAAGAAAATGTCAGCAGAAAAAAAATGCACTTAGTTTAAAAGATATTAATGCCTTCCATGAAACATGCCTCTGATGTAGCTGCAGTTGCAGGGCTAATGGGCACAGTATCTACTGGCCTTTCACACCAACTGGAAGAAGCAGTTTAACATCATTTATGGAGCAGGACAGCCTGAGACAATGGAAAACATTGCCCCAAACTGACTTTTTGGTTTTCCTGTTGATTTCTTGTAAATTGTTGCTGTCTGCTTGATTAAAGCAACCAGAAGGTATAGGAGAGAAAGGAGAGAAGCAAAGAGCTGTCGTGGGCCTGGCCTGATAAAGGGCTGAGACAGAGCTCCTGGATGCGCAAGGCTAGAGGTAAAGCAAGTTGGCAAGGGAGATAGGCAGCCTCCTGGCTTCATTTACAGTGCTGAGCTGAGCTGACTCAAGGCCATTTTGGCCGTCTGTCCATGCATTTGCCTGCATTTGAGGCTAGCCCTGGGTGGCCTGAGAGGAAACCCCAGTGGGGCTTGGTCTTGAAAGTATGCTGAGAAAGGACATTGCATATGGCTGTTGTCTACCCTACCTCCTCTACATCTTGGGTGGATGAGTCCTGCAAGGGACCCCACTTTTCCTGCTTTAAGGGCAGTTGATATTTGCAGACATCTGAAACCTGAACTGGATTCAAGCTGCTTAGGTATGGCATGTGCGGAGTCCTGGGAGAACCTGGGCTCAGGTAGCGCAGGCCCAGAAAAAACAGTGGGGAGTAAAGCTGGGTGGGGAGATGGAAAAGCAGACATCTTGCCTTGAGCTGCAGCACTTTTCAGTCTCAGACCTGTGGGAACAAGTGCTGTCAACAGTTCTCAGTGGGGCAATGCCAGCTATCTCCCAGCCCATGCACTGGGTATTAGTGTAGTGACTATGTGATTTTTCTCAGGTTGATTTAGAGAATTTCACAGCTAAATTTAAAGCACCATTAAGTAGGATGATGTGTGGGGAGCAGCACCATGCTTTTTTTTTTTTTTTTTTTTATAACTTGGGTTATGTATTTACCACTTTCTTAAGTGGGTTCTTAAAAATATCTGCCAAGTAGATTCTGTCTTGTAAATAGATCCAAATTAATTTCATTAAGATTGTTGTATAAATCTTTTCTACCCTGCTCCCAAGTTGACTTTGGCAGTTTGTAAAGGCTTCTAAGAACAAGGGAAAAAGCACTTTTTATGCTTTATGAATAAGTGAAATGCAAATTTCCTTGGCTAGCATTAAATCTTTTTCAGATTTTCCTAGAAGAGAACGATGACTCGCATCCATTGATAAAGTACACCTTACCTCAGTATTATTAGCAAGTGCAGTCGGGTGAATCAGACTGCATCTGCCATTGAGAATAGAGATGCTTGTTGGAGGATGGAGCAGGACTGAGCTCCCAGCATGTTGTGTTTATGGTTCCAAAGCCAAAATACAGATTGGAGATTTGTCCCAGGTCAGAGTCTCCTTGACAGCCTGTGCACTGTTGCATATCAAGTGCTCCTGCTTAAAAAAGTTGGATGACAAAAAATAAATAGTGGTGCTCTAGAGTCAAAGGCAAGTCCTGAGGTCTCACACATTCTAGGAACATGCCTCTCAGACTGCCAGCTCAAAATTTAGGGTAAAAAACAAAAAACCCTCCAAAGTCATAATGACAATGACAGGATGATATGTAAGGTACAAACTGGCAGACCCTGCGGTAAAAGAAGAATAGAAATTATTTTGAAATAGAAAAACATGATTGGAAAGGTAACTGAATAGCTGTTGAACCTGCTGGGGTTTTTCTGATGGTGAAACAAGAAAAATCCATGCTGCGGAGCTGATCATTATTGTAACTGTGATTTTACTGCTATGTTGGATAATTTCTTTCAGCAGTGGAGAAATGAAAAGAAGGATGCCAAAGACAGATGATCTATTAAAAAATTAGTCAGCTGGGGAAAGCAGAAATTCGTGTAATATGCCATGAGTGTGATGAGGTCCAAAAAAGGCATAAGGACTGAAGAAAATGGTAAAATGCATGGCATGGAAAGCACTCATTCTGTTGGAAAAAGCTGTTATAGCAAACCCAAAGCTTTGGCAATTTATGCAATCAAGGAACAGCAATTCATTGAAGCTGGTGGAGACATTTTTTCCAGATAGCAACCTGACTTCATATTTATAAAACTTTTTTTTGCTACTATTTACCTGGAGGCTGTTTGCATATTAAGTCTACCAAGTCCTATCCTTTGTTGCTTCATACCTATCAGACTCTCCCTAATATTGCTGCCAAAGGCTCTTCAAAAGTTGTGGCCATCAGAAAGCCTCCTTTGGCAAGCAGCCTGGCAGGTCCTGCCTCATGGAGAGTGGTGGCATCACCCCCCACGTATGTCGTTCTCTCTGTAAGGACAGTAACAAGTGAATTCTGGTGGTATCTCCTTGGAAGAAAAATTTACAACATAGATTTTCATTAAAAAGAAAGCCTAATAGAAGTGCCTAAGATTTCTGTCATGAAATCAGCGACCTGTACCTGGAACGGGGTAAGATACTGTAGTTCAAAACAGTCTCTCTGTTGCTCCCTCCCTCAATAAAAATGAGAGAGAAAGCAGGATTGCGGCTGAAAGGGAATTGATTTTGGAAACTCCACAGCAGTGCATAGAAATCAAGCTCCCCTCTCCTCCCTTCTCCAAGAAGTGTGTCTCTGGGGCCCGGCCAGGCACATGAATCACAGCAGAATTTAACAGGTTCAAGAGAAGCTGAGTGAAAGTGTTTGGTAACACTGCCAGATTTATTGCTTTATTCATTATTTATGCAGACAGCAGATGCAATACAGATTTAGGGACTGACTACAGTAAATAAATGGGTGACATGCTGCAGCCAGATGCATTAAACACTTTGGCACTTCATTGCTATTGCACCAATATGCTAATTTTGGTTCCTAACCCCAGTGCTCGGATATTGGTATCAGAAGCAGCACCCACCCAAAGCTAACATTTCTGTTGTGCCTGACAGCAAGCAGAGCGGAGATGGGATGGTGCCCTCATCCTGGGGCTGTGAGGGGTAAGCGTGCAGTGCAGGCCGGACACTCTTCCTCCAGCATCTGTAAGGCAATAGATACTGAATGGGAAATCTCTTGCTTAAGAAATGGGGTGTCGGGCGCCCATAAAACACGGTGCTGCCAGTACCTCCAGGGGCTTTAGTGGTCAGTGAGCCTGCATGGGTGACTCCTAAGCAGTGTGCCAGGGCTGCAGGAGCCCGCCTGGGGCAGATCCCACATGTGGCACCTGTGAGGCCTCGTTAGCTGTGGGGAGGAGGTGCTAACGAGAGCTGCACCCTCCCCTGGGCCATGGCTGCTCTGAGAGGTGAGGAACAAAGCTGTTCCCAGAGAAAAGGGGAGGGTGCCACACCTGAGGTTTGGCTGTTCAGCCCCAACCTCAGAGGTGCAACAGCGGAGCTTGCGACTGGCAGGGGTGAGTGCCTTGGGGGCTGCTGCGGTAGAAGCTTTGTGTTGGGGAAAAGAGGAGTGAGAGAAGGCTGAGCTGGGCCTGATGGTGAGGTGGGAAGGCTTGCCGCTCTGGGTTTGCTGGGTTGTCTGAGGCTTGGCCACGGGATGGAACGGTCTGGCTGGGCAGCCTGATGCAAAGACAGCTTGGGAAAGCTTTGTTCCTCTTGGTTCCCTTCTGTTGATGAGCTTGGCTTTCTGGAAGGCTGGAGCCCCATTTTGTATTTTGCAGCTGGAGCTTGACTTGCTTCTTTGCATGAGTGTATTTTTGGGTGCAGCGCGTTGCCTTGGCTCTGCTGTTGCTGGTGGCTTTCCTCCTTTTAGGCTTTTACGATGAGAAATTTGAACCGTGGCAGCATGTGGGTGTGAGAAAGTGGTACAGAAAGGTTTTAGGGGAAGGGTGTGGAGGAGGGCTGCAATCCTTTGTGCTCTTCTGAGCAAAAGGAAAACCAAGGACAAAAGGGTCCTTTTTTATGATGCAGATAATGTATTTTCTTCCAGTTGGTGTTGATGTATTTCATACATCTGTCTTGGCCAAAACAGAGCTTTAATAATAGAAGTGGGGAAAAAGCACTGACTGAAGGTTGCTCTGCTTGTATAAAACTGTTGCTGAATGTTCAGTGATGATACAGCCTCTTGGCATAATTTAAATAAGATCTTACTGTCTGTGGTTATAGGGAATTTATCACATTCAAATTCCTGTCTGTCATCATTGATGGTATCATCTGGCTCCTGGGTGCATACAAGTGATGGGTTCGAGGGAAAGCTGTACCCGCTATATGCTCATCCTCGGTGCAAACCCTTGCCCCCGTGGGAGGAGAGTTCCTCAGGGGTGCTGCAGCAGGACAGGAAGCAGGTGGAGGTGCCATGCTCTGGATGAGACCTGTGGTGGGTTTCTCTGCTGTTTGGACTCATTAAGTATCCTGTGGCACTTGGCAGCAGTACGGCCATTAACCCTCATGTCCTGGCTAAACTCCAGCCTGCCTAATTATATTCTGCCTGTGAAGCAGTATATCCCCAGTGAAGGTTCAGGTGTCAAAATTCTTCTTCTCTTCCTCTCCTAAACAGTGTTATATGAAGGGTGGTTTAGTGCTGAAGATGAAACCTGTTTTACTCAGAAAACTAAATCTGGATTTAGGGCTGTAACAGAAAATGGAGCCTTCAAAGCGATGCCCAGGCTCCTGAGTAGACCCAGGCACAGAATGTGGTTCTTTCTCTCTTCTGCAAATTTTTCACATACTTTTATTAATAACAAATCTCCTAAAATCTGTTTAAGCTCATTACTTGCAGCAAATAAAAATACTTCATGCAAAAAGGAAACAGATGGTCCTGAATGTTGAAGATCTGTTTGAGATGTATTTTCAGCCCACTGTCTGGAACTTGTCTTGAGTTGTAAGAGAATCGAAGTTTAATTACGTGCTCTGTAACACTAATGCTGTGTAACCAGGGGATTCTTGCATGTTGGCCTCTTTGCATATTAGTGTAACTAATTATCTTATGGTCTCCATATCCTCACTAAAGGAAAATATTTATGCATTTGTTGGAAGAAAAATAAGTCTGGGCTGGGGACTTCCCCTCTGGGACTAAATTGTTCCTACATTAGAGTTGAGAAGTTTTGCTGTTCAGCTGGAGTAGACAAAAGATTTGCATTATCTAGGCTGACCTGGCATCCTAGTCATGGATGTGGTGTACGTGGATGGTTCCTACTGACTTCATATTTACATTTCAGAGTGAAAGCTGGGTTGTGGTGCAAAGAGCCTCAGACTGCAGCTGTACCCTGTGTAGCCTGTACTGTAGCCTGCGGTGTCTGAGTATTTCCCATTTCTCTGATCTTGAAGCTGTATTTGGGAAAGCATAGGCTTTAAGCAGAAGCAATGGTTATGGGTTTTTTCCACAGGGACACCTCAGGAGTTTAATTCGATCTGTGTTACTCAGACTCCACAGTTTCTGCAGGCACATCATCTGGTTTTCATAGTCAGTGTTCTGCTTCCAGCTGAAACACAATATGGTGCTTTAAAAAAAAAAAAAAATTAAAAAAAAAATCACACAGCTGCTGTCATGTAGACATTGTGCTTTTAGATGACCCACGGACATGGTTTCCATCAGGTAGATATGATCACCCAAAAATGAATGAGTGGAGGAAAAAAAACCTAAAGCCAGAGCTCATGCTGAGCCCAAGCAGTGGAAGAGCTGTGTGTGGGTGTGCCAAAGATAGCATTTGCAGGGCAGGTTAGCCCATTTCTTAGAATCATAGTAATGATAATAATTTGTCACCAAATTATTTTGGTCAGGAGAGAGTTCATGAATCTGCCTTTTTTTTCTGACACGCTTAAGGTTTGTGAGCAATTGGCAGGTAGGCTGTGTGAGTAATGATGCTGCTCCTTGCAGCCAGGCTGTTTAATGCTTGCCCTGAGTTGGATTACTTGGGACCTCTGATGCTTTTCTGCCTGGCTGGATGCTGGATATCTTCATAGTGGGGCAACAGCAAATGGTGAATAACATGCATCTGAAATACAGTTCTAAATGTATAACTTCAGGAATTACAGACTGTTGAATTTATATTTGCATAACATCAGTGAATACCAAACTGGTAGTCAAATACCTATAAATAATAAAAAAAAAGCTGTTGAGTAAAGGGGGTTTATGTTAAAAATTAATGACTTACGTATAGGATTTTTATGTAATTTATTTTTGTAGAAATCTTATTTTTGCCTCAAATCTAGGACTTGGTTTTTCTCACTTCCTCCCCTCATCCTTTCACAGGAAGATTGGAATAGCTGTAAAAAGTGAAGGTTTATGGAGGAGGCATTCTCAGCTTCTTTCTAATAAAATTATGGAGAAAGAAAAGGTCAAGCAAGGTTTCACTTATCAGATTTTCTATCAGTTTTTCTCCTTTACCCTAACTGAAAAATAATGAAAAGTGAAAGGTATTTTTAAAAAATAATCGAAATGAAGACTTCTGTTTCCTACAAAAAATAATTCAGGGTTTTCACTCAAAAAATGGCGAGTGACAGGTTTCTAACCTTGAAAATATTCTTGATGTTTCCGACCCTGGCTCCTTCTCCCCAAGTCCACCCAGCTTTGGCATCATGCTCAAGTGAATCAGTGAGAAGAGGCCTCAAGGTTATTCTCTTCAGTAAAGGAATGTTTCTGATTTTTTTTTTTTTTTTTTTTTGTTCCTGCTTGTTTGTTTTTGTTTGGGACATAGAAATCTGTTATTGCAAAATAAGCTAACATATCAGGCTTTATCCTTGAGGAAAAGAAAATCCAGGCACACTGGATAGTATTAAATATCTACCTAACTGAGAACTCGAACTGCTCTTGCGTGTCTGCCCATGGCTGTGACTGTGGGCAGAGCAACGGCCGCACTCAGGGCTGGGGTCTGGTCGGTTCCTGGGTGCATCGCTCCTGCTTGTCAGGGGTCTGGCCTGGCTCTGCAAAGGCACTGGCATTACTTGAATGACTTTTTT
>NW_009258789.1:2386057-2424206 GCF_000687185.1 Egretta garzetta
TAAAAAAAAAATCACACAGCTGCTGTCATGTAGACATTGTGCTTTTAGATGACCCACGGACATGGTTTCCATCAGGTAGATATGATCACCCAAAAATGAATGAGTGGAGGAAAAAAAACCTAAAGCCAGAGCTCATGCTGAGCCCAAGCAGTGGAAGAGCTGTGTGTGGGTGTGCCAAAGATAGCATTTGCAGGGCAGGTTAGCCCATTTCTTAGAATCATAGTAATGATAATAATTTGTCACCAAATTATTTTGGTCAGGAGAGAGTTCATGAATCTGCCTTTTTTTTCTGACACGCTTAAGGTTTGTGAGCAATTGGCAGGTAGGCTGTGTGAGTAATGATGCTGCTCCTTGCAGCCAGGCTGTTTAATGCTTGCCCTGAGTTGGATTACTTGGGACCTCTGATGCTTTTCTGCCTGGCTGGATGCTGGATATCTTCATAGTGGGGCAACAGCAAATGGTGAATAACATGCATCTGAAATACAGTTCTAAATGTATAACTTCAGGAATTACAGACTGTTGAATTTATATTTGCAAAACATCAGTGAATACCAAACTGGTAGTCAAATACCTATAAATAATAAAAAAAAAGCTGTTGAGTAAAGGGGGTTTATGTTAAAAATTAATGACTTACGTATAGGATTTTTATGTAATTTATTTTTGTAGAAATCTTATTTTTGCCTCAAATCTAGGACTTGGTTTTTCTCACTTCCTCCCCTCATCCTTTCACAGGAAGACTGGAATAGCTGTAAAAAGTGAAGGTTTATGGAGGAGGCATTCTCAGCTTCTTTCTAATAAAATTATGGAGAAAGAAAAGGTCAAGCAAGGTTTCACTTATCAGATTTTCTATCAGTTTTTCTCCTTTACCCTAACTGAAAAATAATGAAAAGTGAAAGGTATTTTTAAAAAATAATCGAAATGAAGACTTCTGTTTCCTACAAAAAATAATTCAGGGTTTTCACTCAAAAAATGGCGAGTGACAGGTTTCTAACCTTGAAAATATTCTTGATGTTTCCGACCCTGGCTCCTTCTCCCCAAGTCCACCCAGCTTTGGCATCATGCTCAAGTGAATCAGTGAGAAGAGGCCTCAAGGTTATTCTCTTCATTAAAGGAATGTTTCTGATTTTTTTTTTTTTTTTTTTTTTTGTTCCTGCTTGTTTGTTTTTGTTTGGGACATAGAAATCTGTTATTGCAAAATAAGCTAACATATCAGGCTTTATCCTTGAGGAAAAGAAAATCCAGGCACACTGGATAGTATTAAATATCTACCTAACTGAGAACTCGAACTGCTCTTGCGTGTCTGCCCATGGCTGTGACTGTGGGCAGAGCAACGGCCGCACTCAGGGCTGGGGTCTGGTCGGTTCCTGGGTGCATCGTTCCTGCTTGTGAGGGGTCTGGCCTGGCTCTCTGCAAAGGCACTGGCATTACTTGAATGACTTTTTTGGTTTTTTGTGGTGTGTGGGGTTTTTTTTTTGTTTGTTTTGTTTTTTTTTTTGTTTATGGACTGGCTTCATAGTTAGGCTGCTTGAGGGTTTTTAATGATTCAGCCTCTGTGCCTGGCTGGGGGGACTAAAAAGTCTCTTGCATCCTCAGCCCATGAGCTGCTCCAGCTGCCCCGGTGCAGGGGGTGGTGGTGTGATGTTGTGGGGAGTTTAGCCAGAGCCCTCAGTGGGGTCTCTGGGGTTAGTGTGTGTTCCCTTTCCAGGGCTCAAACACGTAGCAGGAGTAGGGAAGTGATCGTGCCCCTGTACTCTGCACTGGTGAGGCTGCACCTCAAATACTGTGTTCAATTTTGGGCCCCTCACTACAAGAAAGACATTGCCTTGCTGGAACATGTCCAGAGGAGAGCCACAAAGCTGGTGAGGGGTCTGGAACACAAGTTGTACGAGGAGCAGCTGAGGGAACTGGGGTTGTAGGAGGCTGAGGGGAGACCTTATCACCCTCTACAACTGCCTGAAAGGAGGCTCTAGTGAGGTGGGGGGTCAGCCTCTTCTCCCTGGTAATGAGCGGTAGGACAAGGGGAAATGGTCTGAAGTTGCACCAGGGCAGGTTTAGGTTAGACATTAGGAAAAAATTTTTCAATGAAAGGGTTGTCAATCATTGGAATGGGCTGCCAAGGGAAGTGGTCAAGTCCCCATCCCTGCAGGTATTTAAAAGACGGGTAGATGAGGTGCTTAGGGGACATGGTTTAGTGGTGGGATGGCAGTGTTAGGTTAATGGTTGGACTTGATGATCTTAAAGGTCTTTTCCAACCTAAACAATTCTATGATTTTTCAGGGGTTTTGATCTCAAAACCACACCTGATTTTATTATTCCATTTGCAGCAAGGGCACTTCTCTGCATACCCATTTCATAGCTATAATAACGTTGCCCTCTAATTTTCAACTAAACGTGACCTCAGGAGGAGCCTAAACTTCTCCTAAGAGCAGCCACTGCTTGCCCTGCGAGCGTACAAAGCAGTGGGGCTGAATCTTTGACAGCCTGTGGTGCAGCCCTGCTGTGGTGGTGTGGGTGCCGGCGGGTGCCTGCAGCACTGCCTGGGAAGCCACAGGTGAGCAAGGTGTAAGAAGGGAGCAGCTCCTCTTCCTCCATGTGTTCTTCAAGCCCACATGCAGGGTATTGCCTCTGGTTCTTATTTCATCCCTGCATGCATGTGCAATCCAGAGACATCTGTTGGGTAATCCTTACCCTTCCTTCTGGTTACTGTGAAATCTGGTTCTTGGCGATAATCTTCTGTTGGGATATACTTGTCAAGTAAGCTCCAGGGACCACACTCTTATTTTTGGCCCTAGAAGCTTCAATCCTGTGTGCCACGCTGAGCATTCAAGCCCTGCGCAGCCTGCCGGCACCGGGGTACACAGCCCTACCTCCTCCCTGGGCACTGAGTCGCTCACCCTTACATTCAGCTCTGACTGCACATCTTGGCACTGTGCACACGCCTTAACCTGCGTGCTAATGGTGACACACCATTTGAGCTGACAGATAAGCACTTGAGAAAAACTTGCCATCTGTCTTCCCCCGAGGAGGCTCGGGCTCCATCAGGATCCTGGAGTGTGAGCTCAGGGGGGTCTGAGCCGCTGTCGAGTGCCTGCCCAGGCAAATAAGGCTGCTGGAGGCAGCATATTGGCGCCAGAATTTCTTTGAGTTACATCAGGTTTGACAGTCTGAAATGATACCATATCTGATGTCTAGTTTTTAGCTTGACTATTTCTCCATCAGAGGCTTTTTTTGGTGAGAAAGTAATAAACTAGAAATTCTTCTAATTTGTTTCAACAGTGTTTCAAAGTGCTATTTTTAGTTTAGAAAGTGAAAAATTTACAAGAGTGGATTTTATTACTTTCAACTTATCTACAACTTTTTTTGTTCGCTGGAAACACCTTCCTCCTTATAACAACTTCTCTTTGGTCTCTGTGGATGCTGTGTTCCACGTGGGATCCTTCCAGGGCAGTGCTCAATGTCAGCCTGTAATGTGCTCTGTGTGTTTGTGTTCTACTGCGTTCTGAAGGACCAGCTCATTGCTTCAAGCAAGGGCTGAGAGCAGTGATCTTGGGTGCCTGGATACCATGATGCTGTGGCTGCTTAATTTAGGTTAAGATCCATCCCATAGTGTACACTGGTAGGCTCAATATCTTAGGAAGGATCCATAGCAATCATTATTCCTAGAGTCTTAAGTCCAAGTTCTTCAGTGGGGATCAGACACCAGTACAATTCAGAAGGCAGGGGATGTGCTGGTGGCGTTAAAATACTTTCTCTTGGGCAAGTAATAGACTCCTCTTTACACGTTTCCTTCTCAGTTGATCCCTTCCTTGCCACCCTGCCCACAGGAAGAAGATGACATGCAACATATATGTTTTTTGATACTGACGGAAGATCTGCTGTCGCACACGATGAGACTTCTTTCAAAGTGGTGTGAAGTACATTTTCTTCAAGGCATGAAGCTAAGCATTCCTAAACCATGGGAAGGGCTTTAGATTCAGTCACCTTTGAGATACTGTCTGTCAAAGTCAGTCGTTTTTGGTCCCAGTGCTCATATTTTGTGTGTACATTGCTTTGTGTTACTGTGTATTTTGTGTCTACATAGTCCTTACTCTGGCACCTTTATCCAGGATGCAAGCATTATCTTGCTTTGCAGGTGGTCCCAAGTCTCTGTATTGCAAATCCAAATTAAGTTTGTTTTCCTGAGTGCTCAGCTTTGCTGCTGGTGAGAGGGTCTCCCCTCCTCCCCTCTACCTTTTCCTTTGAGTGTTTTAATAAAATGTGTTTGTTGGTATTGCTGCAAACTCAGGCATCTGGTGTCAACGTGGGAAGCGTTGGTGCCTGAACAGCAGTAACACGTCCTCTTTGTACTGAATGCATCTATTGTGGACCTGCTGCTGTTTGTTCCTGCTTGGCGGTGTATGCTCCCAAACAGTCCCACTGAAGCCACTGCAGGAAGGGATTGCCCATCTCCAGTGGGATTTGTAGTGTGAGGCTTGAAAGACAATGAATGCTTACATTGCTGAGCCATAATAATGTTGGTATGTCCACAGCAAACTGCAGTGTGAAGTCTCAGCCCAAGCAGCTTTTTAGCATTTTTAACAATTCTTGAATGTGCTTTGTATTCTTCCAAACGATGGATTTTGCGCTCCACTTCCCCCCCCCCCCCAATGTAATCTGAAAACCTACTTCAGACTTTCCCTGGTGCAGATTAATGCACTAGGAATGGCATTTTATGAAAATACAGAAAATTAACCAACCAAATTTTTTGAATTGGAAAATAAGGTGAAGCTGCTTCCTACAAATGTCACCAACCCCTTGCCTGGTGGTATTTGTTCTTGTATTTGGACCTGTGATCTAAGATCACGTATAGCAGTTTCTCTACCGACCTTGTTGCAGACAGTTTCTTCCCGAACATACAGCTTATTGTTCTTCAGATGTAATTAGACCAAGTGTTATGACAGTTGGTAGGATTACAGCACTTTGATAAATGACTTGTTTCTTAGAAGGGAAGGTTTGTGAAAACAAGACCATTCATCTCATTTCTCGCTTGTTTCCTCTGCCCAACTTTCTTCTTGAAAATATGCACATGGAGTTAGATGTGTCCTCAAGGAGAGATTTTGGTGTTTTCCACAGCCTATGGCTGTGTGTCCCTCCAAGTAGCAGCCCTGCCCTTGAGTTTATCAGCTCTTCATCACAATACGGTGTTATTTACAAACTTGGAAAGAAGGCTCTCGTCAGCTCCTGCAGGTCTCCAATAAAAATGTTGAAGAGGACAGGTCTCAGTACAGACTCCTGCAGTACCCTGCTTGCTACTGGCTTCCAGGTATTCATTAACTCCTGCCCTCTTGCCCATCTAGTTGTTGCCTCCCCTCTTTGAGACTGATACGTACAAGCTGTATAAAAGATTGTGGGAGGTGATGTTGGAAGTGGTATGAAAGTCAAGGAGAATGACATTCATGGCTCTGCCCTCATCTGCAGCTGCAGTCATTTTCCCGTAGCAGGCAATCAGGTTGGTCAGATGTAATCCATGCTGACTGGTTCCAGCTGCTGCCTTCTCCTCCAAGCCCAGTCCAAGAGGACTCACTCCATGACTTTCCCACCAACCAAGGCAAAGCTGACTGTTGCCCAGACTGGTGTCTTGCCTTTTTTGAAGATAGGTGCAATGCTTGCTTTTCTTCAGTCATCAGGGACCTCCTCAGTCTCAGAGACAACAAGAGTGGCCTTCTGTAACTTTGGTCCTTTCCCTTGGCACCCATAGGTGAAACTTGTCTGGTGGTGTGAGCTTGAAATCAAGAGATGGGATGAAAAATCTTTGATTTCTCATCTTGAAACTGTTACTGAAACTGCACTATGGAGGTCAGATGGACTCCGTGCTGTGTCTCTTCCAGCCACAGTCATGGTGATGAACCCTATAGGCCTGTGCTGCACATCAAGGGAACTAATTTTGTCTCTTAGTACCAATTGACCTCCTTCCAGGAGGTTTTGATAGCTACTACTCATTAGTTAATGTAGATCTTTCTGGACATGCGGAAGCGATTGCAAGGTTGTTTGGAGATGGCTGCTTTTCCAAGCTTGTTGGAGCTAAGCATGAGGGCTTCTCTGTGAAGTTCTGCACGCTGGAGTTGATCATTTATCTATTTTCTGAGTAATATGTGTGTCAGAGCTCAAGACAGTAGCTTTCCAGAGGCTTGAACAATGGTGACTATCCATTCCACTTCACAGCGTATTTTTTATCTGAAATTGGGTTTTAGGCTTTCCTCTGTTGAGCTGTGTGACTGATCTTAAAAGCTTCTTGATATATTACCCAGGCCTATTAGATTTTGCTAGACCACTCCATCACCAAAAATTGATTTCCCCCTCTTCCCCCCTTAATGCTTGAACTCAGAAGGCCCTTAGGACTTCTGGCTTAATTAAAAATTAAATTTACAGATCATTTCTCAAATCATCCCTTAAGCAGACAGTAATAATGATCACCTCTGAGTGGTGTGTGTCACTGTCATTTTAATGTGCTGTGTTGCAAATAGTAATGTGTCCCCTCTGTGAACCCTGTGTGGAGCAAGCTGCCCTATGCTGCTCTCTGTTTATTTATATGTATCATAAAAAAATCGGTGTATTTTGAGTCCTGTACTCCATCTTTGGTCTGGCTGAGCATGCTGGTTAGACTTGTTCATGTTACTTTTTTTCTTCTTACCATAGAGGAGGAAGGAGTGCATTCTCCTGCATTTATGAACATTTCATTTTGTTTTGAAAACTATTTTTATCTTGCTCAGTCATTCCCCTTTCAATTTGAAGACTTTTTTTCTTTTCTCCTCACTAGGCTATCAGGTTCTTCTTCCAGTTGAAAGGAAACTCACCTTATGTAAAGGGAAGTAGGAAAAGCTGCCAGTCCAAACTGGTACAAAATGTTCTTGCTGCGATGCTTCACAGTAAACACACTGCTGAGAGTCTGTTGGGTACTTCGGTGTTACAGGTGGCAGAGTTCATTGCAAATAGATCATCCAACAAACTGAGCCCTCTCTTATAAGAGTTCTCTATAAGCCAATCCACTAATGGCTTCGGCTGTAAGTTTTTATTGTATAATTTGCCCAAATTTACTTAATCTGGGAGGAATCTGCCAAGAGTTTTCACTGATTATTTGCTATTCATGCTATGCAATTGATTGCATAAAGCATTTGCTATATCTGCCTTTTTTTTTTGTGGGTTGTCTGTATGTTTTGAAATAGAGAATTAACATCAATGAATGGTGAATACTTTTGCTGATGCGCAAGTCTGTCCTCATGCAGTGTAGGTATTTGTATGAAGCCACTTTCAAGCATTTGAGCAATAGTGCATGGGTGATTGCCCTGCTGAGCGCAGACCTGTAGACTTGTACAAATGAGACATCTGGGGGCTCTATTTCCATGTTTGCTTTCTCGTCAGCTAAGTTTTTCTTCCCTCTGTAAATTTGCTTGTCCTCTCAATTCCATATTGCATTTATTTTAATTCCTTTCTGTATCTTTTTTGTCCATAATTTTACTTACCTTAATATTTGAATTTGCTCACTTTTGAGTTAAATGTGCCTTTTTCTAACCTGACCTCCATAGTCCTATGTGAGGCCAGAAAAAGCTTGTGCTTGTTTCCTGATTTGGCCAGCTTGGCCACTTTTTGTTTTTCCTCACAAGCATTTTAGGATGCTGCCTGTGATATGTCACACCTTTTGAGCTGTCACCGGTGGACCGGTGTCCAACAGCCTCAGCTCCACCAGTTACAGCTGCGTTGTGTTGCTCTGATGTGTGGCTCAAGCGTGCTGCTCCCTTCCCTCTCCAGGCACCGCTCTGTTCTATTTCCAGATATTCGTTAAACTCCTAAAAGAATGGCTGATCAGATGGCAGTCCCAGGGAGGGTTTGGCCTTGAGATGCTTTGCCAGATCCTCTGCACTCAAGGTTGAATTTTGATGGGGATGAGCATTTAACAGCTCTGCAAGTGGTCTCTGAACTGAAGCCCTGCAGTGATGGTGACGAACAGGCTCGGGAAGAAAAAAAAACACCCTTTGAAGTGCTTTTTACCAGAGTAGTATGTAGTTTAATAATTGTTTGAATTACTCCAGTGAAAGTCTCTTGCACCCTAAGAAACATCACTAGAGAAAAATAAGTTAGCCCCAGCTGAGTTGCCAAACCATTAACCTCAGCTACTGAAGTGACAGTGCCTGCTTGTGCCTGTGTGAAATAGCTATTCAACTGGTGGCATCAAAAGAGTGGCTATTCTCCAAATTATGGGGGGAAAAATAGGAAATGCTGTCAAGAACATTCTGTAGAACAGCCAGGGCCACTTTAAAACAGTGGTTTGAATCCCCTGTGATTTGCAGAACTTTAAAAAAAATACGGAAGTTTGGGCTCCTGTCTTTGCACTACTACCTGCTGCAGATCCCCTGGGAACAGCCCAGAGAAACTCTTCCCTGTCAACTGCAGTCAGTTTGAACAATCCACAGCTCCTGACCCTGTTGCTGCTGGGGCTGAGGGGCTGTAGTGGGGCCATGGGGGAGGGCTGTCCTGGAACCAGGAATTCCTGAAGTTCCTCTGACAGATCATCCTGAGGGCAAATCAGCTGAGAAGTGGTGGAGTAGCGCAAGGCCAAAGAAAATGTTCATGGTTCCTCTCTTGGAGGTGCTATTGCATGGCAGCAGATGCTGACAGAGCTGTGTCTCAGTGGACAGCCCCTGCAGTGGTTTGGGGCTTAAGATTCAGGGTGCCATTAATCTTCTGTTGGCAATTAGTAATTTTTTCATTTCCTTTCCAGATGTGCAGGATAAACTCTGTGTTCCTGCTTCCAGCCGCAGCAATGTGGGAGTACTTGTCTAACCGCGTGTCACTGGCATACATGCGTTAGGTCCCTGATGAACATGTGGACAGGTCGGTTTTCACCAGGAGCTCCGTGTAGTTGCAGAGTGTGAAGGCCAGATGGACAGGTCAGGGTAAACTATCCCCCATAGCTTTCGAAATGCAGGAAAATGCTCTCCCCAAGTGAGTCTGGAGTCTGCGCGTGTGTATGCCACGGATGACCTCAGGGCTTTCTCACAACTTGGGCTGTCATAACAGATAGACTCAGAGTTTGAGGCATCGCTTGCATCATTGATTTGCTTTTCCCTGTTCTCTCCCTTTTCCTCGCTTAAGGATGCTAGTGTATGAAAAGTCCTTGCTCTTGATCCCAGTTAACTCCAGGGGGGCATGAATTAATAGTTAAGGTTATCAGGGTGGCACCATAGTTGATATGCTGTTGTTTGAACTTACTTGATGGATGCCTGATGGAGCAGCATCCCTGCAGGCAGCTGTCTTGCCTAAGGTAGGCTGGGCATGGCAGCAATCTTCATTTTTCCCACACGGCTCAGGCCAGTACTGCCCTTGGTTTTCCTCCTAGCATCTCACCAAGGATGCATTCGTATTATGTGGCTGCTGTTTGTGGCAGTATCTGCTAACACCTCCACGCTGGTCTTGGTACCAATACTTGGTGGAAAAAAGTCCTGCTCTGGTCAGTCTGCCTGTACCTGTGGCAGGGGAGGGGGTGCTGCTGGACTTGCTTGTTGTAGCCTTAAATAACAGCCTGTTTATCTGTGTGCTCCAATAGTGTGGTATTTCCTAGAGTAATGTTGTGTTTCAGAATAGTCCGGAAACATCCGATTGCCTGCAAAGGAGAAAAACTGTAGATTGCAAGTGCTCTGAAGCTATTCTAAAGTAAATCTGTCCTGTGTAACTGCAGAAGAAGATTACTGAATGTATCTAGAAACGATGCCTGTGGGGCTCCTGTCTTAATGTTGGCTGAATATTTCTGGGGTGTCCTGGGACCGGTTCAGCCCCAAGAGTGCATGTACACAGCTGTCATTGTACCCAAGATGTCCCCTCTCTCGCTCTGTCTTGTAGGATCCTAGCTCCTGAACACTGTCTGATATGAACTGACTGAAACTTTGAAGTTTGGCAAGGAAACCCTCGACTCACACAAGTTTCCCTGGGAAAAAGCTTTTTGGGGTAAGAAGAATAGTTGTGTGGGATCAGCCAAAACAGTGTTTTAATTTCTGATCTGCTATCATAAAGCATATTCCCATGCCAAACTAAAAAGGGTTCCAAGAGAAAAGTAGCATTACTAAGGAAAAAAAAAAAAGGATTTTTGCTAGAATGGGTTTTTTTCCTCATGCCTTCCACTTCTCCATCCTCCTTCCCTGTGAAGTTCTGGTAAAATCATTGCCAAGTATTTGGCAATAAAATGGTTCAGTGCTAGTATTTTTTTTTGACAGATCCATCACTGATCATTCTCTGGAGTCTGTCCTGTCTGCTCAACAGCCAGTTCCACTCAAAGAGTGTACTCAAACTACTTGTGCATATTTCTAAGTGATGGATTTAGACAATACCCCAAATAATTGTATAGTCCCGCTGTTTTGACATAGTAACGTTTTACATGGCTTTGAATAGGCATAAAGAATTACGTCAGGTACACAGTATGGGACATGAACTGGATCTTCCTTTAATGTGTACTTAAGCTGCCATCTGAGGTCATGGCAGGGCTGACTTTGCTGTGGAGGGAACAGTTGGGACTTGCTGGGGTTCTGGGGAGTTTATACCTTATTGAGCGAGCGACTGAATCTTCCAGTGCTGCTTTGAGGACTGGTTTTGAGCAACTGTAGCCCGGGGCACTCATGATGTTCAGATACATCTTCCAGTGATAGGAAGGTGTATAGGTGTCATTGGTGCAGAAACATAATTATCCAACTATTCAACTGAAATGGCCTTCTTTTTCTTCATGTGGGGTGCAAACAGAGCTTCTGGGATTTGAAGCCACTGATTCAGCTCTTGGGGCTGGTTGGGCTTTGAGGATGTCCCAGTGCTGAAAGAATGGCATTGACTTTAAACCTTGTTGGATGTGTTCTTGGGTCCCAACTCCTCAGGAGCCATCTGGCTTACACCAGCTCAGCGACACTTTGCAGTGAAGCAGTAAAGAAGCTGGTATTCTTTGTAATGATAAAAATGCAAAGAAATGAATGTATGTGCGTATATATTTAACAAATAGAATTAAACCCTATTTCTTCCTCTGGCTTCTACCTTTTCTACTCTCAGTCTGTGTGCCAGAAGTCCCACTTGGAGACCCAGCTCCAGTAATGCCATGCTGACTGTTTGTTTATACATATTTGTGTAAATGAGGTTGTTTGATCTAGTTGTTTAAGAGGAAAACATTGAAGTAGCCTCTGTACCATGCCATGCTGTTCTGTGTCCGGTGCACCTAGGCTCTGCTGGAACAAGATAAGCAGAGCAGCCCCTTCTGAGCCCAGCAGAGCTCAGACGGTCATCTCAGGGGACTGCTTTGCTAGCAGAAGTTTGTGCTCATCCTGCTGAGCCTTGCATCTCACATCGAAGCTTGTTTTCTCCCTACTGACTTGAAGTAAATTAGCTTCTACTCTCTTTCTTTCTTCCCTAAGAAAAAAAAGAGAAAAAAGAAAGGATAAGAGCTAGCTTGGGAACTGTTGCATATGTGAATGCAATTTTGAAGTAGAGTTCATCTGTTTTTTCTTGGAGGCTGCAGTTAGTCTGTGCAGCCATGCTGTTTCGCCTACTCCTACCAGGCTCTCATGTCAGTGCTCCCAACAGCCTCGTGAAAGTCCAACTCTGTGTCCTGTCCTGCTGCAGCCGAATCCTAATGCAGCAAATTAGGAAAGTATCTCTTGCTTTCTCTATTTCTGCCAAATGCTGCTATCAGCTTGGTTATTGCTCAGCCATGGTGATACTGCTGCTTGGTTTATATGGCCTCTATCCTTCTTGCTCCTCTGCTGCTTGAGTACAGCCGTTATAAAAGCCATCTGCAGCTTGTGCCTTTATTCCTTGGGTTTCTAGGCTGGCAGATGGCATGGACAAAAAAAGAGCCTTCCTCTGTCTAAATTCAGCAACAACACATCAACTTCCAATCACATTCTTCTTATCACCTCGTGATCGCACTTTCATAAAATCCCTGTTCCCATAGCTAAGCATGATAGATATTTCTCAGCCTTATGGCTTGTGTCTGAAAGGAATTTCTGTGCCACAAGCCCTAAAAGAATATTTCAAGAAATTACACACCTGTCCTTGCCTCCCGATTTCCAGTTTGCAACAGCTCTGCTCAGCCAGCCATGTGTTGCTGCTAAAATAAAACATCAACAAATTCTCGTGTTTGATAGGGACCGGAGCTAGCAACAGCCTGGCTGATGTGCTGATGGCTGAATGGGCTGTTCGCCGTCTCCTATGCTCTCATTTGGTGTGAGTTTGGGTATCATTGCAATTCAGAAATCTCATTTTAGAGGTTTTATCTTGTCACAATAAAAAGAAATAATTTGATTCTGTTCGGTTACTTTTTTTTTCTTTTGACCTGCTGGTTTATTATCGTTTCCTCATTTGGCCTAATTAAAGTGCTGTGTATAGCAGCTTGTTAGTCTTAACTACGTTCCTGCATCGCTCCGGGTAGTGCATCTTCACTGATCGCTTTAGCAGCAAGATTGGCCCTGGGCAAATAATTTTGTGGCAAATCACTTGACTGACTGAACATTGCCTCCTTTTTTGGTTTATGAATTGTCTGTAGCAGATCGCTGTTCTCTGAAGCTTGTTTCTTGTCATGATTTCCCAGCTAATTCCTTTGAATAATTTTGGGGCTGGGGTTGCTCACCCATGGTTCCTCGTGACTTGGCTGTTCCAACTGGACCTTTAATTTGCATAAGAAGCTTTGGTTTCTTGATTGAATCAGTATAACCAACTTCAACATCAATACTTAACAATATAAATTCCAGATTTTCTTGGCCAGTCTGGATATTTTAATCAATCTTTCAGCTTTACTAAGGACTTGCTTTGTTGCACGTGGAAGTTGAACAAAAATAATAGAAAGAAATTAATTACAGAAGGTTTCTATGCTTTACCCTGTCTATTTTGTGTTATATACTCTCTTGCAATATTCCCTTGGTTCTAGTTCCCAGTCCCCCATTGCCCTGTGAAAGGAGCTGGTTTTCTGTGACTCAAAGGGATACCCCGCATCCAAAACCTGGGGAGCAGAGGTGATGCAGCAGAGGAGACCTGTGGCCCAAGCTAAACTCTTCTGTCTTTAATCTGCAGCAAATGCTAAAATTTGCCTGCAAAGACCAATAACTCCTTCTTGGTTTTGCTTGGCTGTGAGCAGGCTGGGAGCAGATGAGTTTTGCAGCTAGTTCCCACGAGCTGGTGAGGCACTGGCGGCTCTGTGGTTCTGCAGTCATGCAGGGTCACGTCCAGTGGTGGGTCACTTCCAGTGCTTGTGTCCCCCCAGCTTCCTCTGGTGCTTTCATCAGCCCGGGCAGCTCTGTGTCCTCAGATGAGATGGTGTCTTACTCCCAGGAGGAGGCATTTACTGGGCAGCAGGGGGGTTAAGTTACTGCATAAATGAAAACAAAGTGCTTGGTTCCCTCTGCACAATGCTCTTATGGAAAAATATGCTGCCTATTTGCTGCTCTTTCCTCAAAAACTGATGTGTTTGTAAATTCTGAGCAAGTACTGACAGGTGACTAATTTATTTTTGTCAGCTTAGCAACAAAGGCTACCCTTTGCCACCATGTTCATTTGTTATGGCAGTGCGTTGGCTGACATTGAGATTCATTTGGGTTTTTAATACATCTCACTGATGCAGCACTGTAGCTATTCAGCTGCATTCCTCTCTCTTCCAAAATGAATTAATTTCTAATGTCTCCCCATTATTTCCTTAATCTTTTGCATCTACATACATGTGCATCTAGACAGGCATTTACAATTTTTGTAAGGGGGTACTAGGCATTTACAATTTTTATATGGTGGTACTGCTAGCCTAAAGCTGCAGTTTTGAGGCTCATCAGATCGTTGCTCACTTCCACCTCTTTTTTTACAATCCAAAATGCAAGAAGAAATGGGAGAGGAAAAGGGAAAATCTGATGGTTTTTTTTTTTTTTTTTTTTTTTTTTTTCTTTTCTGGAAGATAGAATGTGCCACTGCCAAAAATTATCAAGACTGATGTGCCAGCAAATGCATGAATATGTCAGTTAGTGAGTACTGTCAAAGTTAGTAAGTGCCTGGAGCAGTGACAACACCACGTGCTGTGCCGGCGGCCGCTTCAGGCTGATGTGAACCCAGCCAGCCCAGGCAGTGCTGTGGGAAGCACAGAGCTTGGCATGGGCAAACCCCGCACATCATCATCCACCTTCTGGGGAGACTGGAGTTCTTGTTATTGTGGAGGGACATATGGGAACAGACCTAGCTCTGCCCTGAAAAGTAAAGGGCTGGAAAAGTAAGGGATGGACCTTTTGCATTTCCTATGCATCTCCTATGTAGCCCACTGATCCCATAATATGAATGAAAATAATTCTCTTGACCCGCTTCTGCCGTCACCTAGCAGTGGGTGCAATCCCAGCAGGACTAACCAGGACCAGCCGATGCTCTGCTGGTCAGTCTGGGTCTGGCTGCAGCATTTGACCGGCACTACTGATGCCGGGACAAGACAAAGGTGGTTCCCATGAGTCCTCTCGCCATTGTGGGTTGGTAGTGGCCCAAGAACACATCACCCACCTGGAATGAGCCACTTATCGTCTTGTTCAAACTGATGTGGAACAACAGTTACTCCTCCAGACGGGCTTTGCTCTGCTGGTGGCTAAAGTGAGCTGTGCTGAACCTGGTCCAGAGTTTCCAGGCATCCCTTGTGCTGGGAGAGGTAATTTGCTGTCATGCCTCCCAGTGCCTTTGTAGCACCTCATGTGGCCAAAGATCCATTCATCTCAGGTTTGACAGGTTTGCTCATTAGAGTTTCTTGTCACTGTCTGGCAGGAGCTTATGGCTGTAATATGGAAAAAGCCAGGGGACTTGGCAGGCATCGCTTTGTGCTTGTCTGTGTGCTATTTTCAGCATGTTAATGTGAATAACCATAGTAGCAGTCTTGGGGATTATTGGTTGAGATTTTTCTCTTGCATGCCATTCTTCACTAAAGCACCTTCATGTGTCAGTTCATAGCTGCTGGATCTTTTTATTTATTTTCAACAAAGATGCTGGGAACTTCCCCAAATGTTATCAGCACTCACATTGAAACATATTTTTACAGCCTGTTTCTAGACACTTTAACTTCACAAAGCATTGAATAGTTCACGGATGGCGCCATTGCAATTATCTGTCCTCTGTGCATTCCTCTTAGCTTTCAGATGCAAACCCCGTGTTAACCATACATCATTATTAGACTGACTTCATAGCACTAATTGACACAGAATGAAATTCAGAGCAGGAAACGGAGAGGCATTCAGTATGAACTGGCTGCAAATTAGTGTTGCTGCTGTAAAGGTTAACTGAGATTGAAAACTGTTCTCTTACTACCATGTAAGCTGAATGTTTCCTTTTTTTGGGAAATAGCCATGACCGGCATCTAAGAGTAGAGGGGATGCAAAGGGAAGGCAAGTACCTCACCCTGAGGAAATCTTGTAGCAATATCTCACTGCTGAAAAGTGACTATGGATGTCCTAAAAAACCATGTGCTGGTTGGATCAGATTAGACCCCTGTCCTATTGATGGGTTTCCTTTGGTCAAAGCAACATGCCTGCTCCATGTCTGCCCCAAAAGGTACAAGGGACTGGATGTGCTGAGTGAGATATCTTTTGTCATAGTTCAAGTGTGGCAGTCTTGATGGTGTCTTATTATTTTATGGAGAACAATAACAGTGTGAAAGCTTACCTGACATCAATTTTGATAAACTTCAACTGCAACAAGCAAGTGCAAGTATTACTTGGTCTTTTTTATGCCTTGATAAGTCAAAAAGTATCTTCTCTTCTGGTGTCTTCTCCACCCTATTCAGGTCTCTGGGATTTCATACTAATGTCAGCCTTAATCAAAAGTTATCATCTGAACTTCCTAGGCAGCTGTGAAACTTCTGAACTGGGAGGTCTTCAAAAAACCCTGAGTCATATGCACGTATGGAAGGGCACAATAAGTCGCAGCTTAGCAAGCAGAAAGTCTGGGACATCTGAAGTCACATCAGGGTAGGACTGACTGCCCAAGTGCATATGGGCACAAAGTTTACTTCTATTTCTTACCTTTAAGCCACAGATTTGTATGACTAGAAACAAAAAGTTATGGAGCAAATCCTGCTGTTTAGAAATTTGTCTAAAGAACTCAGGTTTTCTTGGCAATTTTCTTGTGTTAAGTAAATGCTAAAAGCATCTATTGGTATTTTCAGTGAACTCAACTGTCTAGTCTTTGTTCCAGGATGAACAGATACTGAATGTTTGCTGCTGAAAGCAGACCACAGCAGAATAATCACCTTCATTATGCAGATTTTCTCATGTGATAATGTGGCAATCTTTCCTATGATTATAATATTAAAATTCTTTAAAACTAAGTTTTACTCTTATAGCAGTCTACAACAGTCCAAAACCATCAATTGAAGAGTTAGCTATGCATATAAGAGCCAATAAAACAGTTACTCCTTGACAAACAAGTTCATTAGAACAAGCTCAATATGTATTAAGTATTTTTTTCTTACCAGTTACTGTAGTGACAGCTCATCCAAAGGAAACACACTGCCCGTGTTTCAGCCACAAGGTGAATTTCCATATGGCACAAGGTGCCATTTCTGATGACATACACACAGAGCCAGTAAAACCTGATAATATGCTTATTAGAATGCGTGAAGATGCCGGAGGATGTCCAGACATACTTTTTTGCTTACGAGGGTGTTCAGAGAGAGCTTTAGAAAAGCTGAGTGGACAGTTCACTAATGACAATGTACTGTATGAGCTTATGAAAGCAGGGAAGTGCTGTGCAAATGGTGCATTAATTTCAATATAAATGAACCATAGAATAGAGAGCTGACTATTGGTGACTAGAATGATTTGACTAGAAGAAATACAAAAAACCCTTTTCACCTTATATGAGAAAGGCACGTGCTTTGGAAAGATCAGTATAAATGCTGCCTCACCCCATGAACCCTTAGCTTTTTCCTTCTCCAGGCTCCTTGCTCATCCATCAGCTGACATGATGTTGTAGGAGCCCTTCAGAGGTTTGACCCCACCTTGTGAAATGAACCAAATCTGCTTTGCCCATCTACGAATTACACTGCTGCAGAGAGAAGGTCTGGGTCCTGGCATGATGTTCTGCTGTCTTACTTTTTCTGCAGAAAGTGGTACCTGAAAGCCAGAGTACGGTCTGGATCCCTTTCAGATTAAATTGCTGCTGCTGTCATGGTCTTTAGCAGCAAGTTTCTAAGGTACTGAACTCAACATGGAAGCGGCCAAACTCTTACTCTTAACTTGATAACAAAATACACCTTGTTTATAATTTTAAGTGGAAAGCTAATTCTGCATCACCTGCAGAAAACAGAAATGCATTGGCTGCTTCCCAGCCCACTGGCAGGTGTCATGTCCAAGAATGGACTTAAGATAGGTATTTCCAGCTCAGAAATGTATGCACGATAGTGTGTAACCTCTTTGTCTGTCAGCTAAAACAAGCAAATAGTGTATGTTTCACTCAGTTTTTTCATTTCTGTTTTTCTTGATATGCATGCCATCACAGCAATTACATAATTTCTATCTCATTTTTAAAATAATTTATAGGTAGATTCTTCTGAGCTAAAGCATCTTTTGTGAAATATTACAGTGAAACTGTCTATCTGCACTGTGATCGGACAGCTTGAACCTGAACAGCTGTATTTCATCTAATATGACTTCATGCTAGGACTTGCTAACAATCTGTGTCATGTCCCGTATCTGTACAATTAGCTTATCAGAAATGTGAAAATAATATAAATATTCAGTGATGATTTTAGAACTGACACGTTGCAAAATACAGATGGTGAATTTCAAAACTGTGAAATGAATGGTTCACAGGGTCTGATATTAACCCCAACATTCAGAACATGGTTTGTTTTAATTCTGAATGAAAATATCTTTTGCCTTTGTCGACATCTCCCTGTTGTGGGAAGCACTGGCCACGTCCATCCTGAGTACCTAATGGGTACAGGGGAGCCTTGTCCTAATGAGAGTGTCCTAATGTCATGATTTTAATGTGTATCTCAAATTCAGCTGGACACCTTTCCAAAGCCCCAACCCTGGCCAACCTTCAGCTGTGGAGAAGCTGTAAGGTGTGGACAGCCACAAATATGTCAGGGTTTAGCCTTGCTCATCAGAGCAGCCACCTCAGCGTGAGGCTCTTGGTTTTGAGAAGTGAAAGACTCAGCAATCTTCTAACCACCATATTTTGGTACTACCAAATAAGGCAATCATAGAATCGCTTTGGTTGGAAAAGACCTTTAAGATCATCGAGTCCAACCTTTAACCTAACCCTGCCATCCCACCACTAAACAAAGTGATGGAGAACTTGAATTTTTAGAAGCTTAAAGTATTTGGAGAAGTGGGGAAGAGAAGGTACCTTACCTTTCTGGGGGTTTTGATTAGTGGCTTGGCGGCTGGTGGGGCTGGCACTGGGGAAGGGACAAAGGGCTCGGGGTGCCTGGGGAGGTCGGCAGGATATGTGACGCTGCTGCACAGCAAGAGTCTATAGAGCTAAAAACAATAACTTAGCAAAGCTGACTGTTGGGCAGTAAGCAAAACCAAGATGAAATGTCCTCTGACAACAATAACACAGAAGTCACATAGCGGCAGGGGCTTGTCGTTCTGTGGAGGGGTGATGCTTGCTGCTGCGCTGCAGAGCAGGGCTGCGCTGGGGTCCTGCTTTCCAAGCACCCCGGGCATTTTGTCCCTTCCCCAGTGCCAGCCCCACCACCAGCCACCCAGCTGGTAGGAAGGAGAGGAATAGGTGTATCAAATGATACACACCAGGGCCAATGAGTCTACCCTGACTAAATAAAAAAGCAAACCAAATCCCATAAACTTACCTTTGTAGTCACTAGGAATAACATCATTAAGGCCAAATTATTTTCCCAACCAAAGCAATGACATGGAGTTGATTCATACAAGTCACCAGTAGGTAGCCTTCAAGCTATCATCCTGAACATTAAAGCTCTCCAAGCTTTTTTCACAGCCTGCTGTAAAACACCCTCCAAAATTGGAATTGGACAGTTCATAAAGAATTCAGGTGACTGATGCCTGGTTGCATATTCTCAAACATGGCTAGTGGCGTGGGTGAAGAAGAGGATGTGACTGTTAAGCAGTGGTGCCTGAAGCCTTTGTCTTAGTTTAATTGCCATGGCAGGAAGATGCCATGGGGGATGCCATGGGGTTTAAGTGGCTTATGCAAATAACTTCATGATTCATTTCTATTGCAGTTGCTTTTAGAAACCCTCACTATGGGCCAAAACCTGATTGTGGTGCTCTAGAAACAGCAGTGAGCACACTGCCCTGGAACCCCCAGACTCACAGACCTCACACTGGGCTCCTGCACTTCAGCCACAGGAAAATGTTTAACACCTTTGCCCTTAAAAAAAAAAAAAAAAAAAAAAAAAAGCAGCACTGTAGCTTGGATGCAGTTTTGCATTGAAGAGATATTTTTACCAAAGGGTGAAATCCTTTGTCCTTCAGAAGATGGTTCTGTTTACCTCAATCAGTGCTAAAATATTCATTAAAGACAGCAGAACTGCTTTGTATTATGCAAAGAAACTTTGTATTAAGTGTTGTCTGTATGTGTTCAGCATCTGAATGCATAATGTTCTTAATACTCAGACACTGCAAATAGTTGTTTTGAGAAAAGATCCCAATGACTTTCTAAAATGTATATTTGATTAAAAAAAAAAGCTCAGCATTATATCAGCCCTCTGGTTAATTTTCATGTGAAAGACTGGACAAAATTTCCTCACAAAGTTTTTCAGGAGGAATAAATTGATCTAAACAGAAAATGTGAGATTAAAAAAGCCCAACCGACTGCTGTAACTTTTCCACTAGTTGTTCTCTCTTGTTGCACTTACAGACCTCCCTGTGTGTTTTTTGGGTTTTTTTTGTGTAATATAGACCTCCCTGCTGGGTTGGTTCTCCCCAGATATGCTCCCCAGCAAACACCTCGGTTGTAGTCTTCTAATATGAAGTACTGTAATTTCGGTGGCATTAGTCAAATTTTCTACTGAAGCAAATGAAAAATGCTCTGCAAAATTCACTGAAATGGTTTATAATCCTCAGCCTAAGAAGCTAGGGAATTCCAAATTAAAACTGGCTTTGGACGTGTGTGTTAGTAAATGCGATATTGTGTTGGTGCTGCCTCACTCTGTACTTGTATCCTACTGGCAATATATTGTTTCTTTGAGCCTTTATAGCAAGAAAAGCCTGATCTGCAATACACCATGTTATTAGCTTTTAAAACAGGTTATCATAGTGTTTTAGGAAGTTTGCATTAGTTTTGTTGTGAGGAAATGAAAGTGAGATTCACTAATAAGTACAAGCTAACTGGGCTTAGAGCTGAATCTGGTTTCTTCAGTAACTGTGGTTTTAACTATGAAGTAACTGAGTGTAACTGGCTCTTCATAATCTGCTTTCATTGTTCTGGTTCATTGTACAGAAGAGAAGAGCAATGCTTTTGCAACTTATAAAAGTATCTAATAATTTCTGAAAGAGGAGTAAGAGATGGTTTGAAATCATTTAATAAGGCCATTTTTAGTCAAAATATTGTTTTTCCCTTGGAATTATTCCATTCTAGTTCTCTAATTTGAGTCTTTTTACTCCTCTAATAGAGGCTTAGTTATTAATAGCATTATTGAGATGAAACCGTGGTAAATTTTTAACTATTTTTATCCATCAAGTGTCCTGAGCATATTCTTCTGCCTTTTGTCATAATCTTCTACAGAGCTACATGCAAGTGAGCACTTTCCTATTCCCCCAACTGCTATAACTCAATGTGATGGCTTTAAATAATGGGAAGCCATAAAATATGATGGAGTTAAGCAAATTCAGGTGGAAATAATGTGAAAAATATTATTTGGAGTAGATACAGATCTTACTTTTGATTTTACCTGTCCATTGCTGCATTAAAAGATGTTCCTTTTATGGTCCAAATCAACAAAATATAAAACTCCTAAAGGGAGATTTCCTCACTCTTGCCTGAGTAATGAGTCAGTGATGCACCTCTCCATATATCTTATTAAACAAAATATCACTTAATGTGTCTTTTATGTGAGGACATTCAAACGTACTTGATGGCGTTTAGTTTTCATCGCTATGAAGTGAGTTCACAAAGTTATGACTGAGGTTAGCCAGAACGAGCAATTGGGGAGGCAGACATGTGAAGGTAAATTGGTATCAGCACAAGCCTGGCTGGTGGCTATTTGTGCGCTGACACTGGTGCCGTGGTGTTATTGGGAGGAGGAACATAGGTTGCTCGCTACAAGGTCTGCGGCTGCAGTTTTATTCCTGGTTACGGCAAAAGGTCAGTGGGGAAAACCCAGGTTATGTGTCTTTACTATGATTTCAGGTGTGATCTCTGCAAGGATGTGATTACATATCTTCCATTCTCAGGGCACCCAGGTAGCCTGTGGAGTTTATTCTGCCTTTTTTCAGATGGACAAATAAAGCATAAGCTATCAGAACAGCTCAGCGGTGGGTCTAGATAGGCCTTTCTTATCTTCTGCATCTATATGCTGTATATGCTCTAAATACTGTTTTGTGGTCATTTTGCTGCATGGTAAGCTGTATTTTAAGGTGTTCCCCACTCACGGCTGCTGAGAGACTGTGCACGCGTATGTGCGCTGCTCAGCTCAGTGAGACCTTGACCTGAAGTGGCAGAGGTGACAGAGCAAGCGTGCCTCTGGGAAAGGGGCACTGCACAAGGCTGCACAAGTGCTGCTTAATAAGAAAAGTACGCCCATGCCAGATTAGAGAATCTTTTGTTCAACATGCTACATAAATCAGGAGACAAGGATGAATAGCCATGATTTATATTCTGCATTACTATGCACATAGTGCTTTTTGCTGGAGCGAAGGAGGGCCAAAACAGGTGATATGTCTAAAAAGACAGTGCTAACTGCTAGACCGAAGCCTTCGCTGCATCACCTGCCGAAACCAGGAGGACAGGTGATGTGCTTCTTAACTAGGAGGGAGGCTGACCTTCCTGCTCCTCCAATGATTAGCTATGTGGTTGAAGAAAAATATAGCTTGATCTGTATGACCATTACAAAAATTATGGGTTTTTCATGTTGCCTGGGACAACCCTTTTACTGGAGTCTTAACCAAAAGAAGTGGAGGTGCTAAGCAGACTCCTCACATGGGTCTTGCCTGCATTGCCTGTACTTGCTGCCTTACTCTTCATTTCCAGCATTTTGGAAAAAATCTCTCCAAGTAACAAGATGTATTCTGTAGGTTTCTGCTGCAACCCTTCCTTCCACCACTTCTACTGTTAAATTAAGTTCCAGGTTCGCAGAGAGTCATAATCCCACAGCAATGCCTGCGTCTAACCCTTAACCAGGTCTATCTATTTATTTTTTTTTCTTCCCCCCCAATAAATACAGGATTGTACCTTTTTGTTTTCATAATTGAAGTACAAGTTTTGACTGAGCTTTTTAGAGTGGAAATAGTGACATCCACATCTTTGGTGGACGTGCAAGGAGAGGAATTGGCGACAGGGTTTTTAGGGTCTTTATTTCGCAAGCTCTGCTTCTTAAACATTCAGGTGAACTCATGTCTCTCTGAAGATCAGTTTCCTTAGGTTTCAGAGCACTGCTGTGCTGGTTGTTCTTCATCTTTCTATTGTATCAGAGCTCTGTGGTGAAGCAACACCACCTTCTGTGACAGCTGTGTATACCAACAAAGGAAACTTTTTTTTTGTTGAGCCTCAAAAGAAGGTGTCTGAACTACGCAATTCCAGATTTGCACTTTTAAAATCAGCTGTCTGAAAGCTGCTAGGCTTCTCTTGGTTAACAGCAGTGTTATTTACAGCCTGCCTGCCTTGAGGGTAGGAGATAAAATACTCCTTTCGCACCAAATATTTGTACTTCTAATCAGAACAGAAGATTTAATGAACTTGATATTTTTATATTCATACTGGGAAAAATTGGTTTCTTCTGGTCCTGCCCTGAATTACCTGTAGGCTAAAATGCCTCCCTTGAAAATCAGCCTAGGAAAAGAGGTAGGAAAAGACTCTGGGGCTTGTTTCTTCTCTGCTGGGTTCAAACCTGCTGATCTGCAACTCTGCAGATGTCCTAAGGTCAGGAAGCTTGAAGGACCCTTGGAGAGGAAGGTAGGGTGAGCTGGGACCCTCTCCTATCGCATGGGGTCTTTGCAGGCTGCTTCACTGTACCCTATACTCTGGCCATTTTTACAGATGGAAGACCAGAGCTTCTAGCTGAGTAAATGGAAGTTTCTTATGATGTAGATATAAAAATATTAAATACAAGCTTTTCACTCAGAAGGGAAAAAAATCCCAACAAACCCATGAAGGAAGCTGGTAGAAGGAAAGTATCTTCAGTCTCTGTAGGATTTCTGCTAGAATAAGCAGGGAAATTATTAATTGGTGTTTTGAGAGAGGTAATAAAATTTCAAAAACTAAAATTAAATCCTTATCTCTTTGGCAACAGAACCAGAAGACTACAGAGGTTATGTTGGGAAATATTGTCCGTGTTCTCCAAGTTCAAGTGGCTTTTGAGTGCAGGAACACTTGCCAGCTCCAATACAAAAGTTCCCAGCAGATATTTTGCTCTTGTTAAATCTGAATGTTTCCCTTCCATGGCTGAAGGGCTACAGGAGAGAGAGAGAGTGGAGAGGGGCCATTTCTCACCACAGCACTATATAGACTTAAGATGTGATGGAGAATTTCAAGGTGTCAGCCTATTTCTTAGTGGATAATAGTAGTAATTGTACTTACAGTTGCCTGTAATTAGATTTGTGCAGTCCCATTGGAGACGTGGAGGACTGACGTGGTGTGGCTGCCAAACATAGCAAGGTGGGAGGTGCCATGGGGGAGCTGTGGGGACTGTTGAGCTTTGTAGGTGCGAAGAGTCTGCTGATGGCATCCTTGAGTGAGAATAAACTCAAGGAGACCCTAAAATCAGTTTTTCTAAATAAAGAAGCCTAAACATATATCTTCCTCTAGCTGTGATGGGTGAATGTGTAAGGATGGGTTTTGTTTCCTCTCTTGATGTTTTATGCTTCACATGTTAATTCCAAGCGTTGCCAAAAGCTCTGACAAAATTTACTTTTATTAGAAATTTCCCGTTTTAGTTCTCCCCTCGTGCTTTCACAAAGCCAGTAGTTTACAGACATAGCCTTAAGCAGTTTCTACAGCTTCCTGGTATGTCTGCCAAACAAAGAAAGCACAGGTACTCAGGTACAGCGTTTCCCTCCACTGTAAGCTGCTTGGCAGTGCTACAGCCTGGCCCTGAGAGGTGGCTGCATCCCTCCTGCTGTTTCTTCCCTGAGCTGCTGCTCAGCAGGGTTCACTTCACCCTCCGTCTCTGCTGTGGCCCTTCTGCCTCAGCTCCCCTCGGTGTGCATTTAATAGGTGCATCTCCCCTTGTGTCTTCTTGCTGTCTCTTTGGTGGTACCATTCAATACATAGCAATGGATCTGGACCTTTGCTTAATTTTTGCATCTTGATGTCACTGAATCTGAATTTTGTAGTTCAGGTCCATCATTAACCTGTAAACTCTATTTCTGGCTTGGAGCAATTGACTGTTTCCCAAGTCTCTTGCCTTCCAAGCTGTGACGCAGTAGTTGAGATTTTAGGCCATTTAGCTGCAGCACCTTGTGCTAGAACCGATATTTGCTCCCTTCCTAGAAGATACAGATTTGGACCGGATGTTTGGCCCAAGTTACTAATACTCAATGTGGGGGGGCACCTGGCAACATGCTTATGGGGTGGAGGGGCTGGGTGGGCTGAGCAGTGCAGCAGCAATAAGTTGGTGGAGCTGCACTTCCCTAAGGTTGGTGAAGGTCCCACCAGTCAAATGTCCATTAGCCTGGCTCTGCCACAGGCAAAGCTGGTTTTTCTGTATTGCTCCTAAAAGGAGGCTTGAAGCAAGCAGCTCAGACATACGACACTAGGGGAGATGAAGACACCCAATCTTCCCCCAAGCAATTTCAGTCTTGCCAAATATTCTGCTTTCTGTGAAAATGTGTATTTCCTGAGCTGGAAAATAGGGGTGAGATACCATTCTGGAAAGGGTTTCTTGCATCTTTTTTTCCCCTGCATGTTTTCAACTGAGTATTTTGTAAAAGGTGCCATTGTTACTCTACTGCAGACCAAAATCTGAAGAGCTGGTATTGGTGCTTTTCACCAAGCAGAGATCTTTCCTGATAATAGCGTTCCATGGAGCTACTGAAACATGCCTTGTGGGCTGCTCTATAAGGGATGATTAAGTTCTCATTGCTTAAGATGAAGGATTTTCCCACAGGTGTTCCCAGCCAGCGTGTACATGCTCCTGTACAGGGTGCAGTGTGTTGCAGCTCTTTGATCTGGTTGTCTGCTACCTTCTGTCCTGGAGGAAACTGCACTTCTGTAGTGCTAGGGTTATAAAAAGTTAATATGCTTTAGATGTCTTCAGCCAGAAAGATAAGTAGACTATGCCATGAATATTACTAAGATACCATCTTGGAACCTGGAGTATTTCTTGCTCCAGACAAATATGCAGCTGTAGGTTTTTCTGTGGTTACAGTGATGGATTCTGCAAGGGGAAAAAATATCCTTCAATCCCCTTCTCCACTTATTTGAAAGAGAAGGGTAGAGAATATTTATAAATGCTCTTAGAGGTTTGAGAGAGAAGAGAGGTTTGAAGGACTGTGGATACACAACTATCCTTTAATACAAAAGTGAAGTGTAAATCATAGTTGGATGAGAACCTGTTGCAGTTGTTTCCCACTGGCTTCCCCTTGCCATGAAAGGCCTGTTGCAGGCAGCCTCACTCCTCCCTCTCTGCTCTGTGTTTTGCTGCACTGTTTTCTCTGTAAATTGAAAATGGGACATCCATAATGTGGAGACATTCTGGCAGACAGGGTGTCAGAAAAATCTGTGTATGATACTCTTGTAATAATGTTTTCTAGAGGCTGCATCTCCTGTCAAATGAACACAGACATCCATCTATGGTAATATTCCACAAACACACGTATACGGCCAAATCACTGGGCAGCGCAACAGCTGGGCTGAATAGACTTTAGCTTGGAGTTGAGCATTCAACTTATCTGCTTTGGCAGAAAAAGATGAATTTCTGGTATTTTTTTTTTTTTATGATAGCTCTTTCTCAGGCCATCCTTCCTTTGCTTTTATGAGCCTAGGATGACTTGGAGGAAGTGTTTACTTCAAATAGCCCCTCTATTGTTTGGTAGTGCTTTGGGTTCTGGTTTTGCTCAAATGTTGCTGTGTTGGTTCCCATCATCTTCATATCATTGGCATCCCATTTTGTTCTCACTACACAAGATATTTGTGATACACTGTGCAGTTGGGGTGAGTTCTCCTCAGGTCTACTGTAGCCATGTCTAATGGCAGATTAGCACTATGCAGCTTGTTATCTCAACAGAGAGAACAGAGCCTTACTGTGGTCAGTGGAATCACAATAATTTATATTTGCTGAATCTAGAGCATCATTGCGAGTTTTTGGTTTGCTTAATGCACTTCCCTAAAAGTGAGCTGCTGGGTGAGTGGGGTTGCATTGATTTTTGAGGTGATGGTGGTGATTTGAGCAACTGGATCAGCAGAAGGTATTTCTGATCAGTTTTTAGCTCTGGCCTCACTTTTTTAACTGCTGTTGTACCCTGGCACTAACTCTATTGCTCTTGCAGGGAGATTAATAGAATGACATTAGAATACTGGAGTACTGAGAAATACGGGGTAGGAGCTATGCTCACACCCTGAAGGTCTCTCCAGCTATCATCAGTTCACCAAGGCAACACATGGTAATCTCCTAAAAGAGTACATTTCTGCCTCTCAGCTGAAAACACATTTAATCTGATCTTTTTGTGGCATCCCTCTATTACAGAATGTTGAAGTTCTCTTGTGTAGATTTACTGTGTTATTTTCACCATCTGACTGCTCTAATCTGTCAGATTTACGATCTGATTATTTTACTTTATTGTTAGATCAAAAATTAATTAACACTGCAATGGTGCTGGCTCATTAGCAGTATTCATTGGGGTCATCCCACACAGATAAGCATATCATCAACCTAAGGACATGGATTTCCCTTTTATTTTATCACATTATTCACTTGTCCTTCCTGTCTTGGTGACACTGTATTACTCCGTAACGCCAAAAGAGTCCACTTAGCTGTCTCACTTGCTATGTATTCTCCATCATCTGTTCCTGTATGTGTTGTTTTAATGTTTGTTTGCGCTGGGCAGTATAATCTGCTGCTGCACTCGCATCTTTCCTGAGCCCTCTGCCTTTGCTACTTGCATGCAAAGCAGTGTTCACGGTGTCACTGTAGGAATCATTTGATTTATTTTGCATGCAAGAGAGATACATCTCATTGAGTTCTCCTACTTTGGCAATAACTAGGTATCAATATATCAATTGTCAGGTCAAGTCTTCTAAATAACATCTGGCTGAGCCTGCTGTTTCTTTATTTGTTAATAAAGCAATTTTTCCTCGTATCATCTTGCAAAGTGCTATTACTCAGAGGTTGTGTTTTCCTTATGTTGTGGCTCTGAGTCTCATTTCAAAACAAACCTCTAAGCTCCAGTTGTGATGGGTTTGTCTGACAGAGCTGGTGTTTATCAAACACTGCCTCCCTCCTCTGCAAAATGTTAAACCACATTACCTTACAGGGTGGTGTGTCTCAGACACTTCAAGAGCCTTGTGGCACTGTGTTGTGGTCTGAGGCAGCTACTGACTCATGTGCTGGATGCTAGATATCACCTGAAATTTTGAAAAATGTCTCTTTGGGGTCTTTTTGACATTTGTGCCCTGTGTTAGATTACCTGAAGTGAGTCACCAGGAGCTCTAGTGAAGTACTACCATCCTGGTTTTTGTAATTGTGTTGGGGTTCCCCAGGTCACCCACTCTTCATAGGAGTCTGTGGGAAGTCAAAGCTTTTAATGTTCCTGGAGGTGGTACCACTCTACTTGTCTAACTCAGCCCATGAAACATAAGACCAAGGCTTCCTCAGGTTGATTCTTGCCTGGATCAGGTCATCTGCTGCAGAGAACAGGAGCCCAGTGAAGTGTGAAACAGTTTATTTTTTTGCTGGAGTAGTCTAGGCTGCCCATCCTTGAGATTCTGAGAGATATAAACAAGCCTTTTTCTCATCATGTAACCAGACATATATCTGCTGTAGAGCTACCAAGAGTTGGGAAATGCCCCTTATCAATGGCCACTTAGGTGTTTCCATCACTTGACTGGAGGTTTGGAGAAGGCTTACAGGACAGGCAGAGTTCACCCTAGATAGGATAAAAGTCAAAAGGAATGGATTAAAATTCCCCAAAATACATTTGACTTTGTCAAAACATTTTCATCTCCTTGACCTTTATTTCACCAGTGTCTTTTGTGTTTCAAGTCATGGCCAAATTTTGAAACCTGAGAATTTCTGAGAGATAGATTTTGTTCTTTCCCACCAGCTCTCCACCCTGTACTGGAGCCTTTCCAGCATGAGGACATGGTGGCTTGTGGTGGCCTCCTGGGGAGGAAGGTCTGAACCTCTATGAGTGTCAGCAGGAGATGCTGAGCACAGTCCCAGGACTCTGCTTTCTTGCATCAGGTGTTTAGTAAGGCTGGGCCTCACCAGGGTCACACCAGATCCCTGAAGGAGTGGTGGGTGTAAGCAAACGTATTTTAACAGTAGTACAGTAGTAAGAAGGATGAGCCACAGACACTGAGAATAAAAGGGTGCAAACCAAAATAGGGATGCATGTTCTTCACTGCAAAGAGAGGGTGGTCTCCTACATGCTGTACAGTCAAGCATGGTTCTCTGGTGCTTTAAGGTGACTGTATAGGCAGTAGATACAAAGGAGGGTACAGTGGTCAGTGTTTTGGTCACGGTGCTAATCAGAACTGTCCTCGCTTATCAGATCTCCCTAGTAGCTGGGATGTCTCAACCTCCTTTTCCACAGATCCCTTGGCCTGTGTGTTTTGTAAACCTCAGAATGACATTTCCCAATGACCACCAAAACAATAAAGAGGTCAGCCTTCCTCCCAACTAGATGCTAAGGGCAGCAGCAGCAGTTTAGCACTGTTTAAAGCCCAAATCCTGGTTTTTCCTCTTAAGCCTTCCATTTAAGATTATTTGAATTGGTGTACATTGCTGTCTAAGATTTTTCTTGCTGCGGGCGCTGTACTGACATTGCCAGTATCTACTGCTTCTGCAAGACAGAAAGCAGCTTGAACAAAGGCTTTCAAAGTATCAGTCTGTTCAGAAGCCAGAGAGTCAGGAATTGAAGCCAGATATCATGAGTATGTTAATGTTTCATTTAATCACAAACCGATAACTCTTTTGGTGACCATCTCAGTAATGTGGCCAGAATAACTACTTTCACTGAAGCCTAAAGACTGGCATTGTATTCAGGGTTATTGTTCCAGTATGCGCTGATGAGCTAGAAGAAACCTGGAGGGAAAATAGATGTAAGAAAGTAATTCTTGATGTTAGAAATGCCAGGGTTATACACATGAAGAAAGTTACTCTGAGATTTTGTTTTCCTTTAAGGGAGACACGTGTAAGTATATATAATAAATGGAGAAAAAAATTCATGAGCCTTTAAAACAAACAAAAGAACCCAGATCCCTAACATGACTCAGTGCATGTGGTAGTCTGTAAGCAGTTCATTACAGCTGCCCTTCGAAGTAGTTCCCAGGCTGGGATTGCAAACGATTTGGAAACAAATTATTTAGTGAGAAGAAATAAAGGGTATGGCACCCAAAAGTGAAATAAATCCTTTAGGGCTTGGTCTGGAGTGGAGGAAATACTTGGGAATGTCTCCAGGTCAGAATAAATCAAACAGGATTTTGATTTAGCAAATACCAAAACCCAACCCACCCTACTGCCAATTAATTAATTGTAAATACCCAATACCATTGCTGCCGCAGGTGAATATACACTGCTCTCCTCTGTGGGGGTTCCTGTTGTGAGGCTCATAGGATTGGGATTACAACTGTCCCGGGAAATGAAGGGATAATGGCACTCATTTGTATGCACTTTAATTGTACAGTTGTTGGGTCTCAAAATGAGAAGTACGGCAAAACGTCCGTTTAATTAGAATTAGTTTTTTTACATGAAATGGAAGAGACTTCACTTGGTTAATTTAAGTCTGCTTCCTGCCTTTCATTAGCAAATAGAAGCTTCTTTGTATGCTGGGGTGGGGGGATACTGAGGTAGGGAGAGAGATGTCAAAGGCTGCTGTTTTCTGCTGGGTGGTTTTCCGAATCAAGCCTGCAGGAAGAAGCTGGGACACCGGAACTGCTGCAAGGGGACTCGGACACAGATCGAGGCTGGCAGGTTTGTGCTCCAGGCTTCATGAGAAGACTTAGTCAGAAACTATTTTTGTTTAAAGCAGTTCTCACTTTCTTCATTATTCAAGACTTCAGGCCTTTTCCAGAGTCCCTCCGGCATCCCCTGCTGCAAACAAAGGCCCATCTGTGACCTGGTTGCTGCGAATGGCAAGGGGAACTTTTGTCCTTCCCGAGTTACAGATGGAACTGAAAAATCAAAAAGAGACCTTGGTACTGAGGAGTCCTGATGTTGGGGACAGTGCAGATTTGCCCCAGAGTTTTACTACTGTCTTAGGAGGTTGCAAACATTTGCGTGAATCTTAATAGTTTTGTATTTTAGATAAAGCTGGATCCAACTTTATACCAAAGTGGTATCTGGCAAATGCGATCTGAAGTTAGATCAAAGCAATGGGTTTTAGTTTTTGTGGGTTTTTTTTTCCCCTTTTTGCTCAGGAAAAAGTTAGCTGCAAGAAGTATCATGCTTTTCCTAGTAAAATTGCTCATCTTGGGGTCCTTTGTTAATCTTAGAAGAACCATGTGTCTATTAAGTTATGCAGACCGCGTGTTGTTTAACTTCCTAGCAGACGTAGGTCTCCATTTTTTGTCACAGAGGAAGGTTCAAGGCTATTTTCTGACAGGGAATCAAGGAAAGCAAGAATTTCTCAGAGGTTTCTTGTGCTTTTGGGAAAAGGAGGCCCTACGTGGATGGTGCAGGACACAAAGTGAGAAACGCACCAGAGCTGGTTGTCAGAATATTGCTCTGCTTGATGCAGTGTCCTTAGGACAGAAAGCCTTTGGGGAGTCATGTTGGGTAGGTAGACAGCATAAAGGTGTTGGGTTTATTTAATTTTAGTTATGGGGTTTGTTTGATTGTGGCACTGCTGAAAAGGTCACACAAAACATGGACAACATCAGTGAAGCTGTGTAAAGGTACCTAATGGAAATTAAAAGAGCACTCTTAGCCTTTCCTTCTTTCCTTTCTCTAAATCCCCAGTGCCCATCCCTGGATGCCATAGGCAGAAAGGGGGACTGAAGCAGGGAAATGCTGAGTGGCTCTTGAAAGCCACGAGAGCCTTTCTGAACATCGCTGTTCTCTGGCAAAGCATGTTCTCACGCTGTCCTTTGGCTGCTTGGTTCTTAACCCTGAACATCTGTAATCTGAAACCCTCTATGGGGTGAACAGGATCAGAAATGTCACTATAAAGCCAGCGTTAAAAGAGATGCTTTTAAAAAGCATACAAAAAGGAACAGGAATCTTGCACTGAATCATTTCCTGCAGAAAGGAAAGTCATGGACTGAACCCTCTTGACTTCACCATGAGTCACAGCCTCCCAGCCACACTCTGGTCAGGAGAAGGGGAAGGCTGAGCTCACAGCCCTGGCTCTCTCTGTTCAAGATGATCAACTGTTTCTTGAAAGTCTTCTGGAGATGACTCAAGCTCTCCCTTCACTCTACAGACCACAAGTCAAAACATGCGATCTGGCAAGAGAGCAAGTGAAGGTGTCCGCCTCAGACCATCAGGCTTTTAATGCAGATGAGAACTGTCAGTCACTTGTTGAGTTGTGCAGTCTGTAAGCATGACAAACCCTGTTTCCCACTATTTTGGAGGAAAAAAATCAGGACAAGAAAGTAATTTTTTTAATGGAAACGAGTCTGTTTTGATTTTACAATTTCAAATTGTGACTGTTTCCAATTTTATTTCTTTCGCCATGAGCTGTTAGTCTTTCATTAGAATATGAATGCAATGAGTTCCTGGAGACAACTGAGATGTGTCTCTGCAGCCTGCTCTGCGGGACTTCACGTGATGGGTAGGTGCAGAGGGGCTATCTCTGGTGCCTTAGATGGGGTAACTGAACGGTTGCTGTTTTTAAAGGGAAGCAGGTCACTAGCAGAAGGTGGTAGGGGACATGTTTTTCCCACAGACTAGGTGACAAAATGTAATTCACGTAATCATCTTTTACCGCAGTCTGGGAAACTAGTAAGGATCATGGATAGGAAAAAAGACAAAAGATCTAGTGTACCAGGGAAATCCTGGAGTGAGATGGTGTTCCGAGACATTTCTATAGGGATTTGGAACTGCGGGATGGTTCCTGCATTCCAGAACTGTTCTACTTCCAAAATCCCATTGAATGCTCTTGTCTGTGGATTTTGCTGAGTGCTCCTTTCAGCCCTGGGAGGAATCAGAGCCAGCAAATATGGAGCAGCAAATACAGGTAGGACTGCTTGCACAGCCCCTCTCTGGGAGAGCAGAGAGCAATTCTGCTGCACCCGCTGTTGAACAAGGCAGAGATGCTGTGGGCTGGGAGGAGGCTCCTCTGATAACCAAGAGGTGTCGTAAGCACAGGGGTTGCTCTGAGCTGCTGCTGAGCCCTCCTGTAGTATTGGGAATACTACCGCTATGTGTAGCAGGGGACAGCGTCAGATGTAGTGGATATTAAAAACCTCAGTTAGGCAGGTGCAAATGCAGTGAAGGTGATCTTTCAAATACATTGGACCATGAGTAAATTTTGAGTGAGTGTGCGGTGTCGTAAAGGAAAAGAAGATAGTGGTCTGATTGGAGGAACAGACTTGCCAAAGGCTCCAAGAAGGCTGGAAGTGGTTTGAACAGTATTTTCCTCTGCGTTTGTATGTGCTGAGCACCACTGCAAAGGAAGATGGCCAGAGGTGATGTTTCTCAAGGTGGTAGCCCTGATGCACTTCACGTATTTGAATAGTGTTCAGGTAAAATGGAACATGGTCTGGGTCAGTGTACTGAAGAGGTTTTGGGAATGCCATGCTAACATGGCATGTCTTGAAGAGGATGATTTTTAACGGAAAGACATGGAAGATGTGTGGGGTTGCAGCAGAACCGATGAGTGGCTGAGGTTGAAGAGTCCAGCTGGAAAATTTGGCAGGGCTAACTGGGTATGAGGTGAATGGCTGGATTAGGACTGGGAGCTGGAACAAAACAGCCTGAGATTATCTGTTGGAAGATCTTGAATTAACCTGTAACAATCAGCTTCCTGTGGAGCACAAGCTGCCGGTTTGACCTCCCCTGCTGGGTAGGTGACCCAACATGCTGAGGGGGTAGATGTGAGCAAAGCGCTGGGACCCCACAGAGAGGAGCTGATGCAGAGGATCCTGCAGTGCTCGGTGTCAGAGCCCGCAGAAACTGCAGCCTGCTGGGTGGAAAGGGAGAAGTATTTTTGAGCACCAGCATGGTGATGCATGGGTGATGACAGCCCAAACTGCACAGGATTATCCGTCAGATGAATGTTATTGTTGCAGGAGAAGATGAATGAGCTAGTAACCTGAAAGCAAAAGGGACACGTACTGATTTAAAATTGAAAATTGATACACAATCCCATGTGTTATTAGAGACAGCATTTGCAGTACTGGAAGGCAAGTCACATGGAGTGGAAGGTGAGCAGGTAAAACTCTTGTTTTTTGGTGGGTCAGCTGAAGGAATGCAAACTAAAGGAGGTAGGGGTAAATAACTGGAAAAGGTTTTGCTGTGATAACAGCTGGGAAAAGTGCTTGTTACTGTGTTAAGTGTATTCAAGTCCTTTTTGTGTTTTCAGATCTGGGAGTTAGTTCACTGAAAGGTCAGGAACTGAATCAATGCGGGGGAATTTGAGGGATGTCTCCAGGGAATGAGAAACTCTCAGCAGAACATGCCTGGAGCTGAGGATGCCCGGCTGCCTAAAGCCACCTTTCCCTTCTGCTAAGGCAGGAATGAAAAAATAAGTTGGATTTCTACTGTTGGTGTCAAATATTGACAATAAGTGTATTCACTTTGGTTTTTATTGGTTATAGCAGGGGAGAAAAATGGAATATTTAGCTAGTGCTGAAAGAGGTAAATTAAAAGTGAAAAATCTCCACTGCTGCCAGGAAATCTGAATTGCTCGTTTGAGAGGAGGCAAAGCAACAAGGGCTGCTGTGGGCAGCATCGCTTGGTCTCCCTTGCGCCAAGCTGTGTTCAGCACTGCCATACCTGCAGAAAAGCACCAGGATCACTGTGGGAATCTGCTTCTCCCAGAGATGAAAGTTTGAATGTTTCCCTGTGGTTCTCTGGGCTACACAATTCACAAGCTGGGATGTGTAAGGGTTTGTAGGAACCTTTTAGGGTCAGCAGAATTAGCCATTCTTGCTCTGTAAGGGCTTCAAGAACTGGACATGTGGCACAAAAGTAAGAAGACTCCCAACCTCATGCAGAACGAGCATGATGTGCAGGGCTGACTCTGTTAGAGGAATGAAAAGCAGCTTGTACTTGGCTGCCCTTTCACATCTCGTGGAGTGATGTGTGCAAGCATCATCTAGTAGCTCATATTTTAAAATGGATGCAAATAAATATGGCAGTGTATAGTATAGACCAGAGCAGACTGAATCAGTGAACTCTGCAAGAGTGAACAGCCAGCTCTAGAAAACAAGGATACTGCAGCATGTGATGTTCTCCGGTCTTTGCTTCCCTTCAGTAATGGTGGCTAAGTTTCAGTTATTTATGTCCTTGCTGGTAAATATTGGGAGGCAATCATTGTAAGAGCAGGTGGCATCTCGGATATTTAAAATCTCAGTAAAATGTCCTGCTCTCTACACCTTTGAAAGAAACAAGGACAGGGTGAGCTTGTGTATGCAAATGGAGATCTACATTAGCGACATGTGAATTAGCCAGGCTTGCTGCAGATGGAGCTACTCATTGTCTACCACTGAAAATACACAACTTTGTATCACACTGCTTGTCTGAGTGCTCAGATAGAGTGTGAGAGGGAGGATTGCGTTTTCTTTCTTTTTTTTTTTTTTGTTTTTTTTTTTTTTTGTTTTTTTTTTTTTTTGTTTTTTTTTTTTTTTGTTTTTTTTTTTTTTTGTTTTTTTTTTTTTTTGTTTTTTTTTTTTTTTGGTTTTTAATTACTGGGGTTTTTAGTACAACTGAATAGGAAATGTTTGTTTCCAGAAATGGGTTTGCAGGAACTCCTAGGAGGCATTGCAAACACTCAGCCATTCAGGCACACCCCACAAAGAATAAGTGGGGAATTGATACATGTGAATAGACCATGGGTCTGAATAATCATCCTCCTGAACTCTCCAGGGAATGCTGTTAGAGTCTGAACACTGTGGGAGGAGAACTAGGATTTATTTGGTGAAGATTCACTTACCATAAATAAATAAAAATAAACAAGTAGGCTAAATTAGTAATGAATAGTTCAGCCAGCTCTAATGCTAAATAAACATACTGAATTGTAATGAAAATACTAAAGCCTGTTTGAACTGGAGCTAGAAATCCAAGGAGAAATAACCGTGTGGCACTTAAATTAGCACTCGCTATAAAATATAAAAATATGATATAAAATACAGATTTTTCTATATTTTTTTTTTACCTCTTGAGATTTTAAAGATTCATCTGTTCTCTGTGTTTGGAAGGCTTGAACTAAACCCTATTCCATCCTGTACAGTGACTTAAATCACTGAAGAGTTATAAAATTCCTTGATGTATGCTTTTGGACAGTAACTATATTTGTAGAGGCTCTCTTGGGAGTGCATTTATGCCGATATAAGAGTGTTTTAAATCCATATAGCTATTTCCATATAAAGCATTTTTGTAGGATTTTCCACACTATGGGGGCTTGTGCAACTTTAATTATACAACTCAAGCTGAATTAGTAAAACTTATATGTGAAGATAAGCCCTTTAGCAAGGCGGACTCCTGCACTTGAACTTAAAAGAAAATAATTTTCTTCTTGTGAGTTCCCCAGAGAACAGATGGAAAAATCAATAGCTGCTCCGCCACGCGGGAGGGACTCCACTATGCAGCCAGCCCAGGGAGCAGCACGGTGCATGTTTTGATCTGCTCTGATCCCGGCATAGCTGAGATGACCCACCTCTGGGTGGCATGAGGCTGCTCAGGGGCCACCAAGCAGTAATCACCCTCTCATGGCCACTTTAGACCATTTATTATACTGTAGGTCTGCACTGGAGCTGTAAACTGTGTCAGTTGAAGACTTACAAGCAGCTCAAGCAAAACTGTGCATTCAAGGCAAAGAAAAGCAATGCATAAATGGAGCTCTCAAAAGAGAGGGTCAGGAATATTGCCTTTGGAGAAAGTGCAGCTGCCCTTTTATTGAGGGCAAAGCCTTTGGTTGATGGGGTGGGACTGGCCTTGGGACTGCATGGGGCCAGTCCTGGTTGATGGGCTAGGGATGACCGGCAGTGCTGGTGCTTTGGTCTTTTTGGCTTGTTGACCAAGGGAAACCAAAGTGTGCTATGGGATTAGAAGTGCTTTGGAGGTTAAGTGGCAGCTGGAAATTGCTACAGATACCCCAGTGGTGGACAGGAGCGTCTCACCATGCAGATTGGCAGTTACATGCAGTATGTGGGCAACATGTTGGCGGTGATAGGGAGAAGAGCTATCAGGAGTTAAGATTCACTAGTTCACCTGATAAAAATAGGATTATTTCTATCCCTAAGTTCTGCAAAGCAGAATATATTCTTGGAGGCAGAATATATCTGTATTCTCTGACTGCACTACACAACAAACAGAATATAAGAACTTAGAAGAGGCTAATAAGGTATGTAGTCTCCCAATGTGAACTGAAAATGAAAAAATGAGAGCTTTTTGCTTTATTATAATAGCGTGGAGCAGAGTGAAATAATGGCTCTGCATGTGAAATAGAGTTAGGAGGATAATCAGCCCAAACCTCCTATGATCCTACGATACAGGCACCAACACTGGAGGCAGGCAAGAGAGTTAATTTATTAAGGTGCAACTAAAATAGATTCATGGTCATTTAACAATGTGTCAGGGCTCCTAGAGAAATGAGTATAATGTATTTAAGTCTAATGTACAAATACCTTTAAACAGAAAAGAGTGAGGGAAGGAGAAAATGGGAGAAGATTTATTGCAGCAAGCAGCTGAGGTCAACTTGCTTTCACAGGAGAACAAAAGAAAAAATCAGCCCATGTGTGCCAGAGGGTGGTTGTAGCACTTCCTTCTTCCCCCAGTAGGAAGTAAAACACATTGAGAAAGTATCTGAATACCCTTCTGGTGTGTTGTTCAAGTGCCAAAGTAGGAATGGCCAAATGTGATTTCTCATCTTGAATTTTCCTGGAGCAGTCATTTTCTGGTGAAATCAATGGCCTCACATCATGAGAACCAACCCCAGACCTCCAGAGTATTGGCTCTAGGACTTGGCTGTCCAGCAAACATTCACATGGGTTTGGGATTTTTTTGGTTGGTAGATTTTTGGGGGCAGGTACAATGATCGCGAGCCATTGATATTTTTATTCCTCCTGCATTGTTGTCAGCTTGTGAGAAGTTGCCATGTCTGCTGGGTTTCCCACTGAAGGATGATAATCATCAATCCATCTTGGACAGAATAGATGCAGCCAGCAATTCCCTGACTGCTCTGAATCCATCTCTGTCTGCAGACCTTGCTAGGTACTTTGAGAAAAATGTATACATCTATATAAACAGGTACTTTTAAGCTCTGCCCTAAAGAGAAGCAGGGGGAACATCATCTACCTGGACTTCTGCAAAGCCTTTGACGTGGTCCCCCACAACATCCTTCTTTATAAATTGGAGAGCTATGGATTTGATGGGTGGACTGTTAGGTGGATAAGGAACAGGCTGGATGGTCACATCCAGAGGGTAGTGGTCAATGGCTTGATGTCCAGATAGAGACCGGTGATGAGTGGTGTCCCTCAGGGGTCCATACTGGGACCGGTGCTGTTTAATGTTTTCATCAATGACCTAGACAGCGAGATCAAGTGCACCCTCAGCAATTCTGTGGATGACACCAAGCTGAATGGTGCAGATAACACACCAGAAGGACGGGATGTCATCCAGAGAGACCTGGACAGGCTGGAGAGGTGGGCCTGTGTGAACCTCATGAGG
>NW_009258789.1:2427411-2429061 GCF_000687185.1 Egretta garzetta
GAAGAGAAGGCTGCAGGGAGACCTGATTGCGGCCTTTCAATACCTAAAGGGGGCCTATAGGAAAGATGGGGAAAATCTTTTTAGTAGGGCGAGCTGTGTCAGGACAAGGAGTAATGGTTTTAAACTGAAGCAGGGTAGGTTTAGACTGGATCTAAGGAAGAAATTCTTTACAATGAGGGTGGTAAAACACTGCAACAGGTTGCCCAGAGAGGTAGTGGAGGCCCCATCCCTGGAAACATTCAAGGCCAGGTTGGATGGGGCTCTGAGCAACCTGATCTAGTTAGCAATGTCCCTGCTCCCTGCAGGGGGGTTGGATTAGATGACCTCTAGGGGTCCCTTCCAACCCAAAACATTCTATGATTCTATGAATTCAGAGGCACCTATGCAGGTCCTCAGGTGGTTTTTAAGTTAGCTGAGGGAACAGCTGGCTGGATGTTGGGAATGCTTTGGCAGATGTTTACAGACAGACTATAGACCCCTTCTGCTGAATGGGTACTTACGTACTGAGCCCTCTCTCACAGACACTATCCAAGCTCAAAGCTTTGCATTGCAGAGTTGTGGCATGACTGGGTAGGGCACAAAGTTGTTCCTGATGTGTTGAAGGCTAAAGAAGCTGCTCTGCCTTTTCCTTCCCCTCCTAAGATCTGTTGCACATGGATCGCCTGTTTCAGTCCCGCTGCCCCTGCCATCATGCCCCTGAGCAAGGCAACAAGCAAGGGCCTGGGCAGCCCCTGCAGCTAGCATCAGACATTGCTGGCAAGATTACAGTTCACACCTCACTCGAGGCATGCGTGGGGCCTTTCAGAATGAAACATTCTTCAGTCTTGCACTCTGGACTGTAAAGCACGAACTGCCAGGCAAATGAGGATGGGGATGAAGGTCCATCCAGGGGGTTGGCTAGGGAGAGTAGGTCACCCCTACCTATCAGGGCTACCTGTGCTAAGAAAAAAAGGAGGGTAATAGTTGTGGGCGATTCCCTTCTGAAGGGAACGGAGAGCCCAATATGCCGCCCAGACCCATCCCATAGGGAAGTCTATTCCTGGGGCCTGGGTCAGGGACATTACAAAGAGACTCCTTGGTCTGGTACGGCCCTCTGATTACTCTCCGCTATTGATTGTACAGGCAGGCAGTGATGAGTTGCCAGGGAAAAGCCCCAGATTGATCAAAAGGGACTTTGGGGCACTGGGAAAATTCGTTGAAGGATCAGGAGCGCAGGTAGTGTTCTCCTTGATCCCATTAGTGGCAGGGAGGAACATGGAAAGGAACAGAAAAAGTAGACTGATTAATGAGTGGCTCAAAGGGTGGTGCCATTGGAGGGGCTTGGGGTTCTTTGATAGTGGGGAGGTTTACGTGGCACTGGGTCTATTGACAACAGATGGTGCTCAGCTCTCTCAAAGGGGGAAAAGGATCCTTGCTCAAGAACTGGAGGGGCTGATTGAGAGGGCTTTAAACTAGGCCTGAAGGGGGGAGGGGATATAACCAGGCTCACTAGAGAGAAGCCTGAGGTGAAACCGATAGCCCAGCTCAAGTGCATCTACACTTGGGCAGCTTGGGCAACAAACGGGCGAAGTTGGAAGCCATTGTGCAACAGGATGGCTATGATGTAGTCGCCATCACAGAAATGTGGTGGGATGCCTCCCATGACTGGAG
>NW_009258789.1:2431532-2457878 GCF_000687185.1 Egretta garzetta
CATCCCTGGAGGTATTTAAAAGACGGGTAGATGAGGTGCTTAGGGACATGGTTTAGTGGTGGGATGGCAATGTTAGGTTAACGGTTGGATCTGATGATCTTAAAGGTCTTTTCCAACCTAGATGATTCTATAATTCTATGATTCTAACTGGGGGGAGTATGGCATTTGCAGGCAGGACCCTTGCTGTTGAAGTGTTTCTCCCACGTTTCCCCTCTGTGTAGGGCTGCACCAGCTCTGCTGCCTTTCGTGGTGAGAAAAGTGGGGAATAATTTTATTTCTTACAGTGATATTACTTTCTCTGCTCCTGTGAAAGCATGTATGTGCCTAAATAGGCTCTCTAAGAACTATGTTTTAAAAGATATCTAAATGAATGCTAAAAGAAAACCATTTTTTTTTTTTCTGGGATTGAAATATTGATTTCAATGTTTAATGGCTTTACTGTGGTGGTGCTCACACCCCTTCCATGTTCATTTTTTGTGACTTGTTTAGCACTTACTGTCAGTGCTGTTCACTGAAACAGCACGTTATAAATGAACAGGTTCCTAGATGACATGGATGATTTATAAATACTTTATACAGTTAGAACATATTTATGCAGGACAGCCATTTATTTGGTTATTTCCAGAGACTAACAGTTACATTAGAGAGACAAAAGGAGTGCTCAAGAAGGGCTGCTTTTGACTGTTACTCTAATGAATCTACTATTGCTAGATGAAAATAGATAAGAATTCTAAGCTTCAGGCTTTGTCTGCTTCAAAGATACCTTAGAAAAATGAAAAATCAGGACTTGCCCCTTCTAAAGTTGATATAAAACTCCACTGATGTCAACAGTGCAGGTGTGAGTCTTGAGAAGAATTATAGCATGAAAGAAATACTGTTGTTCTTTGCTTTATGAATCGAGTGTTTGATTGAGAGTTTGTAAATGTACTTTAGAAATCTCTGGCTTAAATCTCTTATTTGAGACCATGAGGTATCCTAAGCTCTTATGTCATAGAGCTAACTCTAAAAATAAATGTAAAAAAGAAACCAATGCAGACAAATGTACATCTTGATGCTGCTTCAAGATCTCAGTGACTGGGCTGCGATCCCTGGGCCAGCCAGCGTCCTCTGCACGCTGGGATCCACCTGTGTAAATCTGACAGCAGGTTCAGTTTTGCTATGAAAATACAACAAAAAAAGTGTCCAGATCATGTTTTCTGTGGTGCTGAAAATCTCTTCCTCTCCCTGAGTTCAACAGGAGCAGGAGTACCCATGGCTGCAGGGCGGCAGGTCATGCCTCTGTTGAGCTAGGTGCATCTGTTTGAAAAGAATAACCATTGTAGTTAAGCTATTGTAACTATGACAGATTTATAGGGGAGAATTTTGCCTTGATTTACTGTTAGTCTATCCAGATGTGCATTCCTGGACATGTGTGCCAGGTACGGGCTCCCCCTTTGTAAATCCTGGGAGGTTTCTGTGTTGCAAAGAACAGAGCTCCTCAGTGCCGCAGCATCTGGGAGAATCTGCAGTATTGCTCACTACAGTAGGGCAAAATGAATATGATCTCAATTATAACATTATCCCTTTCACAATTCATGCCATTCCCAGTCCCTCACCACAGTAGGGCTTCATCAGGATGCAGGGCAGGTTTACAGAGCCCTTTTCCCTCCTGCTCTATCGTTCCCAAAACTGCTGCAGTTCTGCCCAGCAGCTCCACTGGTTTTATTTGTTTATTTACCTTGCATTATCCTTCTTGTTCTCCATAATTTGAGGTCACTAGATGACCGGCAGATCTGCCCAATTATTCCTGTGTATGACAAAAGAGACCTGGGTCACCCAATGAGCCATGAACTTCTATTTCTATTTCGCTGCGGTTGTACGACAGTGATCTGCACACTGCCAGTCATCCACCATATTGATGAGATTAGCTGGTAATTAAAAACCCAGCCAAGCCAGGCAGAGGAAGATGACTCAATTAGCAGAATGTCACTGAATCTAATTTACTTTGCTTATCACAGATTTATTCTCTAATGAATTAGAAAAGAAGAGCAGGACACCTTCAGAGGGAGATCTAGGGGCTTAAAGGCTTAAACGCTTCCTAACCCCTTTATGCTCATGGTTTGGTTTTCAGGGAGTGTGCCGATACTGCTAATCACACGGAAAGGCTGGTTCCCAATGAATGTACCCTAAGAGACCATATCAACAAAAGTTGTGCTATTTCATGTGACAGGCACTGGTTAGGTCAGACCTTCCTTTGTTTATAAACCTTCATATATTTTTAAGTTGATAGTAAGCAGGGGCTTTGGATGTCATATCATTGGAATTGTGCTCAGGGAGTGTTCAATCTGGGTGATCGTGGAACTGACACTGAATGTGATATTTGGCAAACAAAAGTATGAGGGATTTCCTGGATAGAAAATCTTGTCAGAAATAAACATTTTCCACTGTAATGAGTATTTTAAGGCACTTCTTAATGTTTTTCTCATTTCAAATGTGATGTTCTGATGATTAACAATTAGAATAACGTATTTTACTGAAGCCCTTTGGAAATACTTTAAGAGGCTATTGGACAGATGTACAGCTGAATTTGTGTATAAAGTGGAGACTATAAACCATTATCTCTTCTGCTCTCTTCATAGTAGATAGCGTAGCATATTATGGTTGATTTAAGTGAGGATATTACTGGGCCCTGAGCTTTTAATCTGATCTACATGAGAAAGCCCACATGGGCTCATGGGGTCTTACTGAGCTCACGGGGACGGTACAGGGGTCTGTATGTGCTGGTCACGCGATGGGGTCAGGGCTGTAGGCTGAGAGCTTGTTATTCTCATTAGAGCTGGTGTAGCACTGATCAATACCTGACCTTTTAAGGCTGGCAAGATGATTTCTGGCTTGGCAAAGAGACACCAATTGGAGCAAACCATCTCATTCTGATAAATTTCTTCATGTAATAATAAATATAACAAAAAATATGAAGCTTTTAAAGCTTCCGAAGCTATTAGAGAATCTCTCTCCAGAGACTTAATCCATGCTGGCATCTCTAACAGGCTAGTGAAGTGTTTTGGGAACCATAATGAGATGTATGCTTTTTTGCAAACATCTGTGCATATGTTGATTGCAGGAGGGAGGGAAGGGATGATGATGGGATAGGGTGGGATGGGATACCCTCTCTATTTGTCCTGAATCTGTAATCAAGCTATGAGAAATGTTGGTTCAGTGAGGCTATAACTGTCTCTAAAATTCACTGCTTTCACTAAACTTATAATGCAGCTTCCTCAGAGAAGAAAAAATGTTTAGATGTAGATTACTGTGCAGAGATGGACTCAAGTATTTTGCAGCTTTAAATGTTACACTTCAAATGTTTTTTCCTCTATTTTCAGTCCCTATTTCCTTATTCCTTGCCACAGTAGTTCTCTGTATCACAGAAAGCAATTTCTTGAGCAACACGCAATCATTAGAGGGCTTCTTCTCTACCCCATCTCAGTTGTAACAAGCTCTTTTCCAGAGATTTGACATCGCCAAACATACCTCTATAAACTAGCCTGGAGAGACAAAAACTCACTAAGGTATTCTCATTAAGCTAATAATGACAAGGAAGTCCAAATCCTCTCCACTGAGTCACTGGAGCTACAGAGCCAGGAGATACTGTGCCATGTTCAAATGCTGTCAATGGTTCTGGGTAAGTGTACTTTTTTGTACTTGTGCATTTGCTAAGATCACAACTCCAAGACTTCTATAAAACTGAATGAACTATATAAATTTATGACTAGCTGTAGCATTGATATTAACAATTCCATTCTAACTCTGCTGTTAATACAGTGTTTATAATTGTTATTACTACTCACTTTTTTTGTTATCTGGAGGATAGTGTTCACACACACTGCTCTTCTCAGGCATGTAAGCACAAAGCCTAGCTCAAAGACTCTACAGTCTCAGAGTTCGATCAGTTCTACTCATAGTGGGTAGACCTTACTCCCTAAGCCTTTCCAGCTGCAGACTTCCACAGGGGCATCCCAGTCTGGCTCCAAGAAGAATAAGATAGGGAATAAAAGAGATGAAATGTTAGTTCATTTTGCTTTGGGATGTATGAGCTGCAGAGACCGGTTCTCTTCCTGGTTTCTATCAGTGAGCAATCTTGCAGGTTTGGAGAAGAGGTTGCAGACCACAGATGAGTTTAGCATGGCTTTCTTGTTGCAGCATTGGAGCTGGTGTGTTAAGTAGTAAGTGTTAATGCAAACAGGTAGGAGTGAACAGAAGTGACAAAGAAAGCTGGGGAGTTCCTCAAGGATCCAAGGATGAGCAGCTTAACCTCAGTGCTGTGAAACAGAGGAAACAAGGAGAGAAGTTGGAAGATGTGATCAGCAAAGCTTACGCCAGAAAAGATAAGGCTGGACTGGAAATGCGAGGAAGCCTGTAGTCATGGGTGCTGGATGATGGTGGGTGTTGTAGGTGATGAACAGAGTGCTGTATCACTGCATGGGAAGGAGGGATGCTTTATAGGAAGGTGTAAATGATTGAAAGTTTATCAGTTAAGAACAAAAGAAAGATGTGAGTCAAAGACAGTGGTATTAGAGTAACTGGCACAGTTACATGCTATAAATCCCAGGGATGGGACAGATCAAAGGGGAGTGGATCCCAGGATTTAATGCTATTGAACAAAGACTCTCCTCCGAGACACTCCAGTTGTAGGAGTCAGTTCAGGAATCAGCATCACACTCACGAGCAGCACTGTGGAAAAGGACTGTTCAAACAGTTCCTAAGCCCAGTTACACAGCATCCCTCTTTCTCATGGGATCTCAAAGGTTTTTTTAAATTGGACACATCAGGAAAAGGTCTCTGTCAACCAAATATTTGTAAGTCATATAATTTGAAAACACAATGGATAAAAGGAGCTTCTCAGCCCTATGTGTAAACCAGTAACAATCCTCTTCTCTGATGTTTTGGAGTATCTTTTTTAGATTGCCATAATTCATGCATGGCTCTCCCTTAACATCTTCAGGGGTTCTATCCCTGGTCCCTCCCCTCTGCAGTGAGGCATCCATGGTCCATTTAGCCAGGAAGAATTTGGAGGCAGGCGGAGTCTGTGTGGATAATAAGGCACAGGAGAACCTTTTATTGCTTTTGTGGGAGCTGAAGATGAGCACAGCAAGGAATGGTTTCATTCACACATAACAAGCTAGACACCATCAAGTGTCACTTTTAATTCTCCACTCATCAATTAGAAAAAAGAGAGGAGAAGCCCAGAGCCCTGTCTAATGCAGCCATGTGCATTGCTGTTCCCTGCACTTCCAGCCAGCTGACTTGTGGTAATTAGGGTCCACAACTTTGCACTGGAGTCAGTAATTACCATTGCTGCTTGTCGCGTGAGTGCTGGGTGGTGCTGGTGGCACAGAGGGATGAGGGGTCCAAGATGCACTGATGAGGAGGGACATCCATGTCTGCTTCTTGGAGTTGCATCCTGGTGAAGCACAGCTGTAGTGGAAGAAAAGCAGGGTGAGGGGAATGGGAGTCAAGTGCACGGTTGAGTATGAGAGGAAGCATCTGGGAAGAGAAGGAGGGTTTCTGCCACCTGTAGGAGTAAAAAAGCTGAAATTTGATCTCTGCTTGGATGGTGCTGATCATGGTCAAGGCTGCTCAGTTTTCCCTAGGCTCACCTACTAGGAGGCAGCAGCGTGGCTGTCTGCAGATTGTATTCCAACCGAGGTTTTTCTCCTCCCAAAAGGATTCCCTGGAATTTGGTTGCCCAGCCATAGCACTGCTCATCTCACACTTGCATTAATATGTTTCTCTTGTGCATTGCAGGAGGGGGCGTGCGGGGCTGGCCAGTGCCTCTGCCTTGCTGTGGGGCTCACCCATTGCCTGGGTCTGAAAGGGTGTCAGGGCACTGAGGGTGCTTTGGAGGAAGAGAGGGAATGAGACATTGTCTCAGCGCAAGGATATACTGTGCCAAAACCAACAGATCTAAGTAGTAAGGCACCAAGAAATTTTAATGTGATCCAATAAAAACACTGCTGCCTGAGCAACTGAGACACAGCCTCTGCTGCGCTCAAGGAAACTGTCCTGCAGCACTGGGGAGAATCAGAGCTCCGGAGCAGCCTTGCAGCTGTGGAAAGTGAGCACAAATAGGGAAGAGAAAACACAAAAGTGAGAAGAAAAAAGAGCTGGGACTCTTGAAGGCCCTTGTGCCGGCTCCCTGGCTGCTCCTGTGTGCTGGGACCCAAACACAGGGCTGCTAGAGGCAGCCTGCCCTTCCTGCCATGGCAAACTGTGCCTCAGTGGGGCAAGTCCAGCACAGAGCAGGTCTCATAAGGAAAGTACTTCCCTCAGGCACTTTAAAAAAAAAAAATTAAAAAAAATTAAAAAACCCAAACCCAGAAAGAGCCTCCAAAAAGTTGTTTTATCAGCCATGGAGAGAGTTAATTTGGGTCTTGAGTAGAATAAGATTATGAAGTCTTTAACAATGGTCTCTATCTGTGTTAGCCAAATAACATTTCTGTCTTTGACCTAGCCTCTCAAGGCCTTCTAGAGATGAATACCAATGACCCAGGCCTTCATTATCCCATCATTACACAAATCCTGCTGTTAATTTATGTATAGGAAAGAAGTAGCAGCTACATAAGGCTCCATCAGCTGCATAATTGCTGCATATATTACAAAACAGCAGCAAATGCTGTCTGTGAATACAAACCATCTCTGCTCATTAGAAACCTGTGAAAATTAATTAACCAGGATGTGATTCTGCCACTCGTAGCCACAGGTATTGTCCTGGTGCGGCTCAAGATTCAGCTATCTTGGTCTTTCCAACAAATTTAATGGAGATACCAGAGAAACTAAGATAAGCATCCGGCCTAAACCAAAGCTGATGGATGAAAAGTTGAGTGCTTGATTCCCCAGCCAGCCCACCCCTCTCTGAGAACAGACAGGATCTCTGCCAGCATCTGCAGGAGGAAGGCTCCCGCTCAGGTTTTGGCTCCTAAAACCATCCATTTACAAGCCAAAGAAAAGCCGTAGAAAGGGGAAGGCTTCACCCTGCATTTAGCCTGTGCTCATAGCTCCTCGCAGAGAGATCCATTTAGGGATCTGGCCTCAGGAGATTCGAGTGGCCACATCTGCTCTGCGAAGGTATCCATCACTGAGCAATGTCTGCTGGTGTTGAGTAGGCTCTGTGAAAGCCTGGTAGCTGGTCCCTCTGGTTCCAAAAGTTCGTGCAGGCATGTGAAGAGGCCATGTCCAGCCTGCTATGGGCTGGGTGTTGTTTTCCCTCCCATCTCTTCTGTCAGTGTTTGAGCTGTGGGAATGCAGGTCCAGATCAAACCTTTAAAACAAATGAAATGATCCTACAATTTAAATAGAAAATGGAAGGATTTAGGAATTTTTCACAGTGACATTTGTATTCTAAGATTAATTTGCCAGCACAATACTTAGGAATTCCCAGGTTTCTGTTTGCTTATGTACGAGAAAAATGTGCTCTGCTAGACTGACTGTAGTGATTAGTTAAATTACTCATACATCCATTATTAAAAAAAACTTCTATTCTGCTTTGAGCCTGTGTTTGTTTAGTGCCACCTGATAATAACTTTCTGCTTGAATGACTGCTGCTAATTTTGTTTATGGCTCTTGAATGTCAATCATGCATATATTTTGGAAACTCAATTCAGGCCTGTAGGTGCAGGTACGTATGGATGCATGCTTTCATGACAGCTTATCAAGAGAAGTGGAATTTGGCTCTACCCAGCATATGACATGAGTGATACAGATGATTTGGTAGCTATATCGGTGAAAATTGCATGGAAAATATATATAAAAGGGAAAAAGCTCTGCTGGTGGGAAGTGTGAGCCAGGAATACTGGGACAGTGGGGGGGAGGGCTTGCTTCGACTGTTGTTCTTAATTTCAGATGAGCACTGGGCTCTTGTTAGCAGTCAGATGCCTTCATGGCAATAACACTGATTGTGTGTTTAATGCTGAATTCCTCACAAAATATGGCAATAGCAAACCTCCTTTAAGTCAATTCTGGCATGAAGGGAGGAAAAGCTGCATTTCCCAGGAAGGAGTCTGCTTATTCTTTTCAAGATGATTGAGTTATTTTGAGTTTGTTGCTATTATTTTAAGTAAATTGCATGTTTTGAACAATTAAAAAAAATCCTGCTTTGAAAATTAAAATACTGCTATTTTTTTTCATTCTGTTTGTGGACATACATAAATAATATCTGTTTGTTCATACTTTAACTATGGGCAAATTCCTGTGCTCATTTTTCCCCTGGGAAAGGCCACTTTTGTCTTCCTGCTGGTGGACATTGTGGGAGTCGTGGTGCCCCCTCTTCCAGAGGGAGCCTGCAAACTGTTCCAGAATAGCTTAAAATAACTCACCATTGAAGCAGCCTCAAAGGACCAAAGGTGATCAAGTCCATCAGGCAGGGACATTTTTAGTTTGACCATTTCTTCCGCTGAATAAAATACAGTGTGTCCTCATTAGAATGAGACAGATGCATGAAAACTGATGAGATTTGATTTGATCAGAAAGATAAAACACAGGTAAAATTTACAGATTACTGTCTTGGAAGACAATTGCCCTTCTTGATGATCCTCATTTTTCAGGAGTGCATTTATTAAAGATACAGGTTGTGAGTTTGTAACTGTATAGTTATTTTTTTCTCTCTCTCATGCTCTTTTTGGCTGACAGAGAATCTTCAGTTCAAATGCCTGTTGTCTTTGTGAATTGTCTTCTCATTTATTTATTTTCGTTTTGCCTACTGGAAGTTCCTATTAATAGTTAGGTAAAACTGCATGATGCCAGCATGCCTTTCTCAGGGGCTAGTTTTACAGAAATTGTCAGTTTAATAATAGAGCAATAAATTCCATTTAATGTAAATCAGGACTTTCACAACAGTGTCTTTAAGTGGTTCATTTTGTCTTACAAATGTAAAGGTCTTGCATTGCATTGGCTTGCCATGGTAAAATATTTCAAACACCCGATATAATGAGGCCTTTTTGTTGTGTCTTAGAATTCTCTGGCATAAATATGCTGCTTCATTAGCAATTCCCTGTGAATGCTTCTGGTAAAGAGTGATTACTTTTCTTTACAAGTGTTGTCACTTCTCCTGTGGCTTAATTTGGGTTGCTGTGTAAAAGACATAGGGGGGCATAGGGTGGGAAGAATTTAATATAAAATTTTTGACTCGTTCTCTGTAATCTCACCCCAGCATTTTGCTAGCTCTGATGAATTCGGCGTTTTAAAGGGTATGTCAACACAGTAAATTTTATACTGCCAATAAAACCTGTTGGTGAGCTCACTGAGATATTCCTAGATCTTAGAAGGCAGTTAATGTTTGAAATACATGGTAATCTGTTTATTGCAACATTTTACATATCTGCAAAATTAGGTTACCAGTCAGTAGCTAGCTGTAAACTATGGTGCTGCAAGATAAACCTGAAGTAGTAAATACTGTATATTACACTGTATGCTCTTTTTAATAGTCCAATTTTCAAAGGGTTATTGGAGAGAAAATGCTTACTATTTCCAGTTTATTCTTGACGTACAAATAGTGGAGATATACATCTTATTAAATGGATCTCTGGCATATGGTAATTATGCTGATTCTAATGATGGCTAAACTCTAGCTCCAGCTAAATGCTAATAAGTGAGGGGTAGCAGCCTTAATTAAATCCACAGAAGATGTTAGATACTGTTATTCTGGCTTCCTAGCCACTGGAGTAAATTTTCCAGTTGCCACCTCAACAAGCAAGCACCTCAGGTCCCTCAGGACTCTGTCCATCCAGAGGACTACCTATCGATGCTTAGGGAGGGGTTGTCACTGCTGTGTCCTGTGACTCAGAGCATCACCAGGGCATGTTGTGCGGCCAGTGTCCTTGAAGGCAATTCAGTGATCTAGTAAGGTGAGCATTCCCCATTGAGAGGCAGACACTGGGAAATTTGAGGTGGGAGTTGATCTGAAGGACTACCTGGCTCTGGTTGCTCTGGTTGCACCATGGCTGTCTGTCAGCACGTAAACACCACTACGGCTTTAGCCCTTTGCATTTAATAACCCTTTTTATGCTGTAAGTATTCTTTCCTCCATATATCTCAGTTTTCAAGATGCTCCAATCCCTTTAGCTTCGGTGAGATGTTACATCTCAAAGATATGCACTATCGTGGATGAATGATTCTCAAAAAGAGCTTAGATGCACTATCAGTGAGAAAAGGCTGTAAAGAAATGCCTTTTCAGATTTTTAATGTTTTCAAAGAAATTAAATTCTAAATTTTATTAGAGAGTGCAGTGAATTGGAGAGGTGTTTGCTGTGCCTCTTTGCGTAGTGAGTTTGGAGGGTAGCTGGTGCTTAACTACTCGTCTGACATCTCTGCCAAACTGAGGACATGCTCTGGTTCCCTTCTAGCATTGGGAGCCTCTTCAGCTCCTGAACATTTGTCTCACTTCGGTTTTAAGAGTCAAACTGTTAAAATGGTTGGGGAGGACTGTTTAAGGAACCCTTCACAACACGATTTGCACAGTATTGAAGTTCTTTGCAAGATACATTATGAAAAGTTTGCAGGTTTCTATTTGCAGTTAAGTAGATCTGTAATTATCAACTCTGTTCAAGGTGGAAACTCGGGACAAGGAAGGCTGATCTCATGCTATAAATACATTGGCTGATAATGTACTATAGATCACATATGCTTCTCTTGTAAATTAGAGTTAAGGTACTCACTTTATTACAGACTAAACTGTAAAGTCTTAGCCCAGGAAAGTTAAAGACATGTGCCCTGGTTCTCTGCTCATTCATGTCAAGTTTCTGCCAGACTCTGTTCTGGACTTCTGTCAGTGGAAGGGAGAGGGATCAGTGAAAGCTGAAAGAAGGGTCAGCTGTTTTCTTGTTGCAAAAGGCACTCATAAACAATTGGTGCCATTCAGAGCAGCAATGGTTTACTGGCAGAAAAAAAATGTCTTTTCTTTTTCTGTATCATTGACACTAAAGTATCTTATTCTTGATATTCCTGTCTAGTTAATGACTAGATAGTAACAACTCTGTCTTCCCGAGGAACTCAGAGAGGCTTAACCTAAGGCTAACCTCAAATTCATTGACAAAAAAGGTGCTATTGTATGGGCTTGGGGCAGGACACAGAATAGAAATAATGATTTCCTGATACTGATGGGAATAGGGCAGAAATCTAAGACCTTTCTTTGACCTTCAGCCAGCTCAACCGCAAAAAAACCATATTGCTATTCTGTCTAAAAGGGAAAGCAAGGGCTCAGAGATATCTAATAAAATAATTTATGTTCCCTGTTGAGACTCACCTAAAAGAAAACCTTTGCCTTTCAAATGCCACCACACCCCTGCCACTAATCTGACTGAGGTCTCTTCCTATAGGTGACTGAAGCAAGGCATATGTGCCGTCAGTGTGTAAAGAAAATTACTTGAAGAGGCTTTTTGTCACCTCTAGTTGGCAAAGAAACTCTGTTCTAGCCTTGTCTGAAATACCTTTAAGGCCATGCAAATTTCTGGCATTAGCAACAGAGACAGGATTTCAGTTGGAATTAAGTGAAAAAGCAGCAGTTATGGGGCAGTTCAGCTCTGGAGATCTTTATATCCGAATCTTTAGAAAAATACTGAAAAAAAATCAGATAAATAGATGACAAAGTAGTCAAAAACCTCTAGAAATAAGATAAAAGGAAGGTAGATGTAGGTCAGGGTTCTGTTGTTTGCCTCATTTGTTTTGGGTACAATCACCTATTTAATTAACAGTTCCTGTATCGAGGTAGTGCAGGGGATTCCTAGTCCTGGGTGAGCTGTCACTTGAGGCACAGGTGGCTGAGCTGTGGTGCAGCTTAGGAGACCAGGAGATACATAGGCATGGCTTGCAGGGTCATGGTGGAGCCATCCTACCTCCAACCCAGCACTGCTAGGTGGGAGGAAAGCCTCCAGGCAGGAGAGCATCTATTCCGGGAGACAGAAATAGGTCATGAGAGAGGAACCTTCCACCAGCCAGGGGATCTTCTCACCATGAGGAATGTCCTCCACTGGTATGGGCAGATGGACTATAGTGCTGGGACATTTTGCTTATTCGAAATAGAGACCTGCATCAACCACTAGGCTTGTAGGTGGGAGTCTGTTAAGTAGGTGGCTAGACAGGACCTTCATGGCAGTACATTCTGCAATGCCTTCAGTACCACATCTGAGGCCACATGAATGGTCAGTGTGTTGAATTCTCTCCAGACAGTGAAAGGGTATATTTTTATTTATTTTTAGTTTATTAGAAAATGGACATCATCTTAGACTGCAGGGAGATTATACAGGAAGGGTGGGTACTATCCAAAGCAGGCTGCTTTTGTGCACTTAATGTTTCTAAGAATTTAAAGGGGGCTTTAAAGCAAAGTCTGTAGAAAACAGCGAGGTGTAAAATAATGAGTGTAAGAACGCATCATGGAGACTCCTCTAGGAGCAAAATAGTACAAGTTCTGTATCCTTTGGGGAGGGAGAAGATATTGAGACAGAAGTCATCAAACTTCTGACAGAAGATAGCAAAGAAAGGACAGGAAAATAGTTCTGATTATGTTGTGACCATTAAAATATGCATGTGATAAATATTAAGTCAGTTGTTAAGGAAGGCTCAAGGGGGAATAGCTGGAAAAATAAAACAGTAGATAGGACTTTACTATAGCTTCTGTTCATTTGCTTATTAAAAATAAACCGAGAAGATTCATGGATAAATACGATATTTTGAGGAAGAGTCAAAGTAAGTTTTGTACAAAAGATATGTCTCAGAAATGGGAATTCTCCAAGGAGAACATGTATATTAAGGTGATCCAGCTGATGTTGCTCATTTTTGTCAGGCTTTCAACAAAGTCTGACACTAAAGGCACTCAGAGAAACTAAGCTTTCAAAAATTAAGAGGGAAAGCACTCTGGCTAAAGGACAGGAAGCAAATGATAAGAATTACCACTTCTACAGTGGAAGGTTGCCGCTGATGGGTTTCCTGTGGATTTTAGGTGGAACCTGTGCCATTCAACGCATTCACAAATGGTCTGGAAAAGAGGATTAATTAATAGTGAGATGACAAAATTTACTGAAATGGAATATTCAAGGTAGTAAAAGCTAAAATTGACTGCAGAATAAACATGATAAAAAGTGACTGGATGGCAGCATGGAACCAAAGGCTCAGTATTGATAAATGCAAAGTAATATACAAGGGAAAAAATAGCCTTAACTATTCACGCACCTTGATGGGCTCTAGCTATTTCCACTGAGGAAGGTGCTCTGAAAGTCATTGTGACTATTTCTCTGAAAGCATCAGCTAATTCTAGCAGCAGTCAAGAAAGCAAACTGACTCTTAAGTATTGTTAGGAATGGAAGTGAGAACAAACCAGAAAACATTATGCTACTGTATAAAGCTATGCTCATCTCTCGATTTGGTATGCAGTTAGAGTCCTCGTCTCAGAAAGGATGTAAGCAGGACTAGTATGGAGACAGGCATGAATATTATATATAGCTTCCATCTGAGAAAACTACAAGTCTTCAGCCTGGAAAAGGGATCACCAAGGAGAAGATAAAATAGAGCTCCTTAAAATCAGTGCTGTTGTGTAGCAGGTGAACAAGGAATGACTTTTCATTGTTTCTCAGTAAATGAGAAACAGGGAAAGAAATATGCAATACATTTAAAACACAAAAAAAGAAATATCTTGTGCCACTTACACATATGATGTGGAAGTCACCCACAAAAGATGTAGAGTTTGAAGTTATAAGCAGGTTCAGGAAGAAATCAGGCAAGTTTCTGAAAGGTCAGTTGACATGCTGGTGCACACGTGACCACCATCCACAAGCTCCCTAAGCTGGTGGCTGTCAGAAGGTGTGGGGATCTTAGGAGTGGGAGCACCCTGTGGCTGTCCCACTTACTTCTGATCCCTGTTTTGTAAATATGTAAGCTATCACTGTCAGAGGCTGGATACTGTGCTGATCAGTATGGGTATTCTTCTGTTGAAAGAGCTGAGCAAGAAAGACAGTACTTTTGGACTGTGATGGAGTTTGTCTGCTTTACACCAACCAGAAATCTTACCTGTTTTTCCTGTGTGGAGGATCAGAGTGCTGAAGGGCAATAAACTTCTGATGTGTTTGGCCTACAGTGAGATGCTCACAATGTCTGAAGTTGGAATAAAAGTCCTCAGTGGCTTGTAAGAAGAACTTCATTTTTTTGCAAGTTCATCCCTTCAGGCTGTATTCTTTCAATATCTGTGAGGATTAAAGGAATCCAAACCAATCTGGACCCAGTTAAGTTTTAGTATCACCATAAAGCAGCTCCCCCTTTGATGTGCAAAGCTACTGAAGGCTCTTGCACCTTTATTCCCTACTGGCAGCGGCTGTCCTGGGTGCCCAACCCTGTGCTGGCACCCTGGTCACCCTCCTCTGGCAGCATGCCTCCTTTTCTTCCTACAGCTCAGTAATGTCAAAAGTAGTCTACAGATAACTAAAGCGCTCATCTAGCCATTTTCTTCTTGCTTTGTCATCTTGACTCCTTGACATTTTCTGTCACTCAAGACTCACATGCCTCCTCTAAGCAAAATCACCATCAGTGAGATCTTCACTCCTGCACCACTTGAGCACTATGAAAAGAATTCAGAAGATGTAGGTGCCCCAGGCAAGTGCAGATCTCCTCTGGTGAAGGAATGGAGGAGACAACTCTCCAATATTCACACAGGCCCCTGGCAGTGCCTTCTGGGATAGTTTGGGTGGGGGATTAGACCCTACCACATGGTGCTGCAGACCAGGGAGGTTGCTGTAATTCATCTGTGATTGACTGGTGCTTTGGACGGACTGAGGAGCCACCCTGAGCTTGTACAGGGCAAAGAGGTCCAAAGCTACTGCAACACCCTCCTTACTGACTCTGCAGAGGCACTAAGTGCCATATTCCTTTTTGGGGTGTTTTGGCTTTTTTCCTCCCAAGTTATGCAAAGAAATTTCCCTCTGTCTTGCAGGACTTGCCAAGCACTTGTCCTAGTTCTGGCAATCATGTATAGAGATGAATACATCATAAAATGTATATGGCTTGAAGAGAGTTTTGTCTTTTAAAGAGGTCTGCTTGCCTTCCCCACAATAAAGCACTTTGAGATCTGTGGATGAAAAAACCCCAGCACTGTATAGAACAATGAAAGTACTAACACCCTCTGTGATAAATCCTACAGTATTAGGCAGGCCTGAGATAATTATCGTTTTCCAGCAGAGGAAGGAGGCAGCAAGCTGTGTAGAGTTCTGAATTTTATCTGTTCTCTTTCTGCCATCAGAGGAGGAACTTTCATGCTCAGTTTGTATGAAAAAATGTAGTGAAACTCGACAGCAAGTAACTTAAAAGCTGAATAACTCATTAGGACTTCTGTCCTCCAATTATTCCCCAATTTGCTTACCCCATTAGGTGCCAGTTAAATCCTACTTTATTATGTATTTCCATCTATTATGCCAGTAATCGCTTTGATGTCTTTGAGGTTTATCTTGGCTGGTGTCAGCACTGTACGTGGCTTAGAACGCAGACTGGAGCACAGAACTACCTTTGGACATGGTGTCCTGGTCATAGCTGTGTTGGGTTCAGAGATTACCACTAGCAACAGCTTGGCCTCTCTCTTCCCCCAAGGTTTGCTGCCCTCTTCATCTCTACAGTTATAATTTGCACGTGTTCATGGAGTAGTCACAGAATCACAGAAAGGCTGATTGTTGGAAGGCACCTCTAGAGACTGCCTGGTCCTAAACCCCTGCTCAAAGCAGGGTCAACTAGAGAGTGTTGCTCAGGGCCATGTTCAGGTTTTGCATATCTGCAAGAATGGAGACACCACAGCCTCTCTGAGAAACATGTTCCAGTGTTTGCACGCGGAATCAAACATAAGAAAAAAAATCCCCAAACAACAAACTAACTTTTTCTTAAGTTTGAATAGATTTTCCTATATTTCAACGTGTGTCTCTTGTCCTGTCACTGAGAAGAGTCTGGCTTAGTGTTTTACTTCTTCCCATCAGATGTTTATGTACATTAAAAAGACACCTGGGCAGGCAGCACTCCAGACATGTCTCCCCAGGGCTGAGCAGAGTTTATTAATCCCCTCCCTTGACTGCTGGTGATGGTCTTCCAGCAATCCAGACTGTTGGCTCTCTTTAAGACAAGGGCATGTGGCTAGAGCACATTCTCCTTGGTGTCCATCAGTACCCAGGTCTTTTTCTCTATGTGTTATTCTGTTTTGCCAAAGGGATACAGGTAAATGGAAATGTTCTTATAAGTAGGGTTTTTTTAACACTGGTCCTTTAAGGGTGAAAAAGTATACACGTGTGGTTATGCACATAGCTTTGAGAGGGCAGTAATCTTGGGGCAGGGGTGGAGGAAAGTAAGATGATTTGGTTGAAAGGACTGTTTAACCCTGTTAAGCAGCAGCCAGAACAACACAGCTAAATGCAACGTCTGTAAAATATATAAGGCCCTTCTGAGCAAAGTTCATGCAGGGTTTTTGGGTCTGGAGGGAGATAATGTTGTCGATGGCTTGTTGGTGGCAAGAGGTGAAGGGTGTTTTTCCCTTGCGCTGACCCAGGGCTGGAGGTCTGGGTGCAGAGAGACAAGCTGGCTTCACGCTTGGGCTGTGAGCAGAGTGGTGGCATGTGTGGTACACCAGAGCTGTGATGTCCCAGACGCTCCTCCCCTCTTCCAGCTGTCTCCCCGTGAGTTTGCCAGGCTTCCCCATAGGCTTGGGAGTCCTTGCAGGATTGTATTGAATGGATGGGCTTATGTAATTTATGAAAATGTGATGTGTAACTTAGCTTGGTGTTAGCAAGCCATAAAACCATGAGCAAACCAAGCAAGTGAGTATGTCTATAAGGCGTAGCTCAGCAGAGATACTGGCTCAGCCCCTGGGAGCCAGATATCTGTGTTAGTCCAGTACAGCCCTTTTAGCAGGGCTAATTAGCCTGTGCATCACTTTTCACCACTCTCCTGGTGCCAAATCTGGAACTAATCTGGATATGAATGAAGTACTCTGTATTTATTGCATGTTGTAAACATGGCTGTAGGTTGCCATTTCACTTAGGCTCAGCTCCATGAAGGGATTTGGATACCTAATTCTGTGCAGCCAGCAGGAGTTAGGCATCCAGTTCTGTCTGAGGATCCGGTCCTGAGGCTCTTAGGCCAGTGTTACTCAAGAGATATTCAATATGATTCAGTGCATGTAAGTCAGTATTGTTCTTTTTATCTGAAAAAGGGTTGCTTTGATTTATACCGGCTCAGGAGCTGGCATGCTGATTTTGTAGGAAAATGCTTGCATTTCCTTCTGAAGCCTATGGCTGTGTCTCAGAGTGATCTGTATTCTACTATGCCATAGAGTTTTTTCAAAATTTGGGAGCCATTTACAACTTCACTGCCATGCTGTGACATGATGCATTGCTTTGTAAACAGGGTCTTAAACAACCAGGGTCTTAAATACATAAACTGACTGGGGCTTGGCAACACTTTGAAAATCTCTTTGCCAAATAGCATACATTATAGTACGCTCTGAACAGGCTTCACAAAGATCTTACTGTCTGAAATTTTCATGTTTCTTCTGACACTATACCAAGACGTTATGAGACTACCTAAGCCTATTTCCTCTAAAAAAAGAAGGAAAAACTTATCTGTTCTATGTGTAAAATGATGCATCTGAAATACATGACATGCTAACTTCCTCTGATGTTTCGTTTCCACCGGAATAGTGTCCTTTTTAAAAAAAAAATAAACAGTTGCTATCAATTTTGCATTTGGAACCTGCTTGCTAAGACATCCCCCAAACACAGTATCTTCCCTGTGACACCTCGGCATTTGTGCATCTTCTTTTCCCTCTCTGCTCCCTATTCTCTAGACGGAGCTAAGCAGGGATGGCTGCTGTAGGTACTGATCTGTCTTACATTATTCTCACACATGCATTTCAACTTATCTGCTTTCAACAGATTTCCTCCCCCCTTCACAAAGACATAGCTATGTTTTTCTGCAGCTTTACTTTTTGTGAGGCGTCCATATGATCATTCTAATTTGTCATTTCACAGCACTTTGTTGCTTTTAAACAATAAGTTGTCTGCAAGCACTTATATTTGACAAGTAATGTGACTAGCTCACAGAGAGCTCTAATCGTTGTCCAGGCTCTTGTAAATGAACCTTCTTGATACTTGAATTACCATGGCCATATGTGCTGCTGCTCTGAAAACTTCAGGTGCTTGTAAAGAAAATGCAAAATTTTTGCCATATTGTCCTAATTTAAATAAAATTTCTTCCCCTCCCCACAGTGTTATAATTTTTTGGGGGGGGACGGGGGAGGGAGGGGATCTTTTTCCCTTCTGCTGCTCTCACTGAATGAGGCCATGTTGGCTGGTCAAAGCCTGAGCTATTACTGAACTGCTAACTGTAACTGTGTGATGCATTACAGCCTTTCCCGGGGAGACCAGCAGATTTGTAAGAAGGGAGGAAAGTGAGAGCTACCGCATGTTGGGGAACTTGGTGAGAGTGGAGCAAAATGCATTTAAAGTCCAGAATAGAATCCACCACTTGGATAACTGCGCATCTTTAATCTCTAACCGTATTTCCATTGCTGTCTCCTGGCTGCCTGTATTTACCCCCTACCTCCTTACCATCCCTTAAAAGCAGAAAAAAGAAAAGTGAGAAGTGATGCAGCAGAGTTCCTTAAAACACATGTTTGATTTGAATTTTGGCTATGACTTTTAGTCCTGTAGAGTCTGCTTGTTTCAAAGATGCAACACTGAAAACTAACCCTACAGGGGCACATGGACACACCAGCCCTGACATGCACAGAGCAGTTGTGTTTTCTTCTGCAGTCACTTGAAAGGCAGCAGTTTCTAAGTGTTCATACCCAAGTCTCCTTGTAACCACATGCCAAAATGAAGTGTATTGTAAAATCTGAAAGAAAACAGGAAATTTAGGGAGGCGAAACCCTGTTACTTAGCTTGAAATTTGTCAAAGATGTTATTTCTCCTTTTTTTTTCTAAATGAGCCATAGAGCCTTCAGCAAGTGGTTGAAAAGAACCTCGATTTGGCAGACAGCTCCTACCCTTTCCTTAATGGGGAGAATAAAGCACCTTTCTTCTAAGTAGAGCATTCAGTGAAATGTGTTGGAAATATCTGGTGCAGTGTGTCCAAAAAATAATAGAAAAGAGTGTTTTCTGGATGCACCTGGATGTCATTCAGAATGGAAGCAGTTAATAACCCAATTACTTTATGGCATCCTCTTCAGCTTCAGTTTCCATTCTCTTTTATAACAATCTAAGAGGCTGTTGCCAAACTGCCTAGACATCCTTAGTGCTACCTGGTGAATCATAATTCTGCAGAGAATGCTCTCCAAAAGCGAGCAGACTCAAACAACATAAAATGAATTCTGGCCTTTTGTACCAACAGCTCTCAACGTTTATGTTCTTCCTTAAATGATTTCATGAAGTTGGGAAAGGAGTCGTTATTTTGGAATTTTTATTATTAGGCTTTGTATTGCTCTTTATGCACCGAACTTTTCACGTAAGAGAAAAATGATCTTGTGTGGTGGTGTAGATGGTACAGCTGCTGTACCCAGCAGTTGATGAAAACCAGGAGGGTAATACCCAGAAAATACAAAGCATGTCTGGAGGAGGGACAAGTTTAGGCCCTCTTTGTGGACTTCAGAGTCAAATCCATCCTACATTATTTGTCATATGTTAAGAAACAGAGAGAGCAAGTCAAGATCTCAGCCTAGTTGCTGATTAATTAAGATGACTGTATCATCCAAGGTAACACTGTTGCTGATGGAATGACTGTAAGAACCCATCTGTGCTTGGGGCCATCTAATCACGGAGGTATATTGGCAGAGCATGATTTGGGGCCAGCATAGCAGTGCCCATCCTGTCATTTTGTCATCCTTCCTATCAGATCTATTACCCAATACTTTTCTGCACACAAGCACAGAGCAAGACTTGTCTCAAAGGAAAAAAATTATGTTCGGTAAAATATCCCTTTGATTCTTTTCATGCATGGACTCATGGAGTCTCAGTGATTATTGGATCAACAGTCAGTGCCAGATGACTGGAAGCTGGAGACTTTTCAGACTTGTTGGTTAATTTTGGCATGTACTACATGAAGGAGCAGCAGGGTGGGAAGGATGTTCTTCCCTCCCGTCTTTCTTGCTTCTGATTCACTTCTGGGCTTCGATCCAGATGTGCCCAGTATGTGATAAATGACCATTGCAAGCCTTTGATAGATGAGCAGGTGGTTCTTAGTGAGGAAGATATACTGAATGGTGATCAAGAAAGGATCAGGCTTTATGCAAACTGTTTTTCACTTCCACGTCCTAAGGTTGACTCTACTGAATTCATCCTCCATAAGGACTATTGATGCCAAGATATGGCTAACCTGGAGTATTTCAATCCCTGCTTCAAGCTGTGCATGTTCGCATGAGTATAATAGCAGCTGTAGGCTGTGATCCTGGAAGTCCTGCTTGGTCCTGAGGCTTCTAGCTCAAAAGGTCAGCTCCTGCTGAGAGCTGAGATGCAAGCAGCCCCTCTTTAATCTAAAAGCAGGTGGTGGTTAGAAAAGTTTCCTTAAGTTCCTCTGTTGGTGCCACTGGGTCAGGGAGGGGCCCAATGTAGCCTGGAAGACTTGGCCGCAGTTTGTTCTTGGAAATGCCAGTAGACAAAAGCGTGTCATGTGGACAGATATTTGCCTCTTCCTTGGTTCTGTTTCTCAAAGCATCCAAACCTTAATACAATGATAAAAGAAGTGGAAGATTTTAAAGACAGAAAATACAATAACAGAATTATTTTTGGAAAAAATGTATGTAGAATTTGTAGAAAATCTATACTTTAATTTCCCCAAACAATGTGAACAAGCAAGTCGCCTTCTATCTGATTCATTATGTCTTATTAAGAAGTGAATTGTAAGTCTTCCTTGTTCAAGCATGATTAAGACTTACATGCCTCTTGTTGGTAGATTTCCTATTGAGCGTAGTAGCAGCCAAAGAAAATGATGGTACAATTTTATGTGATTAGGACAAATCCTTAAAAATCTGAGCAATTTTCAGTAACTATGTCAAGATAATAACTAAACCAGAAATTTTAACACTTTTCAAAGCGTCATTGTTGGACCAAACAAATGTTTCTAATTGGTTGAGTCAAATTGTGTTTATTCATATCCCTGTGTTTTCTTCAGTTTTGCTTCTTTTTCTTGTAGCCATCTGTTATTTTTCTGGTTTTTCTTACGTAGCCTTTTTATGCACATTTCCAAGACTGAAAACATAGTTCATTCCTCTTCAAGCTTCATTTAGATAGTCTTTTGTCCAATTCCATTTTTCTTGTAATTTCTTTTTTTATTAATTTTCAAATAAATTCACAATAACAACTGAAATAATTAGGGTAAACCAATAGGATTTACATTAAAGCTTTGTGTTGGAGATCTTGTCAAACGTGGTGCGAGTATTGTATACATCCCAGAGATGAGAAGGAGAAAAACAAAACCAAGACTGTAAATGAGGTCTTAAACTATTCTGCAGCAACTGGAAATTTTAATATTTAGCTCAAGGAAAAAAATCAAAGCAGACACTAAAAGAAAGGAAAACATGAATAATTTGTAAGTTTGATACTAACCTCTGAAAGCATAAACAGTGCTGGGGAATAGACAGCTACTGAAAATGCAAACATGGTATTTTGTAGCTAGCTAAACCAAGGATTCGGGCACTATCCTTGTCAGTCTTCTCTGGTTTGGGATGAGCTCACAAGGGCACACTGTGAGAGCCTTGGGTTATTGAGTTGTCTCCTCCTAGAAAAAGTCTTAATCCCATTTACTTCTTCATGGATTTCTGCACCTAATGTTTGCTGTATTTGGCTTGGAATCAGCCACAGTTTGCAAACCTGGGTGTTCATCTGCCACGCTCCTCCATCAGCCTATTTGAAGATAACGAGTTCCTTTGGTTTGAGTGGTTCTATACTGTTGGCCAAGATTTTCTCTTTCTTCAACCTTAATACCTTGCAGCTGAACTTCAGCATTTCTTTCTGTATGGTGCCCAATCCAGAAGCAACAAACTGCCACAGGGAAATTACAGGACCCCAAGACATGCACACACACCCCAGAGGTGAGAGCTGGTGCTTTGGGTTTGTTTGCCATTAACACTGGACGTGTATTGGCCAATGTCTGCTTCCATAAAAGCCTTTTTGGTCAATTTGATTTGCAACCAATACGCCAGCAAAATCAGCTTCCTCACAGGCATTTCTTTTGTCACAAAGAGAGGTTACGTTCTTCAGAGGGAGTTTCTTCCAACCCTGCTCCTGAATTTTTCTCCAGGACATGACCACTACTGCATTATTTCTGTATTTTCGATGGGCAGGTTCACTACTGATTACACCTAGTAATAAAAGTTGCTTTCTGAATGAAATTGCTACTACATGTAAATATTATATAGGTCTGTCTTTATTTTATCTCCTGCTTTACATGTCTGTCCAATGGATTGGTGCCTTGATATCACAGCTGCTTTCTTTTTTTCTTTTTTTTTTTTTTAAAATGATTATCAGGTATCTGATTTCTTTTAGAAGTTTAGTTTTGTTATCTTTCATATTTTTCTATGCTAGTCTACCCTACACAGTTCTTTAAACAAATTTTAATTCCAGAAGTTGTTAGCTGCAGTTTACACATTTCCCTTTCATCCAAAAAATCACGGGCTAGATATTTAAGTTAAAAATGGATCAAGATGTCCAGAAACATTTAGTGTCATTTTAATTTTAGAGCAAAATTTTAATATTTCTGTCTCATTTTTCATCACCCTTATTTCAGTGAAGAACCAGGAAATATTCACTATGAAATGGTTTTCTTATTTTGAAATCAATTCAATTGTCAGGATAAAAATGTGATGCAGCTGCTGAGTAGTAGTGCTGGAAAATGATATTGCTATGTCCTTCTTGAATCCAGTAATTCTTCTTGAAGTGAAATCCCTTGAAGAAGTTAAGGCCAGCCTCAATCTAGAGAATCATCTATGAAAGTAGTCTGACTTGGGCTGTCAAATAACCGATTTATTTTATTTTTTAGTGTGGACACTAGTTTCATTAATATGTTTCTTCAGTATTCCTTCATGTGTTTCATAATTTTACTCAGGTTATTTGTTTAAGTATCTCAGTGAGGCATACGAGCCAGACTTGCAGTGTTGTTGATCACTGCCTGTCTCTTCTAGCAGTTGGCCAAGGGTGATATGCACAACCGACAGGAAAAATGTTACTTACTGTGGTTTTTTTCTCCTGTTAAGTGTGTGATTTATAGACGAATAGCAAACGTAGAACTGATGGGAAAAAAAAAGGCAAGTAAATATTTGCATGAACAAACACAGAATAGATGTATGTCATGCTTTGAGGAGGGCTGAAGTCCCAAGGAGCGTGTGAGGATGAGCCCAGCAGAGAGCTCTGGGTGAGCCGTCGATGGTGATTCCTCCGCGCTGGGGTGCCGGTGATCTCGCCCAGCTCTGCCAGTGTCCCCAGGGGCGAGATGTCTGCCCCTTCCATGGGAGATTGCAGCACTCTTCCTGTTGGGAATCGCAGTCAGTGCAGATTGTGGCACTGTGAAAGGAGGTTTCCCTTGAGAGGGGGTCTCAGGGCTGCAATGTCTGATACAGTGTTTGCATAGGAGGTGCAGAGAAGTCTGAGAAATTAATTCTAAGCAGTAAATCCATCCCTCATTTTCGTGACATTAGAGTGGCTGTAAATGTTTGAGACCTACAGCATCTTAATTTATGTTGGAAAGGATCTCCAGAGCTCTCCAGCCCAATCCAGAGCTCACGGGAGGTCCAGTTGCAGAAGGTCCAGCCCAGTTCGGAATATGTCCAAGGACGGCGATCCCACACCCTCTCTGCATCCCTGTTCCAATGGTTGAGTACCTTCAGGGTGAAATATTTTTCCTAATATCTGATCAGAATTTCCTGTATTGTAAGTTATATTCATTGCTGCATGTCCTTTTGCCAAGATTTAGTCTGGGCTTGTAATTTCTCATGGCAAAGTTTAATAACTAAACATTAATGTGTTACTGCTATTACTTCAGTCCAAATAATAAGTGGAAGGGCTCTTCTTGAGATGGAGTTAATTAGAATGAGCTTTTTAAAGGTATTTTCATGCATAAAAATGCAAATTGGAATTTAGAAGCACAATGGTCTTTGGAGCAGGTGTTTTGAATACCCCACTGGATACCTGTGTCCTCTACAGATGCTCGTGAGCCTGCAGCCTGGTGCACTTGATGAATTTATAAATGAAGCAGTACTGCACACAGCAACCTGAGCATCACGGCAGTGCTGTTTGCAACAGGTTGTTTTAAAGAATATGCAGAATAGCCCAAGAAGGAAGTTAAAGCCAGAATTTGATTTTGTGTGAGCATTATTCACAAGAAGAGGTGCAAAGGAGTTGCCTTCAAATTGATGCAGGCGCAGGTACCCCGAGGGAAGTCCTTGGTGTGAATGAGGAATGGTAAACACAAGACAAACAGTTTCAAATTGGCTTTTCATTATAGTTGGCTCATTTAAAAAAGCTGAGCTGGGTTTTCCTGGGTGTTTAATGTTTGCAATATCTATTGATTTGAGCTGGTGTTGGTACACGCTTGCCTGTTTCAGAAGTGTTGGAGCAGCTGCTATGCTGAGACTGCTGCACATAACTGCTAAGCACATAATCTCATGGCTTGTTTGGGTTCCCCATGCTGCTCTTATCCAACTTGCTATCTCCTGCCTTATCCTTACATTGTAATGCCTTTAGGACAGGACTCTCTCTTGCGTTGCGTGCAGCAACTGAAGTGATAAAGATCCTGACTGCACCTAGTGCGTCTAGGAATTACTACAAAAAAGCCCCATCCCATAATTATTTATTAATATGGTATGCATCAATACGAGACATTTCATTGGCTTTAATTGGCTTTGGATCAGTTTCCTTAGTACCTCTGGCCTTTTTTGGTTCCATTATTCATGAAAGAACATGTTTAATTCAGAGTTAGGGACTGCAAATATATCTGGTGTACCTTGTGACGCTCGCTGCTTTTATCCACAGTTACAGAAGTTATCCCTTAGCTTAAAGCTGCCTCGCCTACGTGGGGGGGTACGTGGCAGACCCCCTCCTGAGGCTGCTTGGGCTTGTATGAAATAAAGGTTGAGTCCCTCCTCCCAGCGCAGATGAGTTTTTGCCCTATGATGGGGCGTGTTCCTAGAGCAGTGCACACCTTGGGTCTACAAGGCACCCTTTGACCATGGACTGCCACATCAGCAATGGAGTTTAACAGGTCAAAATAAGGGTTGTGCTCTGCCCCATCCTATTCACGCTCAGGGACAGTCTTTTTGTCAACCTTCCATTATCTTTCCCCCAGCTTTTACCTAAAGGTAAAAAGAAACAGCTCATAATTCATTACAGTTCATTAAAATGAAAATAAAATTTATTTTGCATCAAAATGAAAAAATATGACTTGTTCATTATTAGCATATAAATGGTATTTTTATGTCACTCTGCCACAAAATCACTTACATTTTCAATGATCACAGCACACAAAATTAATTTTTGATAGCCTTTTGTGATTTGGTTGAAAATTCTCATTTCTTTTTGTGCATTAACGGCAAACTGTATCCACTGCTATTCATACCAAATTTTAGATAATGAAGCAATTAAAAATACATGGATTGAAGATCTTATCTCATTTTTCCTCTGGCCTATTTCTACTTCATTATTCATGAAGGGATATGTTTAATTCAGAGTTAGTAATTGCAGATATATCTAGTATAAATTGTGCCTTATATTCTTTTACCCAATTTCAATTTATTTTAGCAAATAGATCTATGGGGGAAAAAAAGCAGGAAAGACAAAAGGGCAAAAACTACATCTTGGTGTCACCAAACAAAACCTTACAGGTCTATTGCTTGTAAAGTGTGTCTGCAACTCAGGTAAAAGTTGATGCAATAAAGTACTGTACTTGGCATATTAATAACCTTGCATTTGTATCAAATGGATGAATTATTCTGATTTGAAGCACTCTGAGAGACCTCATGACTCAGTGCGACACTTGTTCTGCTGCTTTTATCCAGAAAGTCAAAAAGTCCCAAATCACTGAAAAGCAGAAGTAGTAGAAACATAAAACTAGATAAATAGCAGAGTCAAAAAAAAAAAAAAGTTTTTTCAGACAAAGTAGAGGAACCTTCACTTGGCCAGAAAGTGAGAATGAGTCTGGATCTTGTGTTTCCATGTGTCTGGAGTGAGATATTTCTGTGAGGGCTTGATAAAATGTTCAGATCTTGAACATACAAAAATCATTAGAGCTTCCACTGGGTTTGGGATCCAAGGGAACAAAAGCTAGTACGTGTGGGAGAGCAGGCTGGGAGGGGGCTGCCAAAGTGCAGCAAGGGCC
>NW_009258789.1:2457923-2481830 GCF_000687185.1 Egretta garzetta
CCCCTACCATAAATCTCAGCCCAGGGGTTGGATTAGGGTCAGGATGAGGGTGCCAAGGAAAAGAGCTGACGTGCACGGCAGGAGAGGGCTCAGACCGAGCAGCCAAGGTACCTCCAGGGCTGCTGGTGCAATTGTCCCCTGAACCCCAGCTCACATGGGGCCAGGTCAAGCTCTTGAGCTAGGGCAGAGCTGAGGGCTCTCTGCGAGGTTTGGATGGTGCCTGTGGGAAGTGCTCTTCGTGGGGAGATGTTAACAAGGGTAATTATACCCAGGAAATGTAAGGGTTGGCTGTTGGCTACTGCAGTCCCAGGGTTTTCTTGTTGGGTGGTAAGCTGTCCTTAGGAGTTGTCACAAAAAAAATACCCCTTGTCTTGAACCTTCTGCAGAAGATAGGAAGGGGCATAACATGGGTGAATTTCCAACTGTTCCTCTGACTGGGTGTCAGAGTGCTCTAGGGAGAGCTTTTGTTGTAATTACTAAGGACACAGCCCCAAACCTCTCTATACCGTAGGAACTTTTTGTACCTACATCTCAGACTTAGAATAGAGTTTGTAGAATTAACAATCTGGATTTATTAAACATTGCGATCAGCACTTTCTAGTGCAATTATTAATGCAAATATTTCTGCCCAGTTATTTGATTAACTGAATAACTTGCAAAGTGATGCATAGCCTTTCCTGTGTAGTCCTTGATTCATAATTTCAATAAGTTAATTAATTACAATCTTATTTTCTCTCTTAATGAATTCTGGTTTGCTCTGATGGCTTTGTAAGTCCTAAAACATGTTGTGAATGATTCTCCAAAAGTGAATCAGCTAAAGTTTCTGAGAGTTTTTATGTTTTACAGGAAATAGCATTTAACAGCTATTACCTTTCACTGTACAGCAGTCACAGGAGACTTCACAACAGCCACCAGCACTGACAGAAGTTCTGCTTACCTTCTGCTCCTTGTGCTTCATGAGGAAAATCTGTCCCTTCATAGACAAGCATCTGTGTTTTCCCTAGAGGACACTGACAGGCATTGCTTTCAAAGAAATTACACTGCATTCAGTTACTCTGATCAACAAAAGCAACGTTCCCTGCCCTGCTGCAGGTGCACGTGCCCCAGTAGATGTGCCAGGCCCCGGCAGGGCATCTGGTTTTGTCTGCACTGTCACCTCTTGGTGACCTTGAATGTGTGCTCTGTGCTTTGTGTCCTAAATTTGCTGCTAAGTGCATTGACGGCTTTCAGAGCCCACATTGGTTGAAACCTGCTGTTGGTTCATCGCACGCTGATGAAATTAAATATAATGCAAAGTTCTTCCAAGTGAATGACATCTGTTTTCCTGGAATCCTGTTTTTAATAAGTTCTCTAGGAGCAGGTTTCCTGGAAGTCGAACTGGTGTGCAGAGGAACAACTTTCAGCAGGGTTCTGCTATTGAATCACACTTACTGCTCATGGTAACAGCGTACTTTGGGGTGCTACTAAGCCAACAGTGTAGGTTGTGTCTCCTCTGTAGGTGAGAAGGAGACACAAATGGCCCATTTTTTTTTCTGATTTGGCATGGTGTTTCACTTGCTCCTACAGTTTCTCCCCAATTTTTTTTCCTACCATTCCCTGTTTCGATTTGGTCCTTTCTCTTCTTCTGTATCTTTCCATATTTAGGCTGATTTTGGAGAAAGGAGGAGCGAGGCCATATGTTTGGGGATTTTTCCATTATCCCAGACTGTATCTCCTCAATCTCCTCCTCCTTTTTCTATCCCCTTATTGTTCACATGAATATTTGTGATCTCTGCTTTGCCCTCCCATCACCAGCTTCACCCCTTTCCATTGATCCACTTTCCTCCATCTTTTTGCTGGATGGTGGCATGGGAAAAAAATGCCACTGAGCTCAAAGAAGTCATCTCATTACCTTCCACCGATGCTGTAAAATAGGAGGCAAAAGTAGGTGTCCTTGAGAGAGGGCCAGAGAATAGAGAGGGTCAGAAACTAATAATCCATCTCTAATTCAAAACTGGGTAATTCAGATACGCATCACACACATTAACTGATCATAAACACAGGCTTGGCACAGGCCTAGATCTTGCCACCTCAGTGTCCTAGTCTTCTATGAACAGTCATCTAAACAGTCACACAAAGTAAGGCTTCATCAGCTTTGGTTCGTTAGAAAGTAATTAGAACCATCACCCCAAGCTGAAAAGATACCTTTGAAGTACAAATATTTCCTCAGCTTTTCTTAATCAAGGCTTTCTTTTTATGCCCCTCTTTATATGCTGATTCCAGACAGCACATGAACTAGAAATCCTGGAAGGCTGGGAGGAAAAAACTCCTCTTGCAGTATTTCCAATTGGATAAAAATCAAAAATCCATTGGAAATCTCATGATTTCCAGCACAATGTACCAGCCAAGAAAATCTGGAGAAGCTGCAAATAAGCATCCAGATGTCTGGATAAATCCCTGAACTGAAAAAAAATCTTTGGATTGTTTATTCTTAATACAGAGAATAAAACCTTATTATTTATCAATATTAAGAAACTGCTTAGTGTGCATGGTGCCTGCAAGGCGAAGAATGTGTGATAAGCTTATAGGCCTGTGGGCTTGTCTGGCCAGGACACCAGTCAGGTAATTCAGTTCAGGGGTTTAGTGCAAAATGTATCCTTGGGAGATAAATGACGAGGTGATGTTTAAAGTAGATATGTGAACCTGAGACTGTCTTGTGAGAGGTACATGTGGCTTTCAGAGTGCATAGGAGTGAGAGAGGTTGAGGCAGAGATAAGAAATTAATGGGAAGAGAGAGACGTAGGAGATGTATAGTCCAGATTTTGTTATTTATGGGGCCAGAGCCACATCCTGACTGAGCAGAAGACCATCAGACTGTGGTCACTCCTGCTGTTGCCTGATCCCTGCTGTTGCCCACACCAACTACGCACTGTTTCATTGATTCACATCTGTATGTGGCTCAGCCCAGAACTGCCTGGTGTGTGTTCTGCACACACATTTTTACTGTCCCAAATCAGACTTTTCAGTAAGCGCTATTTGAGCAGGTTTTCAGAAAACCAAGCTGAAATTCTGAGCACAAATCCCATTACTGGTTTAAAGGGTCAAAACCTCCCACTGCTTTGGACATTTGGCATATATCTATTTTAATAAGATTTATGCATGCATAAACTACCACTCAGTCTTTTGCTGTATAATTTTTTGCTTCTATATTTGACAAATATTCTAATAGGAAGGCAAATTGTGGATGGCAACTTATTCTAGAAGGTAACCTGTGCAAAAGACAGAATATGTCATGTAAGTAAGGTCATTCCTACCCGTCCCACACGGGCCGGGTAATGTCCTCCACGTGCAGCCAAGCACTGCCAGTGCCAGAAGCGAAGTGCAGGGACACCAAGTCCCCCACCGCTGCTCCCCTCTCCATTGTGCACCAGTGATCAGGGTGAATGGGTGGCCACATGTCTCCTGCTCTCCGCACTACCCTGAGATGTGGTTGGAGGTGGAAAAGAACATTACCTGAGGTAGAGATCCAGGATGGGGCTCTTATTTATACATTCTAAAAATGCTTGCCATAAATTCACTGCAAAATAGCTCAGATCCCTGAAGAGCAAGCTATGTGATGTGGCCTTCCTATTTCAGATGTTTTTGCTGTTTGCTCTCTGCATCTTTATTAACGGCAAGTTGTCAAAGCCGTTGCATTAAACATTGATCTACCTTGACAGCGGGAGCAGGCCATGCATATTGAAGGGCAGTGTCAGCCCTTTGCCGAAGGCATCCCTCTCTCTCAGATACTTAACTATTTCCTAAGCTCCCAAGAAAGAGTGGAAAGAGCCCACTGGTGCTGAGATGGCACAACATTACACTTCTAACTAAAGCCTGGTGGGGAGGAATGCTGCACGCCTGAATTTCATACCTGGAAACCTGCCAGACTAGGAGGCATCTCAAAAATCTTTGTTGCTCTCCTGTCGGGGTACCGTCTGCTCATTCACATTTACTGGGTGGGAGCTACTTACTATTTCATAGCAATTCTCAAGGCTGAAGCCTACTGACCTGCAGGAAAATTGCCCAAAGGGCATTTTATACTGCTCAAAGCTTCAGCTATGCCTAGCCATGAGCTCCCTGTCTCTAGTTTTGAAGGTGCTTCCTACAGTGATTCTTTCATGCAATTGCCACTTCATGATATAGTCTCAATTCCTAAACTTTCTGGATTCCCTTGAAATAGCCTCAGTGGAAGTGGCAAGTTCTGAGATTCCTGATGATTTCTTGGAAGTAATTCAGACAGCAAATGTTGGTCTCAGTATTGGGAAATGAGCAGTCAGAGGGGCCTGCCTGGCTTTAAGCTTGGAGGAGGGGTCTGAATTGTTTGATAGCCCTTTGTGGATGTTTGAAATGGAAAATACTAATTCCTATGTTTCTGTGAAGGGTGTGATGTACAATACAGATGGGCAGGGCATTTGTTTCATTCGTTTCTTGTTTTTAATGCAGTGAAAGGCACTGAGAAACTTCACTGGCAGACTAAAAAAGATTGACAGCAACCTAAGAGAGGCATGTAACCCTTGCAGCTACTTTTCTTGAATGCTTTACTTTAAAATACCTGGTGCAAAAACTCACTGCACCTTCCTAAGTGGGGCAACCTGTTCACAGCCCAGTTTCACTTGGATGTTCCCAAGCTTTCTAGCTGTTTAAGAGAGCCATGAGGTACTAATCCCCCAGTAACTCTTTGTTCCTCCTGAGCAGGGGCATTGCTTCTTTGGCTTTCCCACTGGGTTTCTCCCGAGGTCTGCCCTTGCCCAGGGTATCTTACTGCTGTGAAAATCTCTAACAAGTGGCTCTGTACAGTGAAGGACATGTTGTCTCCATGCTACTGGTGATGGGAGCAGCCAGCCTGCTGGCAGGAATCCCTGTGTCATACCCCTCGCCCCGGTCCAGCTCTGCACTCAAGGGGCTGTATCCCTGCCACACCCTCCCTTCCCTCCCTGCTCTCTGGCTCCGCAGACCTGGCAGAGGCTCTGCCTCCCTCCCTGTAGCTTTTGGCTGGGTTAGCGAGGCTGAGTCCGCCTGCCTGGCAGCAACACAGGCTTTGGGAAGGAGCAGTGGTGGGGCTGCAGGGCTGCTGTCATTCAGCTGGAGCTGGCACAGTGGGGATGAAATGCGCTCAGATGAAACGGTCTGGATGAAACATTCCCACAGCCCCACTACACCTTTGCGTTTCCCTGGCTGAATAAAGCACCTAGACTTCAAGCTATCTGCTCACTGCCTGCTGGCCTTTGGCTTGAATGTCTGATGACTTTTGTTTGCAAGTTTTAATTTTGGCAGAGGTTTACTTGTTTGTGTGTGGGGTTTTTTAAATTTTATTTTGTTGAATTCTCTGGCTAAAGATAAGTTTGAAGCTTAAATTACATAGTCACACTAGCATCAGTCTGTACAGTAACTACAACGGTTTGTGGACTTTGTAAGGCTTGTTATAAACCACCTCACCTCGTGGCATTTATTGTCACTGTGCTTATCATGGAGCAGAAGGACAGGCTGACACCCCACGTGCAGCATGCTGCAATGGGGGTGCATGTGTGCACTGAAGGGGCAGTAGGACTTTGCCTATTTCAGTTCAATCACAAACATCATGGATTTTTTCCCCCTCTTCACCAAAGGTTTTTAATACAAGAGTTAAGATAGGCATTTGCAACTTTTTTTTCCCAGAGTTGAACTCCTTCATATTTCAACATGAAACTTTTCATCCAACAGTAACGCCTGGGTGTTGCCTGGTCCTCCAGGGGCTGATGGTGTGTGTCTCCAAAAATGATGTGCCTGTTGCAAGCAATTGCTCTCTAAAGTCTGTTCAAGCTCTCGTTGGCTTGTTCTCCACACACACACACCCCCGCCCCGACAGTACTTAGCCTGCTTCTGCAATGAAAATGCTTACTGTCGTGTTAATTAATGCATCATCTTGTCAGTTCCTTGTAGTCTTCCACGTACCTGCCTCTACCCTTGTCTTTTCTCCCCTCTTCTCTTTGGGTGGTGACCCCCTCTGGATGGACTGCCTCCATGGATCTGCATGTGCACTGCACCAGCCACAGCAGGTGCTCCTACAGAAATAAAACTCATGAAAACACACGAGCACCCTGACCACATCTGGCCCAGTATGCCAGCTCCTCACTTTCAGTAGGTGCTGGGGCACTGCGGATGCTGAATAGCACATGCAGCTGCCGATACCCTCCTCCTCGTGTCCCTCAGCCCAATTAGCAAGGTAGCACTTACCTGTCCGCTCACAGTCTGATGCTGTGCCCATGCAAAGCCCGGAAGTCCCTGAATGTGTTGCATGCACGAACAATTTTAGCCCTAATAGACTCTCCTGTCTAGTTTGAAGTACTTTTGTCCCTCCAAGAACAACTCAGGAAGGATCCCCTGGAAGTTCTCACTGCCGTGGCTGTTCTTAGGTCTCCGTCAGGAAAGGCATGGGAATCTCTCCAGGCTGTTACATCAGTAACAGTAAGTGACTCAGGCTGGACGTCTGCACCCCCTTTTACTGGTGAGGGGGCAGCTGGGTTGGAGAGCTTTGGTCAGCCTCATCTTTCCAGGGGGTGAGACGAAGGCTGAGCCAGCTCGTGGTGTAGCCCCAGTGGGTTCAGTAGGGCGTATTGGTGTCCCAGGGGATGTCTGTATGATGTATCTTGTCTATGTGGTGTTGAACAAAAATAAGAAGCGGTCAGATATTTTTCTTCATATTCTATGACACACCACCCCCACCCTCTATTTTTTTGCTCGTTTGCTGAAATTTTAGCTTTTGTGCCAGTGAGGCCACAGCAAAATCTTTTTCAGCCTGTCCCAGCTCATTCCGGAAGGTTGTGCCAGTTTAATTCACTCTTAACCTTATAATATCAGAAAATGACGTCTAAGGTTTCTTTTCTTCTCTGTAGTCTTATGGTCTCTTCTTTTTCCAGTAGTTGCTGATTTGTCCCTCCTGAAATTTTATTTTCATGAGCTGTGCTCCTTCTGGGTGCATTTGTCTCATGTTTTGGTTATAACTTTGTGGTATTGGTTTTCAGGTTTTGAGCAGATGACGTCCTGGTTGGCAGGATATGAAATAACTCAGTAATACATAGTGAGAGACGGCAGTTCTCAAAGGTGGCTACCTTCAAAAGAAGGAAGATAACCTTTAAGGGAAAATACAAGCGTCTTCATGTCCAGTCAAAATGGACAGGAAAGACCAGATTAATGGAGCCAGTCCCTACATTCATTACTGACACCATTTAATGGAGAAAAAAAAATGTCAGGAAAAGGGAAAACGGGCTGTAGGCTTCTGCCTGGCTACATTGCGGGTGCATGCCTGCAAGTGGGGAGCTGGACCCCTCCAGATCAATCTATCAAGGATTATTCTCAATGCGTGGGTGGGTCTCAGGCTGGACAGTATTGCACAACACAGCTCAGCTGTGTCTCTGATGTTTGTCATACCAACAGCACTGCAAAGTACTTAATGGCGTGGAAAGAAAAAAGAACCACAAACACATAAAAATGGGGAAAATGGAGTAGTTAAAATCCTGGCAAAAAACTTTGCATTTTGATTGAGTTTTGAAAATAACTGGAGAGTGATAATATGAAAAAGTGAGGTAGGTCTGTTTTGAAATCATCTGTGCTATGTGAGGAAAAGAAATTTAACAAGATTGGAAGGGGTAAAGAGGGAGGAGGAATTGGTGGGCTCTGACAGTCTATAGAAAGGGCTCAGGAGAGCCAGGAGGGGAAGTATCTCTGTGAGAAAGTGGAACAAAAGGTGGTTTTGGAATGAGGGAAGCTATAGGGCTCATTCAAAGGAAAGGAGAGAAAGTGTCATGATTTTTTTTTCCAAATGATTTTACCTCATTTGCTTTTCAAACACGAGGGTCAAACTCTAAAATAGGTGGAAACTCTCACTAGATTTTCATTGCTTTCTGCTTCCAGCCTCTCTGGAAACCCCTCAAGATCAGGCACTCACAGTAATTCAGCACATCTGCTTCTGGCCCCAAAACCCATCTGTGAACCTGGGGGATGTTTGGCCATGGTCCGGGCAGCTGCTGGGACAGCATGCAAACATGAAACCAGAGTCAACTAAATGCCCTGGAGCATGCGGAAAGGTTGAGCGCTGGCTTGCATAGTAACAGGCTGAGGAAAGTTTTATGCCAATTCTGATTATATGCAGATGGATTAATCTATCAGTTTGTGGCCTTTCTGCTGACAGTGTTTCTGAAGGGTGCAGGCACCCTCTAACAGGTGAAAATCCCAGTGGAAGAAGTAATTTAGGATTATGGGAATTGGTAGCTCACCCAAGAAATTCTTGTGCAGTGCTCTTAAAAATGTATGAATGTTAGGGCTGCATGTGTGTTTATGGAGTATTCAGGCAAACCCTAAGCACTGAACTTTTGGGCTTGTAATCTCTCTTGCAGAATACAAAGGCTTTCATGGGAAATGCGCTGTGTCAATAATTTTCAACATTAAGACCAGTTCCTTTTTCAGCTCTGGAGAATACCTTGTACAATTTTTTACTTTTTCTAGTTTTGTAATCATGCAGTTTTTCCTTCATTGGGTAAGAGCAATAGAAACAGTGGGGTGAGAACACTCCAGCTCAGCCAGACTCTGGGCAAGTCATAGAAATACAGAATGGTTTGGGTTTAAAAGTCATCTAGTCCAACCCCCTTGCCATGAGCAGGGACCTCTTCAACCAGATCATGTTGCTCATAGCCCCATCCAGCCTCACCTTGAGTGTTTCCAGGAACGGAGCATCTACCAACTCTTTGGGCAACCAGAGAGTCCAGAGGTTGAAGTCCTTGAAAGAGCTGCTGTGGGTTTGCACACCTTGAAGTTAGTGGGAATCAAAGGTGCCCATTGTGCTGCAGCACTCACCGGTACTGTATTGCACCAAACAAACCATATACTTTGAGACAGCCCCTACATCAGAGAGATTAAAAATAATAAAGAGAGGGTGAAAAGATGAGATAGTTAACTTGATTGTATGCATGAAAATGGAAAAAGAGGTTAAAGGACTTGCTAGAGACCATACAGCAAGCTTGGACAGAACGCAGAACTGAACTGGTATTTTCGGATTTCTAAGATGGTGCTTTTATTCTGCAACAAGGACACTTTGCTTCTACAAGTTCAGGATAAATGGTCATATTCTTAAAAAAAAAAAAGAAAAGAGTCTTATTTTCAGTCATTTCTACACTCAAATGCTTTCTTGAACCTGGTGGTGGTGGTGGTAACAGTTGGCTTCTGAGCACATTTAAATAGTGTTCCCTATTTCATAGCACACATTAACAACTGCTGTGCGTGTTTCAGTCACAGGCAACAACTAGTCACGGGAGATACCAACTATTACTTGAATAGGAACCACTAAAAAATGACTCATATACTGACCAGGAAACCTTCATGAGAACATCGTGCCATCCTCCAGTGGAGTACATGCTCAAAGCATGCACTACATGAGCTGCTTTACTGTGGGTATTTTTTCCCTTGGTGAGTGTTAAGTGCAGAAAGTGGCAATGGGAAGAAATTGTGGTTTGTAACCTATCTTCCCAGGGTGATCTGAAGACTCAAAAATATATATCATGTAATTAAAATTTACTTTGAAAATGGTCATTTCCTCCCCTGGTTCCTGGATTATTTGGCAGTTTTCCAGACTGTGCACCATCTGAGCATGCCATGGTTGCACGAGGTGACTCGCCAGGGCACCGTACCCTCTCAGGGATAAAATGAGTATGGGGAAAACATTTGGGTTTGCCTTTAGCTCTTCTCTCTCTAATACGCCACGTGACTCTGCCCTTCCCATTCAATTCCAGTAACCACATTTGTCTTGCCAGGCTCTGGCTGCCAGGGAAGCATCACCCAGGCTGTAGCTGGTTCTGTGAACATCTCTGGCCAGATGTACATGGTTTCTGGGAGCCATGAACCTGTTTCTGCAGACCATTCCCCCAAATAATGTGGTGCCAGAAAAAAGGAAAAAGCATGAATTTGTATAACTTTATTGGACCTTTCGGTCTGTTGTGTCAGTGGCTGTTTGTATTTGGCATTCCAGATTAAGCAAATCCCCAGCTGGTGCAACCCGATAGTCTCCCCCTGCTCTGATTTCTTGTGCATGCAACACACAAGCTGATCCTAGTTTGAGATGGATTTGTTTGAAGAGCCACATTACCCTCCTTACACTGTAGCAAATGCCTGTGCGATGCTGTTTCCAGCATGCGGGGAGATCATCTCGTTAAGCTCTTTAGCTGCTCAATCTTCCACCTTCTGGCTCGTACAGCACGAGCTTTGGCTTCCCATCCACCATACCCACTGAAGCAGGAGCTACGCCTCAGACATGAAGCACATCTATCAGTAAAGATGGCGACTCCTGTCCTGGGGCCCACGTCCCACCATGACCCTCCCGTGAAGGCGCTGGTGGTTGCCTGCAGTGGTTACAAAAGCGCTGCCTCTGGGTGGGAAGAGAAAGTCCCTTGTGCTGCCGTTATTTTGGACCACCAGTGCAAGGCTTCAGCATTCTTGTGATGCACTCTAAACAGCTGTTAGAAAAATTAATCAAGGCATTAGCTCCTGCAGATGACTTCATCGAGCACAGTGGTATTTTGCAGTTGGAATAATTTCCCTTTAGCACTTTTAGTTGTATCACTTTTGCAATTAGCAACACGTTTATAGCACTAAAAGAGACTGATAAGATCATTCAGGCTGTTTCTTGGTCACTGAGCAGCAGGGTTTCTAACTTTCACTTGAACAGGTTTGTGATCATTTGGGCTAAAGAAGAAATGTCATCGACCTTTAAGAAATGGCCAGGGAATTGCCGGAGTGTATGGGATTTAGGACCCAAAATGACGTCTAAGTTCTTTGGGATTTGGCAACCTAACTCTCACATCCTTTCAAAAATCTTAGTGTTAGATTTCACTGAGAGCAAATTGATTTTTCCTAGAATCATAAAATAACAAAGGCTGAAAGGGACCTCTGGAGGTCACCATCTTCAATCCCCTGCTCAAGGAAGGTGATTTTAAGTGTCAAACTCTGCTCTTGGCACGGTGCTGCAGTTGGGGAGAACTCAGGAGCCCTGAAAACACTACAGGGAGATTTCAGTGAGGCACTAAAAATGGTCATAAAAAATTAACTGATATTAACTTTTGAATGGTCCTCCCCTGTCTTAGCTACTAAGATCTCCTCCAGGGTCTTCTACCAGAATGGTATTGGAGTTTGTACTGGTGTAAGTGCAGGTTACCTTTTGAAGCTGCAATTGTACAACAGCACTTTGGAAAGCTGTTGGGGACAGAGTATTTTCCCCTTGAGTCCCAGGATCATTTAGAAAGGTGGCATAAACACCCCGTACAACTGCTACTCCAAGCACTGATTCCAGATGAGAGATTGAGTTTTTTTATGGCATAATCTCTTTTATTACATTCCATTGTTATTCCCTGCTTCATTATTAGCTTGACTTTTCTTTCCCATTTCTAATTCTTTCCCAACCTTCCTCTGCAAAAGAAAAAAATTCTGCTTTAGAGCAGCTCCTTTCCCAGTTGCTGTGGTTAAATATGATTTTTTTGTCTTTTCCTTTCTGGCCCCACAACCACCCTCCATCCCTGAAGGATGCCAATGCCAAATGCCTTGCGACACCCTGGCTGTGTCTGGGCTGGAGGTCCCTGTGGCGGTACAGAGATGTGTGCTCGTGGTGTCCCTGTCCCGCACTGGATGAAGTGTTCAGATGTGTCTGAAGGAACATCTGCTGCTCCAACACATAAAGGTACTTGTTTAGGGTGTAGGCTGCCATCCTGTGCATTGACAGAGAAGCCTGGCTTTGAATCCCAGGGTAATATACCTGCACATGGCCTGTGGCTGATGGAGGAGCTCTGTGGACACAGTCATTCCCAGTGGAGGCCCATTTAGGTGATACTTATTCATTGCTCCTGGGATGTAGGGGGGTGGAAGTAGGTGCTCTTTGACATCCCAAGCATTAACAAGAAGACAACCAAGGAATACTCTTCCCCCTCCCCCCCTCCAATTTAAAAGTGTGTGTTACTTACTAATGTAAACGAAGAATAAAATGGTCTGTGATGAAATATTTAAGTTCTTCATATCTTAGTTTTCTCATCTCTGTACCTCCGAGGGACAACACACTGTCTGAGTCTGGCTTTGTAGTGCCAGACAGCAGCAGTATTTTGTCTCTGCTTGTAGTACCTCCTCAGCCTCCAGCTATGTGCTGCTGCCAGCTGAGGCTCCTGCGCAGCGGGATCGAGTGCCCGGTGCTGAATCCCAGCACGCTCATAGCGCAACCACTTGTTACCAGAAGCCTGAATTAATCGGCTTGGAAAATTTGTTAGATTAGCAAGGAAAAACAGTGACTTGGAGAATGAGCTCTGGCAGAGGGGCTGAAATAGAATTTGTGCTTCTACTTGTCCCTAGGAGAATTTGAAAATGTTTTAGACAGAAAAAAACCTGCAACAAATGGCATCACAGAAATGTGGGGATTGCTGGGGGCTATGAAACCGTAAATATTAAGGTTAGATTTCCACAGGCATCTATTTGTTCTCCATCCTCAGTTCCTCTGGAAAGTCAGTGGAGAGCATTTTACTGTTCCAGCTCTTTCAGTAGGTGAAAGAGGTGAACAGGCATAAGTCCCTCTGGAAAGATGAGCTTTTAGGGGACTGCAGTGAATGCAGAGGACCCTATAGCCTCTACTACTATAGCTCTGCTGCCCTGACCCTATTCTTTGGCAGAGCTGCCCAAAGAATGCAGAAGCCAGGTTTAATGAACAAATATGGACTCTCTTTTGCATAGGAGAATGGCAAGATGGGAGAAAGCAAATTATACCTTCCAGACCCTTTTTCTGGAAAGTCACAGAAGCAATTCTGAATATGTCTGGATAGTCCTGAACCTGAGATTTTTCTTCTTGTGTCTTAAGAGACCTTTTCATTGATGAAGGTGTCTTGTCTCTACATATGTGCATAACTGCAAGCAATGCCGAAAGGTTTTACATTCAGAGCCAGCAGAGATGACATGCCACATGGTACAAATGGGATGCCCACACAATTCTCTGATGTGCTTACAAAAATTCATAGCAAAAAGCTTTCCCTTCCTGCTTTCTCTCACGTCGGTGGCTGCAGTGCAGGCTGACCCCACGTATTTTTCTGACCTGGGAAGTGCCCCTTCCAGCCCCCTGGGCACTGCCCACTGGAAGATCATCCTGCAGCTGCTCTTCAGGCTGTCTTTCATATCTGGGCCTGAGGATGCCAGAACAGCTCCCAGGCATCTGTCAGGCACAGAGTTTTCTGCGCTTCATCTGCAGAAATGAACTGCACAACCTGAAAGGAGAAAATCCGTTTGCTGGGATTCATGTAGTATCAGGAAACATGAGAATCTGAGAATTACAGACAGGAACAAAGAACAGAGACATTAAGTTCCCAGTCCTGGTCTTTTTCTGTGCTACTACACCAGGAGGAAAACGCACTGTGACAAATGGACAGCTGAAATAAGAAATGTCATTACAGCGGGCTGCTCTACTACACAAACATGGCTGGGCAGGTAAAACAAGACATGTGGCTCCCTTATCTTGCGTTAAAAATGGGCCAACTTTTACCTCCAAGGTACGATATTCCATGGCTTGTCATTTGTAGTGGATCTATGATTTCTCAAATCAGCTAGCTTTTTTCCTTCTGTATGAACATGAATATAAAAGCAGAGAGTAATACTATCTAGGGCTAATTCATTCCTGGAGATTTTTTATCAGGAGCTGCAGTCTTCATTATCTGGAATTTCTATTAGTTGCTGGGAGGTGTGCATTTCTCATAGAAACTATCACTTGAAAATGTGAATAACACATAATAGAAAACTGGAGAGGAAAAAAAAGTCCCTGACCTTCCCTTCAAATAGAGTTTCGTAGCTGAAAAAAAGGAAGCTCTGGTAACAGCTTCAGGTCTGCTCAGCTGCTTCTGTAATACTGTCATAGATTTTGAGCTTTTTTTTTCTTGCTCCAAAGCTTTATTTTTTTGTCACCACAAGCAGGTCCTTGAGTAACTTTCTGGGGATGCCCAGAGTGGCTGTGTTACTTAGTGGTCCAAGCTTCGAGGTGCTCATCCCCAGTTCCACTGTGGCAGACTCACCTCCCTGGACTCTGAAAACATATTATGAACTAAACTCTACGGAGGCACTAGGAAATATGGACAATGATGTACCTGTGCTGCAGCTCACCTGGCCACTGACAGCAAACACAGGATTGTGAGCAATGCCATGGCTCTGATGGACTTCCAGGGACGCTTGGTGTCCAAGTCAGCTGGCAGCCACAGCCAGTTGTGCAAATGCCTTTGGAATGTGGGTAGGAGTTGCACCATCCCTTAGCTCTACCAGTAGCAATGAGATTTGAGAGGATCATACCTTACTTGGAAAATGCGATCAGCGTCCTGCCTACAACGCCAATGCCGGGCAGAGAACAGGGCATCGGCAGTCTGTCTATGCTGCTGGTGTTGGTCAAGGCCAGGGTGTCTGAAGGCAAGGCATCAATGTGGCTATTGAAATAATATAGAAGTGTGCTGTAAGTAACACCTTTCATGCTCAAGATACCGGCAAGCACTTTATGCCATACACTGTTAAGTTCTGGCAGGAAAGGGACCCTACACACCAATGGCAGAGCAGAGCATGCTGAGCGATGCTTGACAAGAGAACTGCTTTCATCATCAGTGTCTGATCATGAAAGCATAGCTCAGCGTAAGGGAGTGGGGGTTTTGGACAGCTCTGTGAATATGAGCAGAACGGGGCTGCAGAGAAGCAGGTGAAATGCTGGCATAACAGCTCGCATGGGCACCTCGGGTACATTGATGGTGTGTGTCAGATTGTGCCCATGGTCACATTGTGCTGGATGGATGGGGCCTTGGGAAGGAGATAGGCACATGGTTATGCGAGCTCTGAGGGTTTCTAATTGCAAATATTATTAGTATTCTTATTGCATTAATACAGATATTAATATAATATTGATATAACATATATTAAGTCGTTATATTAATATTGAGCTGGCAAGTGAGAGCTGGAAGTACAGATTAGCACCTCCTCATCCTGCTATGTTATGCAAACCCATAGGAAAATTATTCTCTCATTCACATAATAATATATTGAATAATATCTCATACACTCAGCTAATTATACCCAGCTCAGGTGTGTCTAAATTAGCTACTGTCATACACAGCAACCAGGTCTGAAGAGAAACAAATGTCTGACTCAAATCCGATTTAGTCCTGCCTCTGCCTCTGCAGCATGGCACAGCAGCAGCCTGCAGCTTCGGCATTGCGCCTGGAAGGCAGCGATATTTCCACTATGTTTCCACAGGGAGCTGTGGGACTTAATGGATGTTTATAGGATATTTGGGAGCCACAAAGGCTGGGTGCTGAGATGAGCAGGGTGAGCTATGCAGAGCTGATAGACAGTTAAAGAAAATGGAAGAAAATGAATCGAAACCTCTGTGAGAAAACTCTAACCTGACCCAAAAAGCCAGTATCTTCCAAACTTCACATGGTCTTGGGCAGTTCCACTGAAAACATTGACTGCAAACGCTGCTGCGCTTTATGTTACTCCTCAAGGCAAAAATAAGGTCACTGCTGTAAAAAAGTGGTAGCATTTTCATTTTAAAACAAACCTACAACTTACTGAATTTTGGTCTAATTAGGTCTTTTTTTTGTCTCTGTTCTCCTCTCCACCACATGCTGTGAGGCTGGTTTGTTTTCCTTGGCCTTGAAGTGAGGAAAAAGCTTTTGTGGGAGATTCTTAAACTTGATGGGTCTTTTACTTCTGGCTTATATTTGATAATTGTGCATAGTTCACAGAGGGCAGACTGTGAAACATTGCTGTGTGGTTTAGGAGCCCCTGAGAAGATGTGTCCTGCTTCCTTTTGTGCTCTGCTCCGGACCAGGTCCCCTTGTACCACTGGTGTTACCGAATATCACGAGAATATTGATGACTCCCAGAGAAGGGTCTCTGGTTCCCCTGATAATGCTGTCATGGTTTGAAGGCAGTTGCTGAAGGTTTGTGATTTAGGACATTCTTTGGGTGAATTTTGGCTTTCAAGGCTCAAGGTTTAAAAATGCTATGTTGTTAAACAGGAATCAAAGGCCAAAGGAAAGTGGCTTTAGCGATTTCTGCAGGTTGTGGCATAACTAACTGTGGCAGGGTAAACACTCCTCTGTTGTGGTAAGAGAGTCACTACTCTGGCTTGGGCACTGGTGGATGTAAAACTGGGTTTGACCCACTGTGTCAGAAGCAAAGTTGTGAAAAATTGTACTTTTACCACCCCAGGGGTCAGACTGGAGTGAACTGAATGGTTACGGGACACAGTGCTGCGTTTATGGGCATTTTGGGGCATTTCTTCTCAGGACTGGAGCTCATGCATGGCTTTGTGCCCTTGGAGAAGCAGGGCAGGAGCAGGGCTTGCTGGGCAGAGTGGAAGGCTCATGGGCAATGAGTGCATGTGTTTGTTTATTGGTACTGGGTGTGATGGCTTCTTGCATATATGGAGATTGATTGTACACTCTGAATCACATGGATTGATAGGTTGCATACGCATAACATCCAGCCAAGCGTCTAGGGAGGTGTCTCATTTCCCTCTAGGCTATTCACTTCTCTCTCAACTAAGAATGAACTTTAAAAAGTAGGAAGAGGCTCCTTTTTGGCTATCACAGTCTCACCATCTTCTTTGCGTTTTTATTTTCCTCCACCCCCTGGCCCATTAACACTAGATAAGTGTGTTAGGAAGATAAAAATCAGCTTACAATTTTATGGACAATTGATTGGAAGAAAAAAAAACAAGAGTGCTGAGCATAGCTCGCTCAAGCCTGCATAAGACCTCTTAAAAATTATTTACTAGATACTCAATAAAGTGTGCCAGAATAGCCCGTTAAAACTGCAGAGGCAAGAGCCTCGGGGGAGATTTCCCTGCTCCGCTCTGTGCCAGCCCAGCTGCGGCTGTCAGTAGCATTAGGAGTAAACACAGCTCCAATCGACATGCAGTTCCTTTTTGTCTGCAGCAAATGTAAGTATGGTATTTATAGGCATCAGTCATCTCTGATCTCCTTTGATCCATCCTTTCCAACTGAAGAAGCTGTGCTTTGAAAGAAAACACCATCTTTGTCTTTTCAGTGGCAGAATTAGAGAGAAATGCCAAGATGACAACTTCCAAAATGCTTCTGATGCCTTTAATGTTTATTTTAACTTTTAAAAAATATCTGAGGGCCTGATCCAGAAGCAGACATGGGCAAGGAAAGCAGCAGCAGATCTTGTTCCACCTCTGTTTACAGATAACGCATCTCTGTAGCACCAGGCTCCGAGGTTATCACAAATACCCCCATCTAGAACATTAAGTCCTTGTCGGAGCTCATCTGATGTAAATACATTTGTACCAAGTGTGCTCACCCTCATGCATGCATATTCATGACGTGCCAGTTCCTGACAAAGATAATGCTCTGTGCAGTGAGCACCGTTATTAGCTCTGACTGACAAATGGATTTCTAATCCAATGTATGTATGTCACATATGGATCACAAGAGCTTTGAAGTCAAATGCGTTCTTGGGAGCTGAGCTACTTTTGTTATAGTGTGGAATTAAAGCAGAGAGGTATAAAGTCCCCTGCTGCTGGATGGCACTCAGCGGTTGATCAATAGGAGGCGAGGGTGCCTTGCTGTCGTTGGAAACGCTGCTGACTTCTGGAATAGGAAGCTGTTCTATGAGCAGCTGTGGCTCAGCCGGGGAGGCTGGTGCCTGCCCTTGGCTCTCCCAGGCAAGGTGCCATGGGCAGCAAGGAGAAGCAACACAGTCCCAGGTCCAACAGCCACCTTCAGAGAAGAAAATAGCATGACCCTTTCTGAAATACCTTGTCTAAAGCCCGTGAGACCGTATTTTCTGAGTAAGGCTGTAACTGAATTTCTTGAACAAATGAGGCTCACCATGCTAAGGTGCACAGTAACAGAGATTCTCCATCCCCATCCAAATAGTGTGTTAGCACCTATTTTGCACACCTGTAAACCCACACTGCATACAACTTGTTTGCCTGTTTGTAAAAGGAAGCATGGGCTTGAAGGCAAAGATGTTCATGAAGGATTTATGCTGGAAGCAAAGCAGGACATGGTCACGGTGTGGCTTAGAGGCAGCTGGACCATTCAACTGGCACTGGACAAACTTCTCAGCTCATGAACTTCTCAGCTCATGAAACCTTCTCCCTGTTGCAGATAAGCTACTTACACAACTGGAGAGTCACTTTGCAATCAATACTGAGACCGAACAAGGCATAACACAACTGATGTTGCTTTGTGTACATGACAAAACATCAACAGATACTTGGTTGCTTGTATCCCTATCTCTATGTAATTCCTTAGTAGTCAAGGAGCATCACAGGTAACATGGAGACTGAAGTACACACATCATCCCTTCATATCAGTAGTGGAGCATGAGAAACCTTTATGAAATCGTCCTATTAGTACGCTCAAGCCATGGTACGTAGTCACTGCCTGCAACATTTTACCAGTTAGGAGCAATCACTTTACTGGTAATCTTGTGCAGGACCAGAGCATGCTTGTGCTCTTTTGAGTCGAAGCACAAGTGAAGATAAAAGCCATGTATATGGATCAACAGCACCCTCAAACCCAGCAATAATAACCTGGTGCAGTTTCTTTCAAGGTTGCAGTAGCATCTGCAGCCCAGCGTCCTCGTCCAAATGAAACTCTAACGCATGAAATCCATTTGAAAGCTCATGTTAGCCAGCCCTGAACTCACGTAATTGTTATACCTCATTAATTTGGTCTGTTTATTTAAATTGGCTGGTGTGTTCCTAAAAGAGGTAAACTAGCATTTAAAAAAAAGATTCTGATTGCTTCATGGGGCTTTGAATGGCTCTAAGTGAAAACTGCTCTATTGCTCTTTTGTCTTTCTCATTTGAATGCAATGGATACTTTACAAACGAACAGAACTGGAAAGGTGTTTAATTTATGTACCAAGATGTACTTCTAAATAATGTCTAATTAAGTTCATTCATGACCTGGCACATGATGCCTAGCTTAGTCTGGGTATTGCAAACCATTAGTAAACATTTTAATTGTAATAATTGCCACTGGCAGCAATTATTTTCAGGAAGGTGGCTAATTTCAATCAGCAGAGGGAATCTGAAATGCGAGGAACACCCGTCCTGTCTTTTTAAAAATACCAAGAAAAGCAGCTGCATGCCAGCATGACAAATACTTGGCTTCACTTTGTAAGAGTGATGGTGAGGTTTGTAGAAGCTGAGGACATATTCCCAGGCACTGGAAACCACCTCCTTCACCAGCAACCCCAAAGGCAGATCTGGAGGGAGTAATGAAATGTGTTCCTAGCCCAGAGGCTGCAGGAGAGGCTGCTTTTGGAAGATGTAAGATGCTGATGGGGTGGTGTATGCACAAAATCGTCCACATTACTGTTGTGTTGGGTTGCAATAGCTGCTTATGTTGACTCTGGAGGCTCCTGGCTTTGTGGCGTGGTTTGCTAGCTGGGATGGGAGCCAGCACCCTGCCATGCTATTTCTGAAAGATGGAAAAAACTGGACCCCCCCTCCAAAAATTCAGAATTGAGTGTAGGACTGTTGTCAAATTCTGTAATTAGACACAGAGCTGCAGACAAGGAATAAAGTACACCATTATTTATTTGTTAAATTAACTTTTCCACCCAAGCCCTGTGATGTTCACTGGGAAGACGTCACTTGTAATTTTTTTCCCTGTGCACTCAGCGTGGTTCTGTCTTACAGGCACTTTAGCACTGAATTAATTACTACATTAATGGATGTCTATAGTCCATTAGTAAATTAAGACCTGATGCTAATTCTCTTGGGGGGGGGAAGGAGAGGGGAGTCTATTTAGTACCAAATCATTCAGTTCGTTGCCAGTGTACTCTAAATGTTCAAAGGCAGGAAAAGAAGTACATCAAAGATGCTTTAATTTGAAAAGCATAAGGGAAGCTGATCTCAAGGCCTGTCCATGTTACAGACCGTACAGCAGCAGATAAATTAGCTTTGAATTTATTATCAACCTCATCACTAGGGAGTGGGTAGGATGAACCTATACCACCAGGCTTTTTCTTCAAATAGTGCCTGATCATGCAGGTGTTTGACTTATTTTACCTGGTGCTTGGAAGGATACAGGTAGCCTGAAATTTTGTGGGGATATAAACTTAAATGAGTGAAGTTGCTCCTACCCACTTGCCAAATCTGACAGGCTCAGTCATCCTTGAACTCTAAAATCAATTTTGGAGAAGCCAGTGACTCAAAGGCAAGGAAAAGCAAAGCATGAGTAAACACAGTATTTTTTTAATTGGCACAAATCTGCTTTGGACCCTGCCCAGAGGTCCTTTTCTGTTGCCTGAACCCTGAGTTTGTCTGTATGTGTCAGAAGTACTGCTGGCGTAGGTAGTGCTGTCGTTTCGGTGCCCTTTGAGATCGCCCCATGGCAGCCGGCTGCAGTGAGTGAGAGTCATGGGGTGCCCAGGTTTGCTGCTGCTGCCCGCTGTGTTGGCAGCCCCCGCACCCTGCCCGCCCCCGCCTGCCGTCGCGGCCCCACGGCCCGCATCACTGCCTTGCCCTGCGTTGGTAACGCCTAACATGTGGTCTTGACCAGGGTTGCATTGCTTTGTATTATGGAGATATAAATAACAGCTGTGTGTTCAAGCCTGATACGCTTGACTCCTGCCTGAGCATTACTGCATTTTCTGCACTATAAATACAAGCCACACTTACGCATTTTGCCTTTAATAGTATACAAAAAATGAAATTTGCTCCGTAAGGGATGCAATCACAGACCAAAAACCATTCATGTGGGTTTTTCCTCTCTGCTGGCAAAAATATAACAGTTAATTAGGCTGGAAAACCCAAAGGAAAGTGAATTCGGATGGCCAATCGTGGAGTGGCATGGAAAATATCTCCATGACAACAGAAATTTACAGCACTTCAATTTTAATCTATCAAAGGACAAGGGTAATTTCACAGCCACTATGCAGAAGATACACCCCTTTCTCTTTCTCTTGATAGTCCCTAGATTAAATGGAAGCCACGTTAATGTGATCCCAGATGTGAAAGTGAAAACAGGATTATGAAACGTAAAAGTTCTGCATGCAAATACAACAGCAAGGTGAAAACTTGCTCTGCCATGTAGGACAAACATTTGGGCTTTTTTTTCTTTTGTGAGATACTTCAGTATATCATAGTGATTTCTTCACACATTTTAGTATTACAGACCTATTTACTAACACAGGGCTCAGCCCGGTACGTGTAGCGTAAGGAGGTACCAGTTTCCATCCCGAGCAGCCGATTCCACCTCTTGGAGAGAATATCACCAATTGTCATCTTTTGATTTTACTGGTTTATACCCTATAATGACTTCCAGGGTGAAAAAGAAAAAGAAGGGAAAATATGAGCTTAGAGATCACAGCTATATATCCAAAAGTCTGACCTACATTCTCTGTTCATAATGAGCAGGAATATTATGCTTCCACTTTAAATGCCGCATTCAGTGTATTTTGTAAATAGCATGAACGTCTCCTGTAGAAAATATCTTATAGTATTTAGCAGGGGATGAATCAATTAGGCATCCATACATTAGTGATTTCACTGAAGTTAATGTATTTGTATTTTAAGTTAAAAGTCAAACTTAAATGCCGTAGTATTGGCTGTTGACAATATTTACTTTTTTAAAAAAACCTAACAGGAAACATATCACTTTTGATTAGATCCAATAGGATGCTCCTGTACATAAAAGAACACCTCACTACTCTGCCTACAAAGAGCTCATCTCCTCTCATTTTCTCATTTTCACACATTCGAGCATGTTTTGCCTGACTCCTTCCAACCAGCCTGTCCTCTCGGGCAGCGCTGGCTGTCAGTGCGCAGGGGGAAATAAGCTGTCTATAAATATATGGAAATGGCAGGGTGAGGAATCACTGCAGCCTTTTTGTTTGTTTTCTGTAATACAATATGGAAAGTACTAATAGGATTAGCCTTTTGTGATGAGTGATAACAATATATTAAAAACAAATGTTAATAGGCAGCATGAAATCGCTAACAAAGTAGAAAATTGCTAATAAAATTCAATGGACCTCATTTTACCTTTGATAATGCGTCTAGCTTTGAGAGCCGTTTTCCACAAAGCAAGAAGTGGGATGGTGAAAGAAAAGGATTTTCAGCGCAGAGCCCAAGGCTGCCACTCTTCAGAGTTCTTACACTGTTTTTTTCTGCTGGAAAGTGACCTCTGGCATCTGGAAAATGAAAATTGCCATGTTTTCAAATACACCAAACAGGGCTGAACACAGCCTGGATGTATTACCTGCATGGAAACTGCTATGTGCAGGAACCTACCCAACCCTCCATGAGACACGGTACTCTCCAGTGATACAGTGCAAACGAGAACGGGTGGAAAACTTGGCTTTTGGGCACATTTTGTTCCCTTCTGTGCATCCCTCTGGCCAAGCCCTAAAATTATCCAGGCTCCCAAGACATCTGCAGAACTGGGAGAGGAAAACAGAAATCTGGGTGAACTGTGGGTGCAGGGGCAGGAATCAGAGCAAGACAGGACCTGGGGAGAGCAAAGAGAGCTGATACCTGCACTGCAACACCCCAGGTTCTACCTCTGTAGGGCATCTTGGCTGACTTTGTCCTCTGGCCATGATATAACCTTTTCAATCTTAAGAAAAGCCTTGGAAATTCCTTTACTAAAAAAATTAAAAAAATTCCAAACAAACCCAGCTCCAAATGCCTTGTGTGGGAAGGAAGCTGAGAGCACGAGCAGGAAGACCAGATAGTGCATGGAGGGAAAATTGGTAAAGGCAGACAAAGGAATTTAAAATGCACAACAAATAAATTAATTGGATAAATAGTAGGACAAAAAAGGTAAACCAGAACAGAGACCTGTGTCCTGTAATAACTCTTGCAAAACTACTCAGATTAAAGGAGAAAGTAGAGATCAAATGAGCTAATTTAAGCAGATGCCAGGCTTGAGGGATAATGTGAACCTTAATTACTTACTCTTACTTCTCTTCTTAACTAAGCGAATTTCCTAGCCAATATTTTTGAGTTTTGCCAGACAGGAACCCGACTGCACATTTCAACCAAGTGATTTGGCGAGGTCCTCCTCCTCGCTACGTTCTTCTTTCCATCTTTCCTTAGCTCTAATTATTTTCCAGCCTGGCTTTCTAGCTGCTGTCATACTGAAAATCACTTTAAAAAATATTTATGGACAACCCGGGGAGTGGCTTGGATGCCGTAAGGCCCTGCATCACTGCCAGTCAATGCGATGCCCTTTTCCATTCAACCAGCTCAGTGCTCCTTGACCCTGCTCATCACATCCTCTTGGCTGTAGACAAAGGCCCTGCCACTGGTTCTGTAATACCCAATTTCAGCAAGCTCTTAGGAGCACTTAGCAATATTTTCCCCCTTATGTTTGAGCTTTGATGTACTTCCTTGGCATGGGTCGCTTTTGAACTTTGGAGTTCTTCTGGAGAGGTTTGGTCCCCCTGAGTGCAGCACCCTAAGGTGGTGGGCTAGATTTTCTGCCTGCCAGCATGTGTTTTAAGGAAGCCAAGGAAAATCTCATAAAGCCGTCAGGAAAACTCAGATGGCTTGAAAAGCTTTGTCCCAAATGTAAGAAAGCAGAAGTTTTATTTTTCTTAAGCTCCCATAAGTGATAAAAAAGAAATGTAGGATTTATGTTTGGTGGCCAAAATTCCCGCAACTGCAGATGCAATTTGTAGTTTCTGGGGGATGGGGAGGTGCAGGACAAGACACTGGGGGCCTGAGATGTTGCAAAATGTGGTAGCTGATCTGTGCTTTCAGGTATCTACATAGGTGTCTGCTGGGCTGGTGGAGCAATGCTTGCTCTGGTAAAGGCATCTGCGGGGGGGGACACCTGGGGGTATGGGGAGGCAGAGGAGTCTGAAAAAAAAGAACAA
>NW_009258790.1:0-348 GCF_000687185.1 Egretta garzetta
CATCAGCAGTTCAACAAAGTTATGCATCACAGCATTGATTTACAAGGAAAGCCATTCAGACCTCGCTAAGTAGAAAGCAGCTGAGCAGTGTGGGCTCTAAGCTACGGAGATCTCCATTTTGGTGGCATCAAGGAGGGAAATGGAACTGAGAGTGATAAAGTTCTCCTGGTGAGGTCTAAGGGTTCAAACTGGAGTCCCAAAAGGAGGTGGGCAGAGCCCCATTTCTTCATATTCTGGTACTAGATGGTAGGTAAAGTGCTGGTGAGCACCATGTAGGACACTCCTGTGCTCCTAGGAGTCAAATAAACCCATTTTACCATCTCTGTCCAGTGCTGGCATCTTCTTTCC
>NW_009258790.1:749-2712 GCF_000687185.1 Egretta garzetta
CCGTAGCAATGAGGTTCCTGGGAGCTTTTCCCACAGCGAGAGGCGGTTGCTCTTCCACGGTTGGGTCGTTCTGCCTTGAAGCCCAGCAGAACAGGCATTGGATGCTCTTGCATGGAGGGAAACGTCAGTTATTGTACAAACTGCTTGGCTCCGGCTGTAGCACTGGGGTTTTAGCAGGGAGGATTGCGTTGCTGAGCTTTTGTGAGAAGCTTTGGTGACTCCATTTTCCAGGTGGGATGCTGCTCTCTCGCCCCACGTGTCCCATTCCATAGCCTTTCTGAGCCAAACACGTGATTTCAAGGTGCAATGACAGGGTCAGGCACCTTGTTTTAAGGAGCTTTGTGTTTTCACCACAACTAGTGCATCTCTTTTGGCCGTGCAGTGACGCCCCGCACCGGAGTTACCTCCCTCCAGCCGCAGCCGGGAGGTCCTTCATGGGAAGCCGGAATTACTGGGATTTTGATCCATAATCTGGGTCAAAATTTCTCCGTGTGTTTTGGTCTTAGGGCCAGGATTTAGTGGTGGGATGGCAGGGTTAGGGGAACGGTTGGGCTTGATGATCTTAAAGGGCTTTTCCAACCTAAACCATTCTGTGGTTTAGTTCCTTTGATCAGGAAGATGGGGTGTGCTTATGCCGCAAGCATCTTCCATGACCTGTGAGGCTCCGAGCTCAGGTGGGATTGAGTGGTTGAGCAGCCTGGAGGCGAAGCAAGGGGAAGAGGAGGAGGTTCGGTGGGGGGAAGGAGGCAATGGCAGGCAGCGGGCAAGGCAGGCTGTGCAGATTTACTGCCTTGTGGGCAGCGTGGTGGCTCCTACGGCCATCTCATGGGGTCCTGCTCTTGGTTACAGTGCCATGGGAACAGTGGTGCTGGACGGCCAGATCTACGTATGCGGTGGATACGATGGAAACTCATCCCTCAACTCCGTGGAGTCCTATTCTCCAGAAACAAACAAGTAAGAGCTCTTCACACCCTAAACCTTATCCATCGGTTTGCTGCTGGGGTAGTGCCATGCCGTGGCACCGCTGGGCATTTGGGCTAGAAAAGAAACGTGTCCTGACGGTGGAGCAGCGTCCCTCCTCACGAGAGTTTACCTGGGTGCAAGCCAACAAAAACATGGTTTAAATAAAATAGGCAGCGAAAGGAGTTACTGGAACTTCGTGCTAGAGAATCCGATGGAGCTGAAGTAATCCGTGGGCTGCATGCATGCCGTGCCCACAGGAGCCTTTGCTAACCTTTCCCCTCTCCCGGCAAGGTGGACGGTGGTGACCCCCATGAGCTCCAACCGCAGCGCCGCTGGAGTCACCGTCTTCGAGGGCCGGATCTACGTATCGGGAGGGCACGATGGCCTGCAGATCTTCAACAGTGTAAGTCTGCGGGGGGCGGGTTCCTGCAAGCCTTGTGCAGAAATTAATCAACTGTAGGTAGCCAAAAGGTTGGGCCAGGGCTGGGAAGGCTCCGTGCCCTTTCCCTGTGTGCCCAAACTGTCGTAAGCGTTTGCACCGCCAAATTCTGTCGTTCCCAGGGCTGCCCCTTCTTGCTCAGGAAGAAATGAGCCAGCCAGGTACCCACTGGGAACCAGCCTGGAAATGCTGCTCTTGTTCCCCAGCGCCAAAAGGATTGAGTTGGTGCCTTTTGTTGTCTCGCTGCTTCATTCACTTTTTAAATCCTTGTATTGTGGCATCCCTTTGAGCTCTGAAGTATCCCAGATGTCAGGCACTCACCTCTGCTTTCCGTGCCTGTTGGATAATCTGTGAAACAAGCTTCACGGCTGGGGGAGTTGGTGGTACGAGGGCGTTTGCCCTCTTCCACCCACTCCGCGTTTCAGTTTTCTGCCTCTTCTCTAAAGAATAGAATCACAGAATCACTTTGGTTGGAAAAGCCCTTTGAGATCATCGAGTCCAACCTTTAACCTCACCCTGCCATCCCACCACTACACCCTGGCCCTCAGCACCTCATCTCTC
>NW_009258790.1:9491-12537 GCF_000687185.1 Egretta garzetta
GCAACATCTTTCTTGTAGTGAGGGGCCCAAAACTGAACACAGCATTCGAGGTGCAGCCTCACCAGCACTGAGTACAGGGGCACGATCACTTCCCTGCTCCTGCTGGCCACACCACTCCTGATACAAGCCAGGATGCCCTTGGCCTTCTTGGCCACCTGGGCACCCTGCTGGCTCATATTCAGCCCCCTGTCAACCAGTACCCCCAGGTCTTTTTCCACCAGGCAGCTTTCCAGCATGGAAAACCAGACACAGAATTCTGGAAACCCAGAAAAACCTGACACGGAACAGAAAAGATGCGTTCATCTGCTCAGGAGCGAGAGCGCAGGGAGCCCTATCCAAGTCGGGTCCGTCACTTAACGCACTGCGCTGGGAAATTTGTAAAGAAAGGGTTTGGTGGGCGTAGCGATAACCGATTCTGCCTTGCTCAGCAGAGTGGGGAGGGCTGTTGTCAGCAGCCTGAAGCACCCCAGAGCCAAGAACCTCAAATCTGCTTGGCCACGCACATTCCCGAGCGTGCCAAGTCCGGAGCAGTGCAGGAGCCCTTGCAGAAGGGGTCCATCTAACGGCCTCTCTAGAAGTGCAAGGGGTGCAAAATGGTGGTTGGTTGGGGTTTTTTTTTCCCCCCCCTGAGGTGCCAGGTAGCTCTCCTACAAATGCACAGGGGGGAGATGTCAGCCTTTTCTGAAAGTGGAAGAGTTTTCTGTGCAGAGGGAGGGAAGAAACCCTGCCCTTTGCCACGGGGTGCAGGACCTAGGCTTGAGCTGCGTCGGGAGCAGTGGTTGCCTGACATGTGAAACTGGAAAGCGTGAAGTGTTAGAGCTGAAATCTGCTGCCTGGAGAGGGTGGGGGGGTCTCACTTGGGTTTGGGGGAGACTCAGCGGATCGTTAAGGACTTGGCCTCTTGGGTCCAACAGAGCTGATACCGCCTTGGGGCGGCAGCACGGTCTTATGTGCATGAGGCAAATTAATACCTTGAAATCAAGACGCAATCCTGTGGCAACTGAACTTTTAATCGAAGGGTGCTCGGTCCTTTTGGTGCTTGGGGCTCAGATACCCGTGGAAAACGCCACACAGGAGCTGATGATGAAAGGGGAGAGAGGTAGAGGGAGCATCTCGAAAGCTGCATTTGCTGTGGTCTCTGGAGCGTATCGGGTGGGGAGAGCGGTCTCCTCCGTTCACCTGCTCCAGCCAACCAGCAAGTTACTGGGCTGAGGTCGGAGGGAGCGGGGCGAAAGGCGATGGCCGGTGAGATCCAGGGGGTTAGAAAAGCTTAATAATAGGCGCTATGACTGTACGAAATCAAGAAACAAAAACCCCCGTTCCCCAGCCAGGCTTGCAGTTGCGTGTTGAAACAGTTCTGTGTGTTCTGCGTGGCGCGGTCGGCCCGGAGCCGGGGTCCCCTAACGCCGTGTGCTCTCGGTGACTGCAGGTGGAGTACTACAACCATCACACGGCCACTTGGCACCCGGTCGCCAGCATGCTCAACAAGCGCTGCCGCCACGGAGCCGCCTCGCTGGGCAGCAAAATGTTCGTCTGCGGAGGTTACGACGGCTCGGGCTTCCTCAGCATCGCCGAAGTCTACAGCTCCATGGCGGATCAGTGGTACCTGATCGTCCCCATGAACACCCGGAGGAGCCGCGTCTCCCTCGTTGCGAACTGTGGCCGTCTCTACGCGGTGGGGGGTTACGACGGACAGTCCAACCTCAGCTCCGTAGAAATGTATGACCCGGAGACAAACCGCTGGACGTTCATGGCCCCCATGGTGTGCCACGAGGGAGGGGGGGGGTTGTGACGTGAGATGCGTTTCCAGGTGCTCAAGTGTCGTTCACAAACACGCACACACACGCACACACACACATAAAACTTGACCAAACACTCCCCACCCTTGGCTTTTTGGGCTGAGGCTCCCGGAAGATCAAACCCTTTTGAACGATGCTGCGTCGACGTGCTGGGGCGAGCAAGGACCTGCCCGCCTCCCTCCGCCACCCCTTGGCCTTCCCTCGCGGTGGCGGCAGCTGAGCAAATCCTTCCTCTCGCCGTTGGTTTTCCAAACAGCCCTGCGGTCCGCTGGGAAGCGCTGTTGTAGGGCGAGGGAGGAGGACAGGCTTCGTTGCGACATCAAAACGGCCGCTTTAATGACTTTGAAAATAACATCCGCGCCTTCTGTCAGCAGCAAAAGTGCTCCCAAACCCCAAGGGGTTCGGTCCGCAGCCATGGTTTTGGGTGTCGTGGCAGCCTGCTGCTGGGCATGGCTGCGTCTCACCTCGCGTGGGGGGGGGGGGGGGAAAAAAGAACCCCCCAGCATCGGTTCCCGGACCTCATCCAGGCTCTGCGTCGTTAAGGTGCTTCTTACACAAGGCATCGCTGGCTTCTCGAAGCGGAGCTGGGCTTTCTTCAGCTCGATGGGGAAAACTTCTCCACAAGAGCCGCACGATGGAGAAACTAGGAAGAGGAAAACCTGGTCGGTTAAACCATCGAAGGGTTTTGGCAAGCTTTGGAGGAGAAGGCTGAGCGTAAATGACACTAAGCAACAGTCTCAGGATTTCAAAACAGGGAAATAGGCCAAGGTGTTCATTGTACAGATGTCCCTTAAATTAAATATTGATGTCTTTTCAAAGTCGATGGTTAAGAGGCAGCTGGAGCAGCAAGGGGCCAGGATTTTTTCAGGAGGGGCAAGAAAAATCCACGGTGGATTTGCCAGCTCTGGAAGCCCACCCCTGTGCCGGCTGGGGGAGCTGCCGTCCCCGGTGGGGAGAGGCTCAGCCTCCGGGCAGCGCAGGCGGAGAAATCCCGCATGGGGACGTGGGATGAGCCTCCCTGCAAAGCGCCAGGGGAAAATCACGTGTCGGCAGAGCTGGCATCGGCGTTTTCTGGTTTGCTACGCCGGGAAAGGTCTTGGCGGTGGGTTTTGTGCCAGGAAACTTTCCGTGACCGGCCCGAAGCAGCTCCCTGCCTGGAATTTATTTGCCTGCAGCGGCTCTTCAGCACTTCTCTTGCATGAACGTGAATTGCCATGGCTCTCGTCCGCGTCCTCCCGTGCCACCCT
>NW_009258790.1:14271-15765 GCF_000687185.1 Egretta garzetta
GGTGTGCTACGCCGGGAAAGGTCTTGGCGGTGGGTTTTGTGCCAGGAAACTTTCCGTGACCGGCCCGAAGCAGCTCCCTGCCTGGAATTTATTTGCCTGCGGCGGCTCTTCAGCCCTTCTCTTGCATGAACGTGAATTGCCATGGCTCTCGTCCGCGTCCTCCCGTGCCACCCTTCGGCAAAGCCATACCCCTTCACCGCCGCAGCAGGGCCGGGCAGGAGGAACCCAACACTAATCCCGCCGGCAGCAGCCAAGGGACGGGGATCTCGCTCCTTATCCTGCCCCATCCCCATTTTTCAGGGAGGCTGGGAGCCTCCCCCTCCTGCCCCCCACCTCGCACCGAGCCGGGGCGCACTGGACATCACCCCGAATCCAGACACGCACCCCCATACGTGTTCATACCTGACTCCCAATGCCGCTCGGGATTTTAACCTTGGGTGTATATGTGGATGTCTATATATTCAGGTACTGTGTATATTTGAGGTATATATAAGGAGCGTATCTGGCTATAAATGTGATTTGTCAGGTTATAAACCAGTTCCTCCCTCTGTAGCGATGGCTGGCGTCACCCGAGGGAGAATTCAGCGGGGTTTCCATGCTGCTAAGATTCTTTAAAAAGAAAAAAAAAAAAAAAAATCAAAACCCAAAGTCCTTGGAATCGCAGGGACGTTGCTTTTTGGGCCCTGAATTGTGGCAATGGCCGAGCTGGAGCAGTGTCGGGGCCGTTGCAGGAGGAGCAGCCTCCGTCCCCTCAGAGGGAAGGACCCTGGCCTGGTTTTGTCTCTCTGCCCAAATTCCCCTGGCTCCGGTGCTGCTGGGGGTGGGGATTGCGCCACTCGTGCTCCCATGGCCTTGAACCTGCCCCGTGGCTCCCACCCCATAGCTTCTTCTCTCCTCCAGGCCACCTCCTTCTGCTGGTCACCTCCTGCAGCGGAGGCTTGGGTGAGCCTGGGGCTGCTCCCCTGGCGTCATAGAATCACAGAATGGTTTGGGTGGGAAGGGACCCCCAGAGCCCACCCAGCCCAACCCCCCCGCAGGAGCAGGGACACCTTGAACCACATCAGGTTGCTCACAGCCCCGGCCAACCTGGCCTGGAATGGTCCCAGGGATGGGGCCTCCACCCCCTCTCGGGGCAACCCCTGCCAGGGTTTCACCACCCTCACTGGAAAGAATTTCTTCCTTAGATCCAGTCTAAACCTCCCCTGCTTCAGTTTAAAGCCATCCCCCCTTGTCCTGTCCCAGCTGGCCCTACTAAAAAGCTTGTCCCCCCCTTTCCTCTGGGCCCCCTTGAAGCCCTGACCGGCCGCACTCAGCTCTGCCCGCAGCCTTCTCTTCTCCAGGCTGAACACCCCCAACTCTCCCAGCCTGGCCTCAGAGCAGAGGGGCTCCAGCCCTCGGAGCATTTTAGTAGCCCTCCTCTGGCCCCGCTCCAACAGCTCCATGTCCTCCTTGTGCTGAGGGCTCCCGAGCTGGACGCAGGGCTCCAGGGGAGGT
>NW_009258790.1:15896-16332 GCF_000687185.1 Egretta garzetta
TCCCCCCCAAAGGCGGGGGTTGCTGCCCCCCCACGGGGCCCCCAGCCGGTGCTCAGCCGCACGGTGGCCCCGGGGGACTCGGACGGGCCCAGCCACGCTGCGGGAGCTCCCCGGCTTTTCGTTCCTTGGGGGTTTCTTTGCTTTGTAGATGAATCAAAAGGGAAAGGGGAGCTCCGGGCCCTTCATCAAGGCTGCAGCACCTCCGTCCTTGGCCCCAAACCGCAGGTAAGGGGACAGAAAAATACTGAATTTTGGGGAAGTGAGCCCCGGTCACCCAGGAAATGTAAACTCCCGGGAGAGCGTGAGATGCTCGATGCAATCCTCACTGAATCCCGCGTCTTCAAATTCAAGGAAACCCCCCCCCAAATTTTGCAGAATGCATTCAAGAGCCTCGTAACAGTGGCACGTCTCTGCGGCCGCGCTGGGGCAGCGCCCG
>NW_009258790.1:16944-17362 GCF_000687185.1 Egretta garzetta
GGGGTGGGGAGGGTTTCGGGGTGCGATGGTGGGATCTGGGTGTGGGGTGGGGATGGTTTCAGGGTGCGATGGCGGGGTCTCCATCTGGGGGTGAGGTGGGGAAGGTTTTGGGGTGCGATGGTGGGATCTCTATCCGGGGATGGGGTGGGGAGGGTTTCGGGGTGCAATGGCAGGGTCTCCATCCAGGGACGGGGTGTTGAGGTGAGGCTGAGCAGAACGAGAGGGATTTTAAAATCAAAAAAACCCAAAAAACTGGAAAGAAAGAGGGAGAGGGAAGGGGGCTCCTGTATTTTCCCTCCCTTGGAGCCAGGAGGAGCGGGACGTCAAGCGTGACTGGCGGCATCCCGGGGGCATCGGTTGTACCATCCTGCCCCGAAATCGGGCGCGGATGAAGGGAAGGGGCCGCGAAGGGGGGATC
>NW_009258790.1:20874-21232 GCF_000687185.1 Egretta garzetta
CATGGCGCACCCCCCCAGCTCCTGAGGGACCCCCATGGTGCACCCCCAGCTCCTGAGGGACCCCCATGGCGCACCCCTGCCTGGGGGGGTCCAGGCATCAACCTCGGCCATACCACCACCGGCGTCACCCACTGTTTTGGGACGGGGACATTGGGGACACGGTGGCACAGGGACCCCCATGACCTGAGAGCGGCCACCCCAGGGGCGTCCTGCAGCCCCAGCTCCAGTGGCCCCGTGGGACCCTGGGGATGTCCCCTCCTGTCCCCTCCACCCCTGCAATGGGCCGATGGGCCCGTGGGCTTCTGCCCCACACCCCATGGGGTCCCCGTGGCTGGCGCAGGCTCCCAGGGCTCCTCTG
>NW_009258790.1:23598-23933 GCF_000687185.1 Egretta garzetta
GCCGTTGCTGCAGGTCCCCAGACTGGGAGAGAGGGACAGGAGCCATCAGGGCCCCACGGCACCGCTGTCCCCAACGCCCAGCCCCAAACCAGGCCAGATCCAGCCCCAAAAGGGGCCACATCCAGCCTGGAGGTGGGTCAGGCTCAGCCCCAACTTGGGTGGGCTCCATCCCGCACAGCGGGGTCAGACCCAGCCCCAAATCAGGCTGGATTCAGCCTGGAGAAGGGCAGGATCCTGCACCGCCGGGGCCCGGCGCGTCTCCGGGGCTGGAGGTGCTCAGCACTCACCCACTCCTGCTGGAGCTGAGCCTCCCGCAGCCGCAGGACGTAGGGCAC